>NC_056437.1:39201583-39512379 GCF_018296145.1 Oncorhynchus tshawytscha | reverse complement strand
CCAAATAAACATTATAGGTAACCACTGGGTATTTGCATGTTTCAAATAGAGCATAAAAACATTCAAATACAATAATGCACCTTTCACCAGTTTTCAAAGCCTCTTCAAAGTTTATGTAAATACTGTATGTCCACTCCATATGCTTGTTTTCCCTGCTAGTCTTTTACGTTTCATCACGATGGGATATGAAGTCAGTCAACCATTCCCTATCTAACCAGTACATATGTCAGAATGTTGTCAAACAAAGTTCAGCAAACATATCAGCTCTCAACCATTATTTTCTCAATCTTACATCCTTCACTTCATTCTGTTTTCTATAACTCAAAGAATAGAGTTAGCGTAAACGTAGAAGCCAAGGATTCCCATCTAACTACCCTTTAAAACAACAATGTCTAGATTTCCTTGAAGAAAAGCTGATATTTGAAGGTGAGCCAAAGGGCTCTGCTGTCTCTCTGGGGAGGCTGGATTGAGATGTGGTATTATGCAGCCAATATTAAAGAGGATAGATCCCTTTTGACCCTTGAGACCTGCCACTGAGATTGTTAAACAGGATATTGAGGAGGCGCCATTTATGGATCCAGAGGTAAGCTATTTGCTTAATGAACTTTAGGCTTGAGAAACTCCGGAGTCTTTATAGCTGATGCTCCAGAGTGTACACACCATCAGCTACATCAGAACGGTGCAGCTAAGACCTAAATCTTCATTGATCAAAATCGCTACATTGGAAGCCAGTTGTTTTCAACAGAGGACCATGTTGTTTCCTCAAAAAGTAACAGTACTCAAAACCAGGCACTGTAAATACCTCAATGTTGCCATTGAATACATTGTTAGCGCACTGCTAAACTTTGATGAAACCATATTGTGGGTACATGTATTAAAATCCGAGAAGGTGGGAATGAGCTTGTAATGGAGCTGAGGGCTGCATCCAGTTTGTGGAGCTTGCATGCATATTTTCTCCTTATCCAGCCCCCCCCATCAAATCCTCACTCCCTCCTGGTCACCTGCAACAAGGGGCTCACCCACACCTCATCACTCCCCCACCGGAAGAGGGAGGGAATCTACTTCCCCCCTCCCTCTCCCACTCTACAGCCACTGCTGGGCAAAGCTGGACTCAATCAACAGTGTCTTTCTCTTTAGTACAGTTTAAGGGGCATGGAGAAAGGAGAGCAGAGCAAAGAAAGCAACAGGAAAACTACCTACCTTCGTTTAAGAGGCCCCTTCTTGTTGTCCAATGACATGTCTTTAGATGGGAGACTGGATTGTTGTAAACAACATTATTTTGAGGCAGACTTGAAAGCCAATTCCGCTCTAGGGGATTCGTTCATGTGTCTACACCTTATGCCTAATACTCATGCAAAGGTATCATGGTCTACAAACTATTGCAAGTCAGAAAAATGATATATCCAAGGCCATTTATTTCAGTATAGGTTTTTAATAATAGCTCTTATTGGAATGACAAGATAATTCATATTTATATATGTTTACCAAACAGTTTTTCATCATACAACTGCAACCAGTATTCGTTTATTACATAATTACATAGTTATAGAGTGCTGATGTTTTACATCAATTGTGTATGTTATCAAAATATACAGATCACCTCTTTATCTTACAAATATCTATCTATTATTAGACATTGAGTATCAGTTATAGTCTCTGAAACTTAAAGTAAGGAATGCATTCCAGCATGCCTGTCCTAAAGAGTAACAAAAACATCTCACTCTAACCTCCAAAACATCAAATGCAATGCTTAAAGTAAGTGATATGAACTTACAGTTCTTAAATTGATGGAGTTCTAAGATAACATAAGTTAATACATGATTCAGTGCAACAGGCTTGGGTTATCCCGTAGCTCAGTAGCAACCAATAATAAACAGTCCAGCAATTGGGATTAGGTGCCAGCCTTCGGGCAGTCTATCACATTGTGTTTGCACACAGTGAATACATTTGCATCTAAGTGTGACCTCCCATGTCAATATAGCATCACAATGTCTTTACGCAAAGCAGATTGGTACATTTCCAAGTGATAAGCTAAAGACGTGTTTTAACATGTTAATAGGACTCGCGTCAACACCTCTGGAAAAGAAGACTGTTTCGACCTCTAGCACTTTCTCGAGAGCCTTTGAGTGTTGTAACTAAAGATATTATATGGAATACTACATTACAAAAGGAAATAATCAGTGTTGACAATTTGACTTCACAACCTTTGCACAAAATTACTGGTAAATTACACTTAAACCATGCTATTGTACAATTGAATATAAATGAGTTCGGTGAATAACTAATTTTGTATTCTTCATAAACTACTGTATTTTAGAAATCCTGTAGCTGCCAACTATAATTTGATCATGTAATAAAGATGTGCTTGTCTGGGGCTACAACAAAAATATATGCTGTTAGGAAACCCTGATGTAATACATGAACTAGTCAAGTAATTCCACTACCACCGCACTACACTAAACAGGCCAACTTTTAAAAACAGCTACCCAAATACCATGGGATGGTATCCTAACAAACAATTTCAGATGCTTTAGTTCCCAATAGGTTTCAGCCAATCTATCAAGTAAAATAAGCAAACATTTGTATTTATACTTGCAGATAAGTAATTGATAGGTCAATTAGTTATTTTCTCAAGTAAAAAACAATAAAAAATTAAGTAGTATTTTTCCCTAGCAGATTAGTTGTGTGAGATCTCACAAATAGTTAAGAGTATCTCCAACTCAAGCTACGTAGGAGCTGGCTAATCTTCTTTCATGATGCCCCTGGCTAAAATGCCCTTCAGGCAACCAGGTGGGGCTACTCTATAGGGATCCATACAGGATCCTAGTGTTGCTTGGTGACCACCAGGTTCCTTAGCATGTCAAAGGAGTTGCCGTCAGGCTGCACGGAGACCACGCCCTGCTCCTCGGAGCGCACCTGCAGGAAGCCGTTGTCATCGAGGCCCACCACGACAGCCTGAGGGCCATCCTCACTCCACAGACGCACCTGGGTCCCACTGAGACAGGACGGAGGGCACAGCAAGGTCAATGTAGTGTAAACACAATTTCCATGTTTAGATGTTATGTCTGAAGAGTGAGAGGTGTTTATTAATACAGTGCCTTGCGAAAGTATTCGGCCCCCTTGAACTTTGCGACCTTTTGCCACATTTCAGGCTTCAAACATAAAGATATAAAACTGTATTTTTTTGTGAAGAATCAACAACTAGTGGGACACAATCATGAAGTGGAACGACCTTTATTGGATATTTCACATTTTTTTAACAAACCAAAAACTGAAAAATTGGGCGTGCAAAATTATTCAGCCCCTTTACTTTCAGTGCAGCAAACTCTCTCCAGAAGTTCAGTGAGGATCTCTGAATGATCCAATGTTGACCTAAATGACTAATGATGATAAATACAATCCACCTGTGTATAATCAATTCTCCGTATAAATGCACCTGCACTGTGATAGTCTCAGAGGTCCGTTAAAAGCGCAGAGAGCATCATGAAGAACAAGGAACACACCAGGCAGGTCCGAGATACTGTTGTGAAGAAGTTTAAAGCCGGATTTGGATACAAAAAGATTTCCCAAGCTTTAAACATCCCAAGGAGCACTGTGCAAGCGATAATATTGAAATGGAAGGAGTATCAGACCACTGCAAATCTACCAAGACCTGGCCGTCCCTCTAAACTTTCAGCTCATACAAGGAGA
Source organism: Oncorhynchus tshawytscha (assembly GCF_018296145.1). Classification (NCBI taxonomy): domain Eukaryota; kingdom Metazoa; phylum Chordata; class Actinopteri; order Salmoniformes; family Salmonidae; genus Oncorhynchus; species Oncorhynchus tshawytscha. The sequence continues at coordinate 39,508,689 of NC_056437.1, read as the reverse complement.
AGACTGATCAGAGATGCAGCCAAGAGGCCCATGATCACTCTGGATGGACTGCAGAGATCTACAGCTGAGGTGGGAGACTCTGTCCATAGGACAACAATCAGTCGTATATTGCACAAATCTGGCCTTTATGGAAGAGTGGCAAGAAGAAGGCCATTTCTTAAAGATATCCATAAAAAGTGTCGTTTAAAGTTTGCCACAAGCCACCTGGGAGACACACCAAACATGTGGAAGAAGGTGCTCTGGTCAGATGAAACCAAAATTGAACTTTTTGGCAACAATGCAAAACATTATGTTTGGCGTAAAAGCAACACAGCTCATCACCCTGAACACACCACCCCCACTGTCAAACATGGTGGTGGCAGCATCATGGTTTGGGCCTGCTTTTCTTCAGCAGGGACAGGGAAGATGGTTAAAATTGATGGGAAGATGGATGGAGCCAAATACAGGACCATTCTGGAAGAAAACCTGATGGAGTCTGCAAAAGACCTGAGACTGGGACGGAGATTTGTCTTCCAACAAGACAATGATCCAAAACATAAAGCAAAATCTACAATGGAATGGTTCAACAATAAACATATCCAGGTGTTAGAATGGCCAAGTCAAAGTCCAGACCTGAATCCAATCGAGAATCTGTGGAAAAAACTGAAAACTGCTGTTCACAAATGCTCTCCATCCAACCTCACTGAGTTCGAGCTGTTTTGCAAGGAGGAATGGGAAAAAATGTCAGTCTCTCGATGTGCAAAACTGATAGAGACATACCCCAAGCGACTTACAGCTGTAATCGCAGCAAAAGGTTGCGCTACAAAGTATTAACTTAAGGGGGCTGAATAATTTTGCACGCCCAATTTTTCAGTTTTTGATTTGTTAAAAAAGTTTGAAATATCCAATAAATGTCGTTCCACTTCATGATTGTGTCCCACTTGTTGTTGATTCTTCACAAAAAAATACAGTTTTATATCTTTATGTTTGAAGCCTGAAATGTGGCAAAAGGTCGCAAAGTTCAAGGGGGCCGAATACTTTCGCAAGGCACTGTATGTCTGTGTGGGAAAGAAGTTCCTCTTAAATGACAATTAATATTATGATCAGCAGTAGCAACTGCAGCAGCGGGAGTAGATTTTACAGGTAGCCTACAGAGTATAAAATAATATCCATCCAAGTTCTTACTTGTGCATCCATCTCTTGTAGTAGAGGGGTAGGACGGCCTCTGACCCCCGTTCTTGGAAGTCAGAGATGAGCTGCTCCAGGCAGGTGAGGGTGCGGCCGATGAGCTGGGCTGAGCTAAGTGCCTCCAGGCTTGTGCCATGCTCTCGGTTGTGCTGCATCACCAGGTCGTTGATGGCAATGGTGGGGTTGCTGTTGCTGACGTTAAAGCCACAGCCTGGAGAAACAGATTGTTTAAAGACATTCATTGAGAAGACACTTCACCAAGAATAACAAATGGTATTTTATTCAAGCACTGTTTTTTTCTATAAGTTAACAGGTTAAGTCCTCAACAGAAGCTCCATTATACTGCACTTGGATAAACATAAGTAGAAGAGGATTCTGACCAATGAGGAGATGGAAGGTTGGTCCCATAACTGTTGATGTCACCAACACTCCTCCTAGCTTCATCAGGTTACCGTAGTAAATGTCATTAGGCCACTTCACCCTTAGGTCGATGTCCTACAACGAGACCAAAACTGACGTTGAGATACAGTTCTATATCACATATACACTGGGGCGGCAGGTAGCCTAGTGGTTGGAGCATTGGACTAGTGAAGGAATGGTTGTAATATAGAATCCTTGAGCTGACAACGTAAAAAAAATATGTTGTTCTGCCTCTGAACAAGGCAGTTAACCCAATGTTCCTAGGCCGTCATTGAAAATAAGAATGTGCTCTTAACTGACTTGCCTAGTTAAATAGAGGTAAAATACTTTTTTGTTGTTGTAACACATCAATACATGAAAGTACTATTAAATAAGGATATATAGTACACTACACCGTATCCACTTTTATACAACGGTGGGTCTAATCCTGAATGATGATTAGTTAAAACCGCATTCCAGCCAGTGTCTATTCCACAAGTTACCACCAGCTAAATCTATGACGTTAAAATGCCTATTTTACTCTGTTCCATCGGACTGCGCAATCCACTGTCTCATCAGCCCAGCCAGGCAATTTATAAACTTAATTTCCACTATTAAAAGCATCAAGACATTTTCACATTTATTTTACACTAACATGTAGTTTTCAACAATGGAGATTTGTATAAACCTTGCTGTCTGTCTCTCCGACATTTGCAACATTGTTTCAATATTCAAATTCGATCTCCAGCTGTCCCAATGTGATGAACGTGTCAGGACGAGGGATGTGGCAGACAGGCAGGCAGCTTTTCTCAGCCAGTCAAAATCATGAATCAGCATAATTTTTATGGATATATACAAAGAACTATCAATAGAAAACAGGTAAAAACAAAATGAAGTGCAGCTACTTTACGGTCTTTCAAGATTCAGTTTGAAGTGATTGTGTTAGTTGTGTTGTTGGCTAGCTCCTCTGAACAACAGTGTCCTTATGAGATAGCACAATTTCTATACCAGGCAAATCGTGCATCATTAGCTCATTGTTATGGATGTATCCAAATAAATGTAATTAGAAAACAGTTCAAACAAACGCAAATCCAGCTACTTTGCTGTTATTCTGGCAGCACTGTTTGACATGATTGTAAGTTAGATGTAGTTGGCTAGCTAGCAAGGGATAAGAATATTACCAGCCAGTATGGTAATGGACCATTCAGAACGAAGGACTGTGTCGCGTCCATAGATACAGAACAAAAAGACTGAACAACTGGGTCGTGTCTCGTGTCGCTTCTATCTCAAGGCCATCAGACTGTTAAACAGCCACCACTAACATTGAGTGGCTACTGCCAACACACTGTCAATGACACTGACTCTACTCCAGCCACTTTAATCATGGGAATTGATGGGAAATGATGTAAATATATCACTAGCCACTTTAAACAATGCTACCTTATATAATGTTACTTACCCTACATTGTTCATCTCATATGCATACGTTGATACTGTACTCTATATCATCGACTGCATCCTTATGTAATACATGTATCACTAGCCACTTTAACTATGCCACTTGGTTTACATACTTATCTCATATGTATATACTGTACTCGATATCATCTACTGTATCTTGCCTATGCTGCTCTGTACCATCACTCATTCATATATCCTTATGTACATATTCTTTATCCCCTTACACTGTGTATAAGACAGTAGTTTTTTTGGAATTGTTAGTTAGATTACTTGCTCGTTATTACTGCATTGTCGGAACTAGAAGCACAAGCATTTCGCTACACTCGCATTAACATCTGCTAACCATGTGTATGTGACAAATACAATTTGATTTGATTTGATTTGATTTGGAAACCGAACCAATAGAACAAACAACCAGCCAGCTTGGGTAGCAACCCTAGATTTGTGTCGGAACTATATCTTGTGGAAGGATGAAATAGCATGAATAAATTCATCAAAATACATTTTTTAATGATATATGTCAATCATTATTTGAATATGTTGGTAACCTGTTGTATAAAAGTGATAATGCCCTTGAAGCCGGTGTTTGGAGGACCGTGCCAATATGTCCTCCAAACACCAGATTCCCGGGCATTATTACTTAAATAATCAAATATGTAGTATTACATGTAAGACATGACATGCTATACATGGAAATAGTTAGTTCTAGAACAAGCTAAGACAGAGATCAAAATAATTAGTTTTACATACCCTGTCTGTAAAAACAATCTGTACAAGAAATGACATAATCGTGCAAATGTAGCGTCTACATGGGTTCAAAATACCATACTGTATGTCTGTCAACCTGAACATCTCTTCTGAGTCTGGCCTGCTTAGGTTCTCCCCATCTGCAGCACATCCCTTAAAACGGCCACCATGTCTGTTTATATTTTACCATAACTCATGGCACACATCTACAATGGCTTTGACAGACCTACATTACCTCCAAAAATGGCATATCCAGCTACATTTAAACCTGGCCTCTAGTCTTGATTAAGAGAGAAATATTTAGGCAAAATGTTGGCTGTTATTTCTTCACGTCCAGTACTATTTCCTGTGCCATGCATAGGCTTGTTCTACACTTTGGCTGACTGGCCAGAGCCCATAAACAACTGGGCAGTGTGACACCAGTGTGTTTCTCATCACAGACCCCCACACTGCAGCACATATATTTTCTCACACACAAACACTCCTGGAAGCAAAATCGGGCCCTTACACCATGTAAAATAGATGCTTAATGAGAGAGGGGGAGAAAGGAGAGTTCTAGCACAGAACCCTTTGATCAGTGAGTTAGACATACCATCCATTTGAAGAGGGAAGTGGATTGCGTTGAATAGAACAAGGAGGAGGGACACCTGACTGGCCATAAATAGCTGTGTGAAACCTGGAGCCCTTTATTCGGCATAAGGAGTGCTCCCAATGGTAAATGTATCAGTGCAGTAAGTAAAGTATTCTAGTGATGACAGGCTTAACCTCAGTGACATGGATTGGGATAGGGCAGGTCTATGGCTGTAGCTTGGAGATGCACTACATGTACAAAAGTAAGCGGACACCTGCTTGTTGAACATCTCAGTCCAAAATCATGGGTATTAATATGGAGTTGGTCCCCCCTTTGCTGCTATAACAGCCTCCACTATTCTGTGAAAGCTTTCCACTAGATGGAACATTGCATTGGAACATTGCTGCGGGGACTTGCCTCCATTCAGCCACAAGAGCATTAGTGAGGTTGGGCACTGATGTTGGGCGATCAGGCCTGGCTTGCAGTCGGTGTTCCAATTCACCCCAAAGGTTTTTGATGTGGTTGAGGTCAGGGCACTGTGCAGGCCAGTCAAGTTCTTCCACACCGATCTTGACAAACCATTTAGGTATGGACCTTGCTTTGTGCACGGGGGCATTGTCATGCTGAAACAGGAATAGGGCCTTCCCCAAACTGTTGGCACATCTAGAATGTCATTGTATGCTGTAGCGTTAAGATGTCCCTTCACTGGAATTAAGGGGACTAGCCTGAAACATAAAAAACAGCCCCAGAACATTACTCCTCCTCCACCAAACTTTATAGTTGGCACTATGCATTCAGTCAGGTAGCGTTCTCCTGGCATCCACCAAACCCAGATTCGTCCATCTGACTGCCAGATTGTGAAGCATGAGACATCACTCCATAGAACGCATTTCTACTGCTCCAGATTCCAATGGCGGCGAGCTTACACCACTCAAGCCGACACTTTGCATTGCACATGGTGATCTTAGGCTTGTGTGCGGCTGCTCGGCCATGGAAACCCATTTCATGAAGCTCCCGACAAACAGGTATTGTGCTGACGTTGGTTCCAGAGGCAGTTTGGAACTTCGTAGTGAGTGTTGCAACCCAAGGACATACGATTTTTATGCGCTACGCGCTTCAGCACTCGGCTGTCCCATTCTGTGAGCTTTTGTGGCCTACCACTTCACGGCTGAGCCGTTGTTGCTCATAGACGTTTCAACTTCACAATACCAGCACGACCGGGGCAGCTCTAGCTGACATAGATTTGACGAACTGACTTGTTGGAAAGGTGGCATCCTATGACGGTGCCACTTTGAAAGTCACTGAGCTCTTCAGTAAGGCCATTCAACAGCCAATGTTTGTCTATGGAGATTGCATGACGGTGTGCTCGATTTTATACACCTGTCAGCAACGGGTGTGGCTGAAATACCCAAATCTACTAATTGAAGGGGTGTCCACATACTTTTGTATATATAGTGTAGCTTGGTGGTAACCATGCAGCAGTAGTATGTAGTGTTTGTACCTGGTAACCGGGAAGGGTGCGTACGGCCTCCACCACAGCCAGGGCAGCCAGGTGCTGCAGGAAGGGGATCCTCTGGCCCAGTCTGGAACTCACAGCCACTTGCACATGCACACTAAACATGGCACACCCCAGAGGACTCAGCCACGCATTCCCCCCACGGCCTGACATACGGAAAATACAACAAAAAACACAGTAAGAGGCGACATGATGTAACAATCCACCTTTAGGTTGTTCATTGGAACGAGGTACAAAAACGTACCAATGTAGGTGAATTGAAAAGTAGTAGCTAAGTGAGGGAGAGAGAGCAAGAAAAAAAGCGAGTGAGAGAGCATTGTGTTGGAAACTGACCTCTACCCTGGGTCTGTCGAGCCGCTACAGCAGTTAACCCCATTTTCTCAGGCAGCTGGAGCATCAACCTGAAGGACAGGAGGGAAGGAAGGTGTCAGAATATGAAAGTGTTGCCTTCACATAACTGATTAGTGATAAGAGTATTATTCATACACTGACAACACTCTGTAAATGACACCCTTTGAGAAAAATAGTAGTTGAGTCACTAGTTTAGTTCTGCATTCAATCATTGGTGTCACAGAAATCATTTCTCAAACTATTAGCTAGCAGAGGAGGACGGTCCTTCCATCACTTTCTCTCACACACACCCCCCGTCAGTGCTGGGCCCTTAGCCCTGCTACACTGCGTGTGACGTGTCTACTTCAACAACTCACCAAAAACATAGGCCCATTTCATGTGTGATTAGTCAAACACAAAAACACAACAAACTGCCTTTGCACTGAGAGTAAAAAAAAGACCCTGTTGATCAATAATTTTCAAATATGTTCTCCTCTCTCTCAAGTAGCTTGGCTGCAGATGCCTGGTAGTTAATATTTCCTTTCTAGAAGGCCCAGAGCTACTAGTGTCGCTTTGGATGGCCACCCTGCATTAATCACACTCAGTTAAAGATAAACTACTCAGGTAGGTGGTGTTAACTCTGCACCTCTCCTTTAACCCCAAACACACACCACAAACACACACAGGCCCAGGAGCTAATGCTTTTTAAACACAATCATTTTACATTTTAGTAATTTAGCAGACGCTCTTATCCAGAGTGACTTACAGGAGCAATTACGGTTAAGTGACTTGCTCAAGGGCACATCAATAGACTTAACTTAGTTGGCTCAGGGATTTGAACCAGCAACCTTTTGGTTACGGGCCCAAAGCTCTTAACCGCTAGGCTACCTACCTGTTCTTATCTAATCATTTGGTCAGCAATTAATCAATTAAAATGAAATGTTACTTGTCACATATGCCGGATACAACAGGTGTGGACTTTATCATGAAATGCTTACTTACGAGCCCTTTATCAACAATGCAGAATTAAAAAGTTTTATAAGCTAAATAAAAAATATAAAAAAACAGTAACACAAAAAGAGAGGTTACAGTGCCTTCGGAAAGTATTCAGACCCCTTGATTTACCACATTGGTACACTACAGCTTTAGTCTAAAAAGTATTAAATGAAAAAACATTCTCATCAATCTACACACAATACCCAATAATGACAAAGTAAAAATAGAAACAGAAATACCTTATTTACATAAGTATTCAGACTCTTTGCTATGAGACTCGAAATTGAGCTCAGGTACATCCTGTTTCCATTGATCATCCTTGATTGGAGTCCACATGAGTTCGAAGGAATTGTCCGTAGAGCTCCAAGACAGGATTGTGTCGAGGCACAGATCTGGGGGAGGGTACAAAACAAGGTCTGCAGCATTGAAGGTCCCCAAGAACACAGTGGCCTCCATCATTCTTAAATGGAAAAAGTTTGGAACCACCAAGAGTCTGGCCACCCAGCTAAACTGAACTATCGGGTGAGATGGGCCTTGGTAGAGACAGAGCTCCAGAGTTCCTCTGTGGAGATGGGAGAACCTTCCAGAAGGACAACCATCTCTGCAGCACTCTACCAATCAGGCCTTTATGGTAGAGTGGCCAGAAGGAAGCCACTCCTCAGTAAAAGGCACGACAGCCCGCTTGGAGTTTGCCAAAAGGCCCCTAAAAGACTCTCTGACCATGAGAAACAAGATTCTCTGGATTGAACTCTTTGCTCTGCATGCCAAGCGTTACGTCTGGATGAAACCTGGCATCCTCCCTAAGGTGAAGCATGGTGGTGGCAGCATCTCTGCAGTTCTCCACCAATCAGGCCTTTGTGATAGTGGCCAGACGGAAGCCACTCAGTAAAAGGCAGAGGCCAATAACATCCCTATTTTGAAGCATGATGGCGGCGGAAACATGCTGTGGGGATGTTTTTAGTGGCAGGGACTGGGAGACTAGTCAGGATCCAGGGAAAGATGAACAGAACAAAATACAGAGAGATCCTTGATGAAAACCTGCTCCAGAGTGCTCAGGACCTCAGACTGGGGCGAAGGTTCACTTTCCAACAGGACAACGACCCTAAGCACACAGCCAAGATAACGCAGGAGTGACTGAAGCCGAACTGACTGCAGTTTGGCGTAACTGACTTTAGTGGGCAAATGCTCACCTTCGATGCTGGAGAAGTATGCTCTTCACTGATGAATCCCAATTTGAACTGTATCGGGCAGATGGCAGACAACATGTATGGTATCGTGTGTGCGAGCGGATTGCTGATGTCAACGTTGTGAACAGAGTGTCCATAGTGGTGGTGGTGTTATGGTATGTGCGGGCATAAGCTACGGACAACGAAAACAATTGCATTTTATCGATGGCAATTTGAATGCAGACATACTGTGACGAGATCTTGAGGTCCATTGTCGTGCCATTCATCTGCCACCATCATCTTATGTTTCAGCATGATAATGCACGGCCCCATGTTGTAAGGACCTGTACACAATTCCTGGAAGCTGAAAATGCCCCAGTTCTTCCTTGGCCTGCATACTCACCAGACATGTCACCCATTGAGAATGTTTGGGATGCTTTGGATCGACGTGTATGACAGTATGTTCCAGTTCCCGCAAATATCCAGCAACTTCGCACAGCCACTGAAGAGGAGTGGAACAACATTCCACAGGCCACAATCACCAGCCTGATCAACTCTATGTGAAGGACATGTGATGCATGAGGCAAATGGTGGTCACATCAGATACTGACTGGTTTTCTGATCTACGCCACTTCCTTTTTATTAAGGCATATCTATATTCCCAGTCATGTAAAAATCTATAGATTAGGGCCTAATGAATGTATTTCAATTGACTGATTTCCTTAAATAAACTGTACATTCTTGCATGATGGGTTTATATTTTGGTTTAGTGTATATTTCAACAAATTAATGTTTCATGAATGCTAATCTTATCTGTTTCTGACAACAGAAACGATTTCAGAACAATCAGATGGTGGGTGTCGAAATCCGTTTTCTTGTGCTTTTTGAAGTGGACTTACTATTGTTTGCAGCAAATTCCTTGATCTACGCAAATATGTCAGAGATATGCATGGCGGAGAGTGGTGGAAGCAAAAAAAGAGAAACGAGAGAAAATGTAAAAAAATAAAATAAAAGAAAAACCGCTGATTAGCAGATGTAGGAATTTGTTATCTCAAACTGATAGTAATTCAATTGGACGTGGTATAATGGCCCAACGGCAAAAAAAACTGCCATCCCTTGCTCAACAAAAACCTGTGCGGTCAAAAAACTGAAGCCTTCAAAAAGTTCTAGACACAGGGATAATGTTTTAAATAACTTGAATATTAAGTATTCTGCTGTACTTTCTTCGCCAAACTAAGATTAATAAAATGTTGACTGAATAAAAATAAAAGTAGCAACATGCAATTTATGTTAATCAATTATGATGATGTTGAGTAATGCTTGGCTATGAACCTGTGTTAAGAAAATAGCTTTCATGCATGGTTTAGTTTAAAAAAGGCATGAAATCCTGTATACTGCCATGTCATAGTAAATCTCGCACTGCTCTTCCAAATCTTCCCTCACACAGACACGCACACAGTATTTGTGTGCCGCAGTGTGAGTCATGTCTGTGAACCATGTTAGCAGGAGCATGACCTCTCCGCATCTGAGGCCAGTTAGGAGGTGGCCAGGCTCGGAGCACCGCGCAGTTGCCCTAATTGAGCGCTGACGCTGTTTGGCAGGACCAGGGAGAACCCTGTGCGCCGCTCCGTGACGACGGCAGCCACCTCGCCAATCAAGGCGTGAGGTGAAGCGAACAGGAGGCCCAGCTGGCTCTCTGGAGTCCTTCAGCCACAGAAATTTGCTTTTAATAAGAACATCAGTGCCTTAACTAGGCTAGGAAGACTTTCGCTGACCTCCTCACCAGGTTGCCAGGGTACCGCTGTCCACCATTAAGTGTCTGATAAAGTGTCTGATACAGCTGGGGGTGTGGGTCGCGTGTGGGTGTGCATGTTTTCTTCAATTTGTGTGTAAGAGGTGTGTGTGTGAGTGTGTTTTTCCCTTGTTTACAGCCGAGGAGGAAGATAATGGCTGAGATGCAATGGGAAGTGGGTGAATGAAGAGATGTACTACTGGTAATGTGAAAAGATGCCTTGTAAATAGGAAACAGCCTACACATACTCGGCTGACTAGTGTAGAACGTTTGAAGCACTTCATGAAAACATCATCTGGATGAATACTCAAAGCACTTTCGCAATATCCATAAGGAAGTCACCCTTCAGAATAGGCCATTTCCACCCCAAATCTTGGGCCACTGATTCAAACAGTGCAGTCGGAGAGTATTCCGACCCCTTGACCTTTTCTACATTTTGTTACGTTACTGCCTTATTCTAAAATGGATTGAATCATCCCCCCATCAATCTACACACAATAACCCATAATGACAAAGCATAAACAGGTTAAGAAATGTTTGCTAATGTATTCAAAATAAAAAACTGAAATATCATATTTACATATTTATTCCGACACTTTACTAAGTACTTTGTTGAAGTACTTTTGGCAGTGATTACAGTCTCGAGTCTTCTTGGGTATGACGCCTCAAGCTTGGCACACCTGTATTTTGGGAGTCTGTCCCATTTTTCTCTGCATATCCTCTCAAGCTCTGTCAGGTTGGATGGGGAGAGTCACTGCAGAGCTATTTTTAGATCTCTCCAGAGATGTTCGATTGGGTTCAAGTGCGGGCTCTGGCTGGGCCACTCAAGGACATTCAGAAACTTGTCCCGAAGCCACTCCTGCGTTGTCTTGGCAGTGTGCTTAGGCTTGTTGTCCTGTTGGAAGGTGAACCTTTGCCCCGCTCGGAGGTCCTGAGTACTCTGGAGCAGGTTTTCATCAAGGATCTCTCTGTACTTTGCTCCGTTCATCTTGCCTTCAATCTAGACTAGTCTCCCCGTCTCTGCCACTGAAAAACATCCCCACAGCATGTTTCTGCCACCATCATGCTTCAAAATAGGGATGTTATTGGCCTCTGCCTTTTACTGAGTGGCTTCCGTCTGGCCACTATCATAAAGGTCTGATTGGTGGGGAACTGCAGAGATTGTCCTTCTGGAATGTTCTCCCATCTCCACAGAGGAACTCTAGAGTGACCATTGAGTTCTTGGTCACCTCCCTGACCAAGGCCACTGGTACCCTTTCCCAGATCTGTGCCTCGACACAATCCTGTCTTGGAGCTCTACTGACAATTCCTTCAACCTTATGGCTTGGTTTTTGCTCTGTAAATGTACTGTCAACTGTGGGACCTTATATAGACAGGTGTGTGCCTTTCCAAATCATGTCCAATCAATTGAATTTACCACAGATGGATTCCAATCAAGTTGCAGAAACATCAAGGATGATCAATCGAAACAGGATGCACCTGAGCTCAATTCCGAGTCTCCTAGCAAAAGGTCTGAATAGCTATGTAAATAAGGTATTCGTTTTTTAGGTCTTGAAAACATTTTGAAAAAATTCTAAAAACCTGTTTTCACTTTTTCATTATGGGGTAGTGTGTGTAGATTGAAAAAAATATTTAATTCATTTTACAATAAGCCTGTAAGATAACAAAATGTGGAAAAAGTCCAGCATCATTATTAGTCCAAGATCTCAAAAGCACCTTTTAAAAAACATAATTGTAGTCAAAATAGGCCTACTGAATGGTGGAATATTAGGAGTAAGAGTGAGAGAGTGCCATAGGGAGAGACAGAGAGAAAGAAAGGGAGAGCCACTTCAAGTCTGTCTCCTCCTCCCAGACTGCTCTGGTCTCTATTATAGAGTCAGTACAGAGCCCAGCCACAGAGAGAGGAGAGAGAAAAGCTGCATTGTCCCAAAGCTGGGAACCAAAATTAACCGTGTCTGGGTGGAGGGTGTTTTACCCCCCCTCCCCCATGTATTTTTTTCTTGGGCTTTGTCACATCTAAAATAAGTTCCCCCTCTTCTCCCTGGGCCAGCTTAGCATGCAAAGCAGCGTGAAATACATTTCTACAATGCAAATATGAGATCACACAAAACAACTCAGTCCTAAACATGGTAATGCTCTTATACGCTCAATGAGAGATTGTCAATAAAGAAGGAGGTGGGGGGTATGGGTGTTTGTGTGTGTGCTGCGTGTGTGCGTATGAGTGTGTAGAAGCAAGTGCATGTGTGTGTGTGTGTGCGTGCGTTTGAATGAAGAGCCATCTCTAATAAGGGCCAGCTCAGCCAGTCCAGGGATGTAAAGCTTGGGGGGCTAATGCATTCCTCTAGAAAGTCAATCTAATTTTGAAAGCACATACACAGAGTGCCACAGAGGTCGCCGCTGGCTCAGAAAAGCCCAAACACATTAGAAGAATTCTCAATAACGTCCATAAAAAACAGAAAGAAAAGGCCCACAATTAACAATTAGACGGCTACAATGGCAGGGTTTTCACCTTAAAGTGAAACAAATGGACAAGGAAACTAAGCTTGGGCGGTATACAGGGGTATTTGGAAATAGACACGGGATGGTTTGTCAATACGTCAACTATTTCTTTGAAGTGAACCAATACATTTTTATATTTGTAGCTACTTTATAAGTAAAATACCTGCAGTCAACTAGAGCAGAAGTTAGGAAATAAAGCAGATCACGTTGTTCATTTCACCGGTCACATTATTTTACATTATGAAGCTTACCGTAGTTCGCCAAAACAGTTGAGCCAGTCATGTGTTTGTTTGTAAATAGCACAATGGGAGAAAGCATTTTATACTGAAAGTCAAGTTACTTTCTTCTTCCCCCAATAGAGTGATCAGGGGTGTCCAACTATAGAAAATACATTTGTGCAACATATTCCGCTTCAAATAGCTCCATTTTATCAGATGACAACAGAAGTGCAACGCTATTTGACTGGCAGCCACAAAAGCAAATGAGCTTACAATGAAAAAGCAAAGTATTTTTGCAAAACAATCTTTATGGATTTTATTAGTGCTTGGGTTTCCTGTCTTGCTGGAAGATCCACTCCTGGCAGAGGCAACCAGGTTTAGCTAATCTTTATCAAGAGTGCCAATAATTATGGACCTGACTGTATGTACAGTGCATTCAGAAAGTATTCAGACCCCTTCACTTTTTACACATTTTGTTAAGTTATTTGTTATAAGCTTATTTGAGCTGTTTTTGCCATAATGGACTTGGTCTTTTACGAAATAGGACTATCATCTGTATACCACCCCTACCTTGTCACAACAGCTGATTGGCTCAAATGCATTAAGAAGAAAAGAAATTCCACAAATTAACAAGGCACACCTGTTAATTGAAATGCATTCCTGGTGACTATCTCATGAAGCTGGTTGAGAGAACGCCAATAGTGTGCAAAGCTGTCATAAAGGCAAAGGGTGGCTACTTTGAAGAATCTCAAATATACCATTTTGAATTGTTTAACACTTTTTTGCTTACTACATGATTCCATGTCTGTTATTTAATTGTTTTGATATATTCACTATTATTATACAATATAGAATAGAGTAAAAATAAAGAAAAACCCTTAAATTAGTAGGTTTTTATTTTTTATTTAACCTTTATTTAACTAGGTAAGTCAGTTGAGAACAAACTCTTATTTACAGACCTCAGACCTCTGTGCCACTTGGGAGCCCATAGGTGTGTCCAAACTTTTGACTGGTATTGTAGGAATATAAAACACGTAGGATGCAGGACTATAAAAACATAAATATAAAACTCCCCAACTCCCCGTGTACTGCAGCAGTAAGATTGCAACGTCCCCTTGAGCCAGAAAACATGTGACTCAGACAAAAAACTGTATTCGAAATATGAAAGAAATTCTTGTCTTTAAGCAAGACGGATTGCACACCTCCCTCCAATCTATCTGGGTTACTGGCGGCAGCCAAACGATATGGCCTGCTTCTCCTTGAGCCAAGGCCAGTAGCACAAAACAGCTGTGTTACTCCAGGTTGGTCTCTTCAAAATCAGCAGCATGGCCCTGATTAGAAACAGCAGTGGCCACAAGTGCAGGGACTACCTCCTCAACCTGCACTGTGCACCCACTCTGACACACACTCCTTTCCCTCCCTCTCTCTATTTATTTCTCACTCTACCCCTCTATCTCTGTACACTTTAACCTATTCAAATCAAAACAGTGCTGTGACTTTCAAAACAAGGAACTGACATCTTAAGACAGAACAGTTACAGGTCAACTATTGCCAAACCTGAATGATCAATACCTTCAAGGAGGGAAACGAGAGGTACAGCTATATTAAGATTAGGAGAGAGGCAGAAACGGGTAGAGCAAAAGAGCGAGAGAGGGGAGGAAGAGACTGAGTGCCAACACCGCAGTAGCAGTAACCCACCCTATCCAGCAGCAGTAACCCCTACTACTCAACCACCCTATCCAGCAGCAGTAACCCCTACTACTCAACCACCCTATCCAGCAGCAGTAACCCCTACTACTCAACCACCCCATCCAGCAGCAGTAACCCCTTCTACTCAACCATCCCATCCAGCAGCAGTAACCCCTTCTACTCAACCACCCCATCCAGCAGCAGTAACCCCTTCTACTCAACCAACCCATCCCATCCAGCAGCAGTAACCCCTTCTACTCAACCATCCCATCCCATCCAGCAGCAGTAACCCCTTCTAATCAACCACCCCACCCAGCAGCAGTAACCCCTACTACTCAAGCACCCTATCCAGCAGCAGTAACCCCTACTACTCAACCACCCTATCCAGCAGCAGTAACCCCTACTACTCAACCACCCTATCCAGCAGCAGTAACCCCTACTACTCAACCACCCCATCCAGCAGCAGTAACCCCTTCTACTCAACCATCCCATCCAGCAGCAGTAACCCCTTCTACTCAACCACCCCATCCAGCAGCAGTAACCCCTTCTACTCAACCAACCCATCCAGCAGCAGTAACCCCTTCTACTCAACCATCCCATCCCATCCAGCAGCAGTAACCCCTACTACTCAACCACCCTATCCAGCAGCAGTAACCCCTACTACTCAACCACCCCATCCAGCAGCAGTAACCCCTTCTACTCAACCATCCCATCCAGCAGCAGTAACCCCTTCTACTCAACCACCCCATCCAGCAGCAGTAACCCCTTCTACTCAACCAACCCATCCCATCCAGCAGCAGTAACCCCTTCTACTCAACCATCCCATCCCATCCAGCAGCAGTAACCCCTTCTACTCAACCACCCCACCCCATCCCATCCAGCAGCAGTAACCCCTTCTACTCAACCATCCCATCCAGCAGCAGTCACTGACCAGGCTGGGACCATTGTCCAGCTCATAATTACAACAAGCCCAGGAAAAAGACATAACAAAGTAACACGTCTGGGGATGAAAGATGGGACCACCTCTCCCAGAAGAGCAGGGCCCTTTTAAGTCCGGCCAGGCCTTTGTTTGGCTGGCCGGACCAGAGATAGGCTCCCAGAGCTTTGTCTTGGGGGTCAGCTGAGCCAGAGGGGTCATTTACTCAGCGCCAATAGGTCAGAGGGACAAGAGGGGAGGAGCAGTAACTCATACCTCCCTAGACTTACATATAGTGTGTGTGTGTGTGTGTGTGTGTGTGTGTGTGTGTGTGTGTGTGTGTGTGTGTGTGCCGGTCCTGGATTAGTGTAAAGGCCCAGTCACTTAACTTGTTTTCGGGGGTATAGGAGAGAATGGTGTGGGGTACACATTACACATAGCAGACAAAAAGAGGATTTTCAACCCAAAGGATAGCCCTAGGCCTAGGGGTGAAGCTATGCTCTGTTGATTCTTAAACAGGCCAGGTGAAGATGTTTCTCAACAGCATGCAGCCTGTCACAGGGAATGGCTGTTGGGGTGATGGCAAATAAACAGTAACTCGATTTTGCCCACACTGACGTGGATGACTGCCTCCAAGTCATTATAGTAATTTTCAATGACAAAATTAATTGACTTGACTGGATTTTATTTTCTGATAAAACTTCAATTCAAATCATAACTCATCAGGCAGAGTGATATAGGCCTAAATCTCTAATTTGGGGACCTTTCACTGAAAGCCATTTATCATAAAAACACTCTCCCATCCCATCCAATCCCCCAGATCAAAATATCTTAAATTAAGAGATTATTTCTGCCGTCGATGCTCTTTTTCACAATTGGATTTGCCGTGGTTAGCCTAAACTAGTTTGCATTGATCATCAGCCGAAACAAAGGTGATGATCGATAGGAGAGGAAAAACTAATCTGTAAATGTGATTAATTGAGGTAATCCTGTTGGCACAAATGATCATTTTCAAATAGCACCCTTAGAGGTGATCAATGGGAGGCGTCGTCCATTACTGAGGGCAGGCGAGGGCAGGTCGCCCTCTTTTCCCTGACTCTGCTGGACCCTGCAAAATGGCCCTAGAGGTTTAGTCAGAAACGCTTGTCATCAGAACATACAGAGGAACGACACTCAATTTCTTTCTTTAGAGCTGTGATGTCTTTGTTTAAAGAACGATGTCTTGGACAGTATGTCAGTCTTTCCTTGGAGCTTGTGTTTTCATGACATATGTAGAACCTTTATCACACAGTGTTGAGCAACTATTCTCCTCCACCCTGACGATGCCTATTGAATTTCCGATGACAAAATATGTTCATAATTTTAACTCCTATTGTTCATCTCTATTCTCCCACTTGTGCAAGTGTGTGTCTCTCTCCCTCTTTCTCCTGCTCCACTTGAACACTTCTACGAGAGGCCTGTGCCCTGCAGGGCCCTCTCCTCAAAGCCTGACCTGCAGACTCCAGCTCCTTAGCATACCGACTTGCTGGAGATGTAAACTTTAACTCTGGTCAGCCACGCCAGATGTTCACCAGAATATGAAATGAGGACTTTAGGCATCTGCTTACAATTTTAGATAATTGCAGGTAGAGCATGCAAGGTCAATTGGACCAATTCGATTTTTATGTACATACCTGCTGCTGCAGTTATGGGGCATCCATTTTCTCTCTCTTTCTCGCTCCCCTTTCTCGTTTTCTACCCGTACACGGTTCATATTTTGCACAGGAAACACGACCCTAATTCCATACAGTGTCAGTTTGGATTTTGGATTCCCTGTCAAAACAAACACTGATTGCCGGGGCTTTGGCCCGACAACGGGGCTGCTTTAACCAGAAGAGCCCCTTATTCACTGTGTTTGTCTTATTCCCACTTCCAGAGGACGAAAGTGTGATGCTCCCATTAGCTTAACAGGGTCCTGTTTATGTCCCTGCAACTCAAACCAAATATGGCGTGGGTTTTCACTGCTAAATTACACCGCTGGTCATCTTTCAAGTCATTTGCATTTTACGTCCATCACTTGTTCCTCTCACCAGGCCCAACTTCTCTGCTTAATGAAAGAAAAATGAGAAGTTAGAGGAGAGGAAAAGTGGGCCCTGGGGTTTTTCTTGACGGACCTGCCGCCTGGGCTCAGATAGAGAGAATGAGAGAAACCGGGACAAAAAGAAGCGTAGCGCTCCAGGCGCTGGGATCAGGTTCACCTGAGCAGGAAAAGCATTATTATGGCTCAGTGGACCCAGTGGAGTAGCATTCAGGAACACCATAGGGTCTTATCCCACCTTGTTCACAAATAAACACTTCCACAAAACAGTCGGGTTTAAATGTCAGTCGGATGGAGAACGCGCCCCCCCAGTGTACCGCGAGGAAAATGTCTGTCTGGGTGATAGGTTGCTACTGATCTGTCTTGATGCCCCACACCACCATCTCCCACGAGAAATGATTAAGGAATATCAAACATTGCAGCAAACTAATGAACTGACACTTTTATGACACCATTTTCACAGCCTGACTGTGGCCAACATATCACACATATACAATAATAGAGATGACGAATGCGACGAGGAGCAAAGACACAGTTGAAGTCGGAAGTTTACATACACTTAGGTTGGAGTCATTAAAACTCATTTTTCAACCAATCCACACATTTCTTGTTAATTAACAAACCTTTTCGTTTTTGGAAGTCGGTTAGGACATCTACTTTGTACATGAGACAAGTAATTTTCCCAACAATTGTTTACAGACAGATTATTTCACATATAATTCACTGTATCACAATTCCAGTGGGTCAGAAGTTTACATACACTAAGTTGACTGTGTCTTTAAACAGTTTGGAAAATTCCAGAAAATGATGTCATGGCTTCAGAAGCTTCTGATAGGCTAATTGACACCATTTGAGTCAATTGGAGGTGTACCTGTGGATGTATTTCAAGGCCTACCTTCAAACTCATGCCTATTTGCTTGACATCATGGGAAAACCAAAAGAAATCAGCCAAGCCCTCAGAAAAAAACATTGTAGACCTCCACAAGTCTGGTTCATCCTTGGGAGCAATTTCCAAACCCCTGAAGGTACCAAGTTCATCTGTACAAACAATAGTACACAAGTATAAACACTATGGGACCAGGCAGCTGTCATATCGCTCAGGAAGGAAACAATATCTGTCTCCTAGAGATGAACGTACTTTGGTGCGAAAAGTGCAAATCAGACCCAGAACAACAGCAAAGGACCTTGTGAAGATGCTGGAGGAAACAGGTACAAAATTTGGAGGAAAAAGGGGGAAGCTTGCAAGCCGAAGAACACCATCCCAACCGTGAAGCACGAGGGTGGCAGCATCATGTTGTGGGGGTGCTTTGCTGCAGGAGGGACTGGTGCACTTCACAAAATAGATGGCATCATGAGGAAGAAAATGATGTGGATATATTGAAGCAACATCTCAAGACATCAGTTAAAGCTTGGTCACAAATGGGTCTTTCCAAATGGACAATGACCCCAAGCATACTATCAAAGCTGTGGCAAAATGGCTTAAGAACAACAAAGTCAAGGTATTGGAGTGGCCATCACAAAACCCTGACCTCAATCCTATAGAAAAATTTGTGGGCAGAACTGAAAAAGCGTGTGCGAGCAAGGAGGCCTTACAAACCTGACTCAGTTATACCAGCTTTGTCAGGAGGAATGGGCCAAAATTCACCCAACTTGTTGTGGGAAGCTTGTGGAAGGTTACCAGAAACGTTTGACCGAAGTTAAACAATTGAAAGGCAATGCTACCAAATACTAATCGAGTGTATGTAAACTTCTGACCCACTGGGAATGTGATGAAAGAAATAAAACATTAAATAAATAATTCTCTACTATTATTCTCACATTTCACAGGAATTGTGAAAAACTGAGTTGAATTGCATTTGGCTAAGGTGTACATAAACTTCCGACTTCAACTGTATGTGCAAGATATCGGCGTCCTTGTAAAATGTCTCAAAGGCCTTCGGTTTGAAAAGTCATGAGATGGGTTTTAGTAGCGAATTGAGTAGCAATTTAATAATAATTATACAATATGACTGTGATGGGTTTCTAGCCTCTCTGTAATCTATCAGACTGTATGAGAAGCATTAGAAAGTGTGAGTAGCTGCCTAGCGATGGGGATAGGGAGTGTGAAGCGGCGGGGTTAGGGAGTGTGAAGCGGCGGGGTTAGGGAGTATGAAACGGCGGGGTTAGTATCCCAATGCCCCAGGGCAGTGATTGGGGACATTGCCCTGTGTAGCGTGCTGTCTTTCGGATGGGACGTTAAACGGGTGACCTGACTCTCTGAGGTCATTAAAGATCCCATGGCACTTATCGTAAGAGTAGGGGTGTTAACCCCGGTGTCCTGGCTAAATTCCCAATCTGGCCCTGAAACCATCACGGTCACCTAATAATCCCCATTTTACAATTGGCTCATTCATCCCCCCCCTCTCCCCTGTACCTATTCCCCAGGCCGTTGCTGCAAATGAGTACATGTTCTCAGTCAACCGACCTGGTAAAATAACGGATAAATAAAGTGAGCGTGAAGCAGCGGGGTTAGTGAGTGTGAAGCGGCGGGGTCAGCGAGTGTGAAGCGGCGGGGTCAGTGAGTGGGAAGCGGCGAGGTCAGTGAGTGTGAAGCGGCGAGGTCAGTGAGTGGGAAGCGGCGAGGTCAGTGAGTGTGAAGCGGCGAGGTCAGTGAGTGTGAAGCGGCGAGGTCAGTGAGTGTGAAGCGGCGGGGTCAGTGAGTGTGAAGCGGCGGGGTCAGTGAGTGTGAAGCGGCGGGGTCAGTGAGTGTGAAGCGGCGGGGTCAGTGAGTGGGAAGCGGCGGGGTCAGTGAGTGGGAAGCGGCGGGGTCAGTGAGTGGGAAGGGGCGAGGTCAGTGAGTGTGAAGCGGCGAGGTCAGTGAGTGTGAAGCGGCGAGGTCAGTGAGTGTGAAACGGAGGGGTTATTGAGTGTGAAGCGGCGGGGTCAGTGAGTGTGAAACGGAGGGGTTAGTGAGTGTGAAGCGGCGGGGTCAGTGAGTGTGAAACGGAGGGGTTAGTGAGTGTGAAACGGAGGGGTTAGTGAATGTGAAACGGAGGGGTTAGTGAGTGGGAAGCGGCGAGGTCAGTGAGTGTGAAGCGGTGAGGTCAGTGAGTGTGAAGCGGCGAGGTCAGTGAGTGTGAAGCGGCGGGGTTAGTGAGTGTGAAACAGAGGGGTTAGTGAGTGTGTAACCTGCTCACAACCCAGCGGTCCTGGCTAAGGGCATTGATATTCTAGCTTGGTTGTGACCTTGTGATCTGTCTTGGGGCCAGCCTATTATTAGCTGCTACTGGCCAAACAAAGCACTAATACTCTGGACAAACACACCGCCTCCCCACTGAGCTCAGACCCAGCCTGGCCGTCAATATATTCCCCCACCCCCTATACCAATCCTCCATCAGCTCCCCCAGCCGATGAGCCAGGCACTTTACCCCCCAACCAATTCCCCTTTTAATAAGCTCCCCCTCAATGGCCTATTACTTATTACTTATAAAAGAAATGCTCCACCATTGAGTTGAAGAACTGATCTATAATTAAAGTTGCATTTGGGGGAAAGGTTTATATATACACACACACAAAAGTTTGGGTTCACTTAGAAATGTCCTTGTTTTCCATGAAAACATACATGAAATCAGTTGTAAAATGAATAGGAAATATAGTCAAGACTTTGACAAGGTTATAAATAATGATTTTTAATTGAAATAATAATTGTGTCCTTCAAACTTTGCTTTCGTCAAAGAATCCTCCATTTACATCCTTGCAGAGCTTTGGCGTTCTAGTTGTCAGATTGTGGAGGTAATCTGAAGAGATTTCACCACATGCTTCCTTTCCTGAAGTACCTACCACAAGTTGGATTGGTTTGATGGGCAATTCTTACGTACCATACGGTCAAGCTGCTCCCACAACAGCTTGATAGGTTTGAGATCCGGTGATTGTGCTGGCCACTCCATTACAGACAGAATACCAGCTGACTGCTTCTTCCCTAAATAGTTATTGCATAGTTTGGAACTTTGGGTCATTGTCTTGTTGCAGGAGGAAATTGGCTCCTATTATGCGCCGTCCACAGGGTATGGCATGGCGTTGCAAAATGGAGTGACAGCCTTCCTTCTTCAAGATCCCTTTTACCCTGCACAAATCTGTGAAGGGATCAGTACACAGCGGTGTATGAGATCTTCCATTTCTTGGCAATTTCTCACATGGAATAGCCGTAATTTCTGAGAACAAGAATAGACTGACGAGTTTCAGAAGAAAGGTCTTTGTTTCTGGCCATTTTGAGCCTGTAGTCAAACCCACAAATGCTGATGCTCCAGATACTCAACTAGTCTCAAGAAAGCAAGTTTTATTGCTTCTTTAAATCAGAACAACAGTTTTGAGCTGTGCTAACATAATTGCAAAAGGGTTTTCTAATGATAGATTAGCCTTTTAAAATTATAAACTTGGATTAGCTAACACAATGTGCCATTGGAACACAGGAGTGATGGTTGCTGATAATGAGCCTCTGTACGCCTATGAGATATTCCATTTAAAAAAAACGAATATTAATACATTTAAAAAAGCAGTTTCCAGCTACAATAGTCATTTACAACATTAATGTTTACACTGTATTTCTGGTCAATTTGATGTTATTTTCATGGACAGATTTTTTTGCTTTTCTTTCAAAAACAAGGACATTTCTAAGTGACCCCAAACTTTTGAACAGTAGTATTGCGCTAAATTGTAATTCTTTTCACCTATATGGCCTATTTATTGCCTACCTCACTACATTTGTACACACTGTACATAGATTTTAAAATGTTTATTTTGTGTTATTGACTACGTTTGTTTATGTGTAACTCTGTGTTGTTGTTTTTGTCACACAGCTTTACTTCCTCTTGGCCGCGGTTGATCGCAGTTGTAAATGAGAACTTGTTCATAACTGGCCTACCTGGTTAAATAAAAGTGAAATAAAAAAGATATATCTTCGTATATTATTATTAGCTTTCGTATATTAATAAGGTTGTTACATCCTCAGGATTTCTCTTCCCACTGCTTTAACTCATTTATTTGTGAACTAAAATATTGATTAAGAATGTACAAAAAATGTCTAACGGATTGTACAGTTTATCTGGAAATTATACATACTATTGAAAGTGACATGGATAGCCTAGGATTAAATAAAATTCAGTTGAGGAAGTAGTTTTTGACATTTTACTGTATGCTAAAAGATATGCAGACAACAATACCATCATTTTGTTGAACAATAAGTTCAAGTAAAATACGTCAAACTAAACATTCGAATACACTCCATCATTTATTTATTTTTTGCTTGAGTAATACATTGGTCAGAACATTTCTTGCCTGCGGCAACTCATTTGAATTTACATTTCCTTGCCAACACTGAGCACTACACCACCATAAAAAAGTATTTACATAGGAATGTGCAGCTAATTGTTGTTTTATGCCAGTTCAATTATAACCATGAATTATTCAGCCTATTTTCACTTCCTGTCTTACTTGGGCTTATAACAGAAAAACAAAATATCTGCTTTTTGGATGAATAACAGTTATTGGTTTTGCATTTACTGTGGGTCCTTTTCTCTCTCTCCATGCATCAAAAATAGTCCCTCTTGAATTAAATAGTTTCTAATAAAGGAAATGCTTATTAAATCCACTGTACTGGTGGCCCTCCAAAGAAAACTGAAAAGCTATACTTGACTAGCTCCTAAACTGCCGTGGTATTCCACTACCATCTGCACAAAAACAGACCCCACAGCTAAGAACAGGCTAGCAAACAAATTGAGAAAAGCATGTTGTACAGACTAAATAAAGACCTATTGAGTATAAATGAGAGTCATACATACTTGATACCTACAGTAGTTTCACTATCACCACCAGTCCATATCAGAATGCCAAAACACACTCAATACTGAATAGGAAGACAGTTGCCTATATGGTTAGTGTCAGTTATATTGATATTACCAGGACCGTGTTCATTAGGTCACAGCGTAGAAAAACATTTTGGAATGGAAAAAGAAAATTAGAGTTTCTTATTGAAC
Source organism: Oncorhynchus tshawytscha (assembly GCF_018296145.1). NCBI lineage: Eukaryota > Metazoa > Chordata > Actinopteri > Salmoniformes > Salmonidae > Oncorhynchus > Oncorhynchus tshawytscha. The sequence goes on along the minus strand of NC_056437.1, from coordinate 39,485,134 downwards.
AAGTACAGATAATACCTCCCCATTTCGGAGCATTTTCTTCCTTTTGGTGCCTAATGAACACAACCCAGGTGTTCCCTTTTGATAGGAGCAAGAGTGGTCCAGATAAACAATGACAATCCTCCCATAGTCATCCTATAATGACTATGCTTGACTCGGGCTCCCGTGTGGCGCAGCGGTCTAAGACACTGCATCTCAGTGCTAGAGGCATCACTACAGATCCTGGTTCAATCCCGGGCTGTATCACAACCAGCAGTGATCGAGAGTCCCATAGGATGGTGCACAATTGGCCCATTGTCGTCCGGGCTAGGGGAGGGTTTGGCCGGGGTAGGCTGTCTTTGTAAAATAAGAATTTGTTCTTAACTGACTTGCCTGGTTAAATAAAAAATAACTACATGTGCTTGAGGGAATATAGGCTAAAACAAAGAAAAGGACTCCAACAAGAGGCTTTCATCTAGAATAATCCCACTTAATCAAGACTAACGGGACCATCTGGAAATTAAACCGCCAAAAAATCAGAGGGAGCGAAATCAGAACTCACAACTGGAGAACTGTTTTTTTCACGCGTCCTTGTCTTTCCTCCCTCTTTCTTTACCTTACAACCTTAATGACAACACTGTCAGTTCCAATCAATTCTGCGCAGGTCCAGAATCCATTTTTCAAACTTCATGACAGCTCTAATAGCTTCCACCTGTCCCTGGGATCCGCCTGTTGACTGGCAAGTTCCCAATGAGATGTGGGATATAGACAAAGACCTGTATTAGGTACAGCCTGCCTCTGCTGCAGTAAGGTCACTCAGCCATTAAATTAGTTCCAGCCCAGCGGAATGCCCCCCCACCCCACAGCATGGTTGGTGGACCAACCACTCACTCTCAATCGAAGTTGCTTTCTCTCTCTTTTTATCGCTCTCACGCCGCACTGACAACTTCACTTTCATTTAGACACCACTACTAAACCCGGAATCATCTTGTGGCGCTACGCTGACATGGGTATCACAGTGCGTATGTCATCATATGTGTCCATGTTACTTTAACAATGACTGTAAACTGAACATCTTCCCCTGAAACCACCCACACCCGATAAACCCCAGATGCTAACTGGAGATATGAGTGCAGCCAACTCAAACTTCTGCTTAAGTCATGCATCGATGTCAATGGAGAGTTCTGTCAAACTTTGAGTTGGACTAATTCTTAGGTTAGGATTTGGCCCTTACTTACAGACTACCCCACTCCCTCCCTGTCCCAGAGCCAAGTGCAGGTAATGTTAACTTACCCCTCTAGTAGGTCCATGGTGGTAGGGGTGACCTGAGTGTAGAGAAGGGTGCGTCCCAGCGTGCGGGTCTCCAGGTGCTGGCTGTAGGTCTGCAGGCTGAACTGCTCCCAGCTCTGGGCCTCTGGGGCATCTGTGACCAGGGCCAGGGTCCCCTTGGGCAGCAGGGGGGGCCCAGCCTGAAGCTCTGAGCTGGGGACCACTTTAAGGAATGCCTTGGAACACTTGAGCAGCCCTTCCTTGTCCAACTGGGTGTGCAGCCACTTGAGGAAGCTGGCCCTGCGCTCCTGGGGACAGAGGAACACAAGGCCGGTGTGATGAGAGACTGAATAAATCCTCTGTGATTTCACTACCATTCACTTCACTCATTTCAATGAAATATATATTTCTTCATATCCTAATGGCTCCCATCCTTCCATGAAAACGTATAAAACAGACAATTATGATGCCATCTTTTTCAATTATATATATTTACAGTATAGAGTTAAAGAGCCAAGGCGAAGTCCAGCCTTAAATAAGATAATCAACGGCTGCTGATAATCAATTACATGGCTTAATTAGGCGCTGGTTCCCAGAGTAGTGAAACATTCTGTTCTAGTCACTTCTCATCCATCAAAAGGATCAGACACTTTGACTCCCACCAGAAACCATCTCCTCCATGTTTTAGATCAATGCGTAACACTAAAAACATGTTGCTGAAGAAGTCAGAGGAAGCCCCTTCTCCACAGAGGGATTTGACATGATCCTCATCTAATATGATGCTGTACACGAATGCTACGCAGACAGGGAATTCTTCCATTGCATTCGCCGCAGGCTAAATCATTTGTACTCAGCCAAGAACAGTAAAGTGAATTGTCTGTATTAAAAGTAATCTGTTGCTTTGATGAATTTTATCAGACACGGGTTAAAAAAGAAAAAAGGTAATTCTTTATAGTAACTATCTGAGACGGTACTAAGTCACAATTTAGCAAGTCCGAAGCAAGTCTCAAGTCTTAACCTTTGAGTCTCGAGTCAACTCCCAAGTAATAATGGGCAAGTCTTAAGTTAACTCCCAGAGCTCAGGTCAAGTCACAAGTGTTGTGTTTTGAGTCTTTAAATATATGGTTAAGTCAAGGTTCTCCCCAGGATTGTTTAACAAGGTGGTGCTGATGGGTAAGGCAGGGGGAGACTTAGAGATTTTTGAGCACCTGTAAGTGACATTTCCTGCAATCTAGAGCCTTAAAGGGCCAATCTGCAGTTGCTACATCCATTTTTGGACTTATATGATATGTACCCATTGATTCTTAAAGGATAGAACATGTCTCATTAGCTTTGTTAAACTGTCATACCCCCATCAGAAACCCAAATATAAAGCTTGTTTTACACCAATGTTTGTAAACAAAGTAGATGTAAACAAACACTATATAGACTAATATCAAAATGATTGTTTACCATGTTATTAGGGAGGCTCAGTCCTTGCTTCCATAGCTGTCTATGAATTTGAGTTTGGTTACATTTCCCCAGCCTCTTCCCTCAGCTTTCTACCGTAACAGGAACTGGCAGAACTTTGTTTTACTGCTGATTGCCTCTTTAAATCAGGGGTGTCAAACTCATTTTGCCCCAGGGGCAGCATTCTGTCTTCAACAAGGTCCGGAAGGCTACACTGAAAATTGCCTATATTTCTTTGCTGTAATTTGTATAATTAAAAAATATATATTCCTCTATCCATCGTTTTTGGAACTGTCGATGCGCCTTGACTGTCTAGCTTTCATTTGGGCGAGCAGGCTATTAGCGAGCTGGACACAGTCAAGAAACTGCATGTATGTTCAGTAGGTCCATTATCATTTACACACAGTTTCAAGTTGGTTTTATTCATTTTAAAGTGTATATAAAAAAAAATGACAGGCATAGTGGCACATTCTTTGGTGAGAACTCTGTTAAGTGTATTATACTAATTTTAATGCAATTTTTAAATTCAGGTTCTATTATCTGTTTACCTTACACTAGGCATACTTGTACAGTACATAGGCCTACGTAATAAACTTAACAGATGAATAAATAAATGGTTTTTGAATCATTACTAATAGAAAGGCCATCCAAATGACAATTTACAGTGTTAATAGTACAGCTAAAGTTTGACTGACATTTTGAAATCTCCAATTAGAATCAAGTGTTGTTTTCCCCCTGCCCACTACATGCACATTGAGAGGTCAGAATAAATATTCAAGGAAACTCTTGCTAAGAGCACATATTTTCAAGTGACAAGCGCTGAAAATATAGGACAGTGCTCTATTTTCCCCCTTGCCTTTCCGCACCTGCTGGCACAGCAGCGCTAGGCAGAACAGAATTTAACAGTCATTTTCCATATAACCCAATGCAATTCTCAGCTTTGAGCAACGGAACTGCCAGAAATGTATGTACACGGTGTAATAACAGAATTGCTGCTCTTTTAGGAAGGGGTAATCCAAGTCTCAAGTCTTTTGATAGTTCCAGTCCAAGTTAAATCCTGAGTCATTGATGCTCAAGTGAAAGTCAAGTCGCAAAATTTGCAACTCGGGTGGTACTTGAGTCCAAGTCACGTGACTCAAGTCCACATCTCTGGTAGCTACCAATTTAAAGTATATAATGTCGCTATTTAATCATGTTATGGTCATTCAAACATTTGACTAATTCTTATTTATTTTCAGCTAAATATAGTTTAAGTATCCCATCAAGTATTATTCAGTATCCATGTTCTTTTCCATGTTACTAATAAAGGAAAAAAATACATGCACATTTCTAGTGGTGTTCTGTAGTTTCCTTTTCATTTATTTATATTTCCTCATAATATAACAACTAGGGGAAGTGAAAATGGACAGCTAATCCTCCAATTTGGGGAAAGTTACTAGAATTTTGAGTGAGTGGATTAATAGTCATTTCTGCCACCCCACACCCACAGAAGATACTCGGTTTAGTAGAGGATACGTGGTGCTCCTTTCATCTCCTCAAATTAGGTCATTTTTTAACCTCTCAAGGCACCATCTGCTAATGTATGTGTTTAGCACCCCCTTGGCAATGAGAGAGGACAAGGATGACGGCCTAATTAGCCCAAATCCATATTTAGCAAATACAGTGATGGTTAATCAATTAGAGTCGCTGATCTGCATGCCTCAATTATCTGCTTTGTGCCAATCACAAAGGAGAGGGCGGTCACTGGAGACTGGTTGGGCCACTTAACAAGTCTGACATCTCTGGGCTTACAGGGATAAGGAGCAGGGAGCTCAGTAGGTTTCTCTATTGAAAGCACTGTCAGTGTGTCTGCTGTTGTATCTTAAAAATGGCATAACCTGACTAGTTTGAACTGAAAACATCTAAGTAATATTTAAGACAAAGAAAAAAAATGTAGGTGCACAACTCCATTTTGCTCCTCCCTTCCTATAAGCAGAAACAGGAAGTACCCGTTCTAAGGTCTATACAATGCTGGTCTGACCAATCGGAATCCATGCTTCAAGATTGTTTTGATCACGTGGACTGGGATATGTTCCCGGGTAGCCTCTGAGAATAACATCGACAAATAAACGGATACGCTGACTGAGTTCATCAGAAAGTGTATACAAGATGTTGTACCCACTGTGACTATTAAAACCTACCCAAACCAGAAACCGTTGATAGATGGCAGCATTCACACAAAACTAAAAGCGCGAACCACTGCATTTAACCATGGCAAGGTGACTGGGAATATGGCCGAATACAAACAGTGTACTTATTCCCTCAGTAAGGCAATCAAACAGGCAAAACGTCAGTACAGAGACAAAGTGGAGTTGCAATTCAACAGCTCAGACACGAGACGCATGTGGCAGGTTCTACAGACAATCACGGACTATAAAGGGAAAACCAGCCACGTCGCAGACACCAACGTCTTGCTTCCGGACAAGCTAAACATCTCCCGCTTTGAGAATAACACAGTGACACAGACATGGCCCGCTACCAAGGACTGTGGGTTCTCCTTCTCCGTAGCCGATGTGAGTTGAGACATTTTAGAAAGTTAACCCTCGCAAGGCTGCCGGCCCAGACATCATCCCTAGCTGCGTCTTCAGAGAATGCTCAGACCAGCTGGCTGCAGTGTTTACAGAGATATTCAATGTCTCCCTATCCCAGTCTGCTGTCCCCACTTACTACAAGATGTCCACCATTGTTACTGTACCCAACAAAGCAAAGGTAACTGAACTAAATGACTATTGCCCCATAGCACTCACTTCTAGTTAAAGATCATATCACCTCTACCTTACACCCTAGACCCACTAGACCCACTTCAATTTGCTTACCACCCCAATAGATGCACAGATGATGCAATCACCATTACACTGCCCTATCCCATCTGGACAAGAGGAATACCTATGTAAGAATGCTGTTCATTGACTATAGCCCAGTATCCAACACCATAGTACCCTTAAAGCTCATCATTAAGCTCGGGCCCTGGGTCTGAACACACCCTGTGCAACTGGGTCCTGGACTTCCTGACGGGCCGCCCCATGGTGGTGAAGGTAGGAAACAACACTCCCTTATCACCCATGACTGTGTGGCCAAGCACACCTCCAACTCAGTCATCAAGTTTGCAGAGGACACAATAGTAGTAAGCCTGATTACCAACAACGGTGAGACGGCCTACAGGGAGGTGAGGGCCCTGGGAGTGTGGTGCCAGAAAAATAACCTCTCACTCAACGTCAACAAAACAAAGGAGCTGATCGGTGACTTCAGGAAACAGCAGAGGGAGCACCCCCCTATCCACATTGACAGGACAGTAGTGGAGAAGGTGAAAAGCTTCAAGTTTCCCGGCCTACACATCACTGACAATCTGAAATGGTCCACCCAGACAGACAGTGTGGTGAAGAAGACCTCAGGTGGCTTAAGAAATTTGTCTTGGCCCCTAAAACACTCAAACTTTTACAGATGCACAACTGAGAGCATCCTGTCGGGCTGTATCACCACCTGGTACGGCAACTGCACCGCCCGCAACCGCAGGGATCTCCAGAAAGTGGTGTGGTCTGCCCAACGCATCACCGGGGGCAAACCTGCCCTCCAGGACACCTACAGCACCCGATGTCACAGGAAGGCCAAAAATATCATAAAGGACATCAACCACCCGAGCCACGGCCTGTTCACCCCGCTATCATCCAGAAGGCAAGGTCAGGTGCATCAAAGCTGGGACCAAGACACTGAAAAACAGCTTCTATCTCAAGGCCATCAGACTGATAAATAGCCATCACTAGCCGGCTTCCACCCGGTTACATAACCCTGCACCTTAGAGGCTGCTGCCCTATATACATAGACTTGGAATCACTGGCCACTTTAATAATGTTTAAATAATGTTTACATACAGCTTAACCCATCTCATATGTATATACTGTATTCTATTCAATGCTACTCCGACATTGCTTGAGCTAATATTTAAATATTTCTTAATTAGATTATTGTGAAGTGTTATTTACTACGGCACTGTTGGAGCTAGGAACACAAGCATTTCGCTACACCCACAATAACATATGCTAAATATGTGACCAATAAAATTTGATTTTGATAATTGGTTTGTCAGATTAGAGAAAGAATAGCAGGGAAATCAGAGAGTGATGAGAGAGTAAGGAGATAGGGAGAGAAGAAGTGAGCATTAGAGGGGAAAAGGGAAATAAACGCTCCCTTGATGAATCTGTCTGAGCACAGAGTTCCTCTGAGCAAGCCCATGCCATGTGATGGGCTAGAGCAAAGGAACCTGGGTAATAACAATAACACCAGGGTCTCCACTACAAATTCCAGAGGTAGCATTGACAGATGCACAGTCCATCCGCTCTAGCCAAGGTGCACAGAATACACTCTATAGAGTGCATTCTATTTCTGTGGTACACTATCTAATCCCCTCCAATTCCTCAAAGCACCTTCCATTTTCCAAGAACAATCTGGAAGCGATCCTGCATGCCCTCACTTTCATCATCCTGGTGTATGTTTTAAAGTTGCTGGGGCAGTGGGGTGAAGAAGTCACAGCCCAGTCCAAACACACCAAACAGTCATAATTAAACTACATTTTAGGCCTTTTCGGAAACACTTTTGCATTGTCGGGCAGGGAGGCCAACTAGGGCCAAGTGTATGGATAAATAAGTAACTTAACAGTAACTTAACTTAAATAAGTAACTTAACAGAGTCGTTCAAGTGGGCCCATAAGATTTGCCAAGTGGAGGGCAACGGGTGTGTGACATCTCTCCTGTCCAGGGTACATTGATGTCTTTATCTGGCATTATGAGATAATGCATTGGTTTTGGGGCTCACAAATCGCGGGCAAAGTGAATTTTATTTTGAGGTAGAACTGTACTGGGGTATTACGTTCTTTGATTTATTTTTCAGTAAGTGTACACTTTGATAAAGAATACTCAAGAAAGTTAATCGAAGTGACTGAATTATTTGCTTTTTGCTAAGACGAATCACCACAACAAACACTATGAAATACCAGAGAGATGAAGTTGTAGTACTCATAAGGTGCAAAATAGAGATTTTCTGCCACCTAGTGGAGAGTTATTTCACCACAGGTGCGTAGGAAAACTTCTGCTGTCATTTGTATCCCCTGCCAAGAGGGTACAACAGACTAGAGTAACATAACACCTGGGCTGCAGTCTTAAGACCCAGGCTGAAATAATGACATTTTCACAATCTTTTCCCAACTCAAGTGCTGCATTTCAGCACTTCTCCCTATCTGACAGACCTACTCTAGACTCTATAGCCATTGTGAATTTATCTAGATTACACATAACTGCTAAGGCTGAAGCCTCCAGAAACAGCCTGGCTGTCTGTGGCTTGGAGGTATATAGAAATGTAAACAGCATCCAAGACGTCCGACCGTAGTTTTCAACGTAATGTTGATATCTTCAGCTGTGAGCGATAGAGAAAATAAAATAATCGACCTCAGCAACAATCATTTGGATAATTCAATGGATGTTTTGTGCACAAAGGTGATGACTAAAGTGTCTTATTAGGAATTTTCTAATCTGACTTCTCTATGTGGCCGTCAATGGAAATTGTGTTTCTTGGCCAGGCCTCAGTTAAACTGCAGTACCGAAGCAAGACTGTAGTTGCAGTCGAAACCATGCTTCTAGACCGGAACCCTGGCCTCTTGGTGTGTGGTCCTGAGGCATTTCACTTCCTGCTCTCAGAGGCATGTTAGGCCAATCAGTGGCGAGAGCCTGGCATAACCCTCTGAGATCCCTCTGAAGTGGGTGAGTAAACGGTCAGTGATCCATCTCAAACACTGATTAACTCCCAGAGCTAATTCCCCACATACCACAGCACTTTGCTGGCGGGCCTTTTCGAATGTCAATGAAAGAGTCAGGGGCCTCATCATCAAACAGCCTAAGAAGTAATAGCCTCAGCCTGCCAGGCAGCAAGTTGACTGGGGGTAATAGCCTCAGCCTGCCAGGCAGCAAGTTGACTGGGGGTAATAGCATTAATAGCCTCAGCCTGCTAGTAAGCGACTGGGTGCACACAGACTGGTGGCACTTTTTGAACTGTCACCACTGACATCACATAGAGAAACTGCATTGTGCACTGAGCAATAGGGTGTGTGTGTGTGTGTGTGTGTGTGTGTGTGTGTGTGTGTGTGTGTGTGTGTGTGTGTGTGTGTGTGTGTGCGCATGTGAGAGAGACTTGTGTCCATGTCAGGCCTTTTCTTGCCCCCCCCCCCCCACCAGACCATAATTGCCTGGGTAAATGTTTATTGTGGCAGCCCTAGTCCAGACACGCCCCAGACAGGTCTGAACATGTGGAAACCATTTTCATTCTTAATACATGCAAATGTATGTCCAATATATGCAACAGGCTTAGAGCAGGTTTATGTGTCCAGAGGGCCAGTCAAAATAAGTGAGGGCAGGGCTCCACAAGAACACAAACAGTAGAGCTAGAACAGACCTTTGATCAGCAGTCAGCCTCACGGCATATCTAGAGAGACTGATGAGCTAACATTGCTAAAGCAATAGGATATTTTTTTTATCCAACTTGAGGACAGGAGTAATGCGAGAACTCTAATAAAAGACAAGAGAGTTGAAGGTTTCCATACCCAATTGTCTGGATATTGTGGGGCAGGCTAGCCAGCCATGTTCACATGACAGGCCAACATAGAAATATAGAATTTGTTACTGATCAAATGTAGGGGGGGGGAGCCTAGGTCACGTTTGGTCAGGTGCATACACTATATGCAACACACTGACCGATGAAGATAGAAATACCATGAATTGAGCATTTGTGAATCCTTACTCTGTCAGAAGCATGTCTGTTCTACACAATAGATTTCTGAATAAATATCTGCACATTCCAAAAAGCTTGTGCATACTGAACGCGGCCCTGGCTGGGAGAGGCCTTAGCTTTAACAGATAGGTAGCAAGGGAGGAGTCAGGTACGTACCTCAGAGGTGGCAAGGAGGTAGACAGGGCTGGCGGGCGGGGCCTGACTCTGCTCACAGCTCAGGCCCAGGGAGGTGATGATCTCCGTCAGGACCTCGTAGCGCCGCGCATTGCTCATCTTCAGCTCGTCAAAACCCTGAGACGACCCAATATCTTCAGAGTTGGGGGCCGTTTCCAGGTGCACCTGAGGTCAGTGGTGAGAGGGCAAAGGTCAGCTGAAAGTTTAAGTGGTTGTAAAATGCACATTCATCTAAATGAATGAATACTGTATATTAATTGCTAAATAAGTTAGTTACCATGAGCAGCAATACTTTCCATTTAAAGAGCATTTTATTTACAAATCTAGTGCTTTACATGTGAAATGACATCTTTGACTGATCAAGACAGTGGAGTGCAAACCTGACACAGCACAGCCTCCCCTCGGTCCTCTCCACGCGTCACCCTGACGATGACCATGTCCTTGTCTCCACCATCTCCGTCCCACTTCAGCTCCCCCCAGACTTCCGTCTCTCCAGGGACCCCACCACTCTGCAGCTCCCTGACAAACACACTCCCGCTGGCAAGCACGCTTAGATCCAGCTCTGTGGTATCAGCCTTTGTGAAGCTTAGCCTGCAGATCTGGCTCCTCCTGCTCTTCCTGGGCACCAGAGCCAGCCCCGTGGGGCAGAGGGTGGAGGAGAGCCCCAGGACCCTGCCACCCTGCTCCAGGTATGCAAGGAAACGGGCCTGGAGCTGGGGGGTAAGGGGTTCGTCTGAGGCCAGCACTAGCAGGGTGGCACTCTCCAGCCAGGGTTCACTGAGGGCTTGCTGGGGCCTCAGGGGGTACACCGTGTAGCTGTCCATGTCGATGCACTCGCCCAGCAGCAAACGCACCCTCTGGAACTTCTCCTGGCAGCCACCCGTGAACACCAGCACGTTGGGGGGCTTCCCGGTAACATTGACCCGCCGGCTTTGACCAACAAAGCTCTCTGCCTCATCCTCCTCAAACTCGTCCAGAGTCTCGTCTCCGCTGTCCGTGCACGTGGTGTAGTCGTCGGGAATGTCAGGGATGTTGTCGACCGAGGCGTACTTGACGGAGAGGATGGTGCTGTTCTCCAGCTCCAGGCACTCGTGGCAGCTGGAGAGGTGGAGGTGGCGGCCGTGGCCCTCCATGTGCTGGTGGTTGATGCCAAGTGAGTTGTCCCCGCTGTCCACCCCAGGGCTGGCTCCTCGTAGGTGCTCGGAGCCTCGTCTTTCCACTAAAGCTCTCTGGATCTCTGGCGGTTGGAGCAGGCTGCACTTCCTATTTTGTGTTAGCTGGAGGTCGCCTCTCACTGAGAGTAGCTCACACTCGCAGGGAGAAGGCTCAGAGAGTATGATCTCAGTCTGTTTTTTGAGGGAGAGGGAAGTGATGTGCTTTTCCAACTTTCCTTTCTCCAGAAGTTCTTTGAACGCAGATTCTCGGAGCAGGACAGCTGGGGAAATTAGTACAAAGGGCAATATTTGAATTGCAAAATATGTCCCTCTCTCAGTTTTAAGCAATGTGAAAGAATGTCACAATAGACTTGGAAAACTGATTTGTATCATGTGTTTGGATATAGCCTAGCTAAGTGAAGTTCTGAGATGGCATTGGCCAAGAACTGAAACTTATCTGCTGTTAGGAAACAAATGGCCTCTTTTTAAAAATAGCCTTAAAAATACTAACATTTTTATTTTAAATATCCTAGGTTTACAATAAAGTTCAGGATAGGTATAAAACTGTATATACACACACGAGATGAGAAACCATTGACATTTTTGCAATAATGACACTCACAGACTATCTTTGAAGGCACTAGTCCATTGTCCAGCTGAAGGCGATCTTCCATAAACGCAACCCCAAGGCGGCTGAAGTTGTCAACGCTGGCCTGAGCCACGGCCCTGAACGGATGCAATGGGCTACAGGCCAGAGGGAGACAGTAGTCTGACCACTTCAGCACCTAGACAACACAGCATAGTACACAGGTCAGTAGGATTTAACTGTTAGTGGACGGTGGAAGGAAAAGAGGATCATATCAGACTTAGTTTTCTAGATTAGTTGGGATCGGGATTAGTTCAACAATCAACAGAACATAGATACTGATACTGCACGAAGCAAAATCTACCTGCTGCCCGAGAGTAAAATAACAATTTGTGTGTTTAAAGGGACCTTTAAATGGCTGAAGGGGAATTAAGGATTTCCTCTCCAGCCAAAACATTTTGGCTCCAGGATCTTAACATGGCATCTCAAGTGTCAGTTGACCCTCCATATTAAAGACCTGCTTTTTAAAGCATGACTTCCAAAAGGCCAGAGTCTTTCTCTTCCCTTGAGCCTTTTGAAGGAAAACAGCCCAATCGAACAGAGTGGGGTTTCACTGCCCAGTGCAGTCCCACCCACACGTGAGGAACAATGGAGCGGAAGTAAACACTCAGAAGGAAAGAAAGTGACCTGTCTAAGGTTCAAATCCTCTGTCCAGTCAACAAAAGAGAGCATCCCCCCCGAACTATACAAGCATAGTCTCAAAAACCCGACCCTAGGCAACAGTGACTAGTGCAGGGGTCTCCAACCAGTCGATCGCAAGCTACCAGTAGCTCATAGCCCACCTATGAGTAGCTCGCCAAACAATTCTAAAAGTATGTGCAATTTTCACGTGTTCCACCGCAAACTGTCATAAAGAAATCTCACAAGCATCCAACACCACAAGCTACTATCTAATCAACGCAACAGTGACATTATCCCGCCACACCTGGTTAAGCACCACTGGCTTAAAAGCCAAACACAATATCTGCCAATTAATTTCCAGCAATATTGCCCGTCTGTCTGTGTGGTGCACGCGTTTGTCTATCACTCTATGTGTAGCCAAGTTGATGTGATAACCGTCTTGTAGGTTGATTGAAATACTTTCCCCAAAACTTTCTCAATTAAAATGTTAACTGCAAAGTAGACTTACCTGGCAGAAGTAAATCATTTGCATCTATTATTTACAAACTTTGCTATGAAACGAGCAGCAAAACATTAGACTGCACATTCCTCACTTGCTACAGTGAACAAAAACATAAATGCAACTTGTAAAGTGTTGGTCTCATGATTCATGAAATTAAACATCCCAGAAATGTTCCATAAGCACAACTGAAGAATTTCTGCACAAACTGTCAGAAACCGTCTCAGGGAAACTCATCTGTGTGCTGGTCATCCACACCAGGGTCTTGACCTGACTGCAGTTCGGCTTTGTCACGGACTTCAGTGGGAAAATGCTCTCCTTCGATGGCCACTGGCATAGAAGTGTGCTCTTCATGGATGAATCACAGTTTCAACTGTAACAGGCAGATGGCAGATAGCGTGTATGGAGTCGTGTGGGCGAGCGCTTGCTGATGTCAACGTTGTGAACAGAGTGCCCCATTTTATTGATGGCAATTTGAATGCACAGAGATACCATGATGAGATCCTGAGGCCCATTGTCATGCCATTCATCCGCCGCCATCACCTCATGTTTCAGCATGATAATTATTGGTCGGACGATTAATTAGGGCCGATTTCAAGTTTCCATAACAATCGGAAATCTGTATTTTTGGACACCGATTTTGCCTATTTTTAAAATGATTTTTTATAACAACTTTATTTAACGAGGCAAGTCAGTTAAGAACACATTCTTATTTTCAATGACGGCCTAGGAATGTTGGGTTAACTGCCTTGTTCAGGGGCAGAACAACAGATTTTTTACCTTGTCAGCTCAGGGATTCAATCTTGCAACCTTACGGTTAACTAGTCCAACGCTCTAACCACCTGCCTCACGAGGAGCCTGCCTGTTACGCGAATGCAGTAAGAAGCCAAGGTAAGTTGCTAGCTAGCATTAAGCTTATCTTATAAAAAACAATCAATCTATCAATCATAATCACTAGTTATAACTACACATGGTTGATGATATTACTAGTTTATCTAGCGTGTCCTGCGTTGCATATAATCGATGCGGTGCGCTGGTAGGCAACAGCAGGCTCGTAAGCATTCATTCAAACAGCACTTTTGTGCGTTTTGCCAGCAGCTCTTCGCAATGCTTCAAGCATTGCGCTGTTTATAACTTCAAGCCTATCAACTCCCGAGATTAGGCTGGTGTAACCGATGTGAAATGGCTAGCTAGTTAGCGGGGTGCACGCTAATAGCGTTTCAAACGTCACTCGCTCTGAGATTTGGAGTGGTTGTCCCCCTTGCTCTGCATGGGTAACGATGCTTCGAGGGTGGCTGTTGTCGATGTGTTCCTGGTTCAAGCCCAGGTAGCGGCAAGGAGAGGGATGGAAGCTATACTGTTACACTGGCAATACTAAAGTGCCTATAAGAACATACAATAGTCAAAGGTATATGAAATACAAATCGTAGAGAGAGAAATAGTCCTATAATTCCTATAATACACTGCTCAAAAAAATAAAGGGAACACTTTACTCCAAGTCAATCACACTTCTGTGAAATCAAACTGTCCACTTAGGAAGCACCACTGATTGACAATAAATGTCACATGCTGTTGTGCAAATGGAATAGACAACAGGTGGAAATTATAGGCAATTAGCAAGACCCCCCCAATAAAGGAGTGGTTCTGCAGGTGATAACCACAGACCACTTCTCAGTTCCTATGCTTCCTGGCTGATGTTTTGGTCACTTTTGAATGCTGGCGGTGCTTTCACTCTAGTGGTAGCATGAGACGGAGTCTACAACCCACACAAGTGGCTCAGGTAGTGCAGCTCATCCAGGATGGCACATCAATGCGAGATGTGGCAAGAAGGTTTGCTGTGTCTGTCAACGTAGTGTCCAGAGCATGGAGGCGCTACCAGGAAACAGGCCAGTACATCAGGAGACGTGGAGGAGGCCGTAAGAGTGCAACAACTCAGCAGCAGGTTCGCTACCTCCGCCTTTGTGCAAGGAGGAGCACTGCCAGAGCCCTGCAAAATGACTTCCAGCAGGCCACAAATGTGCATGTGTCAGCTCAGACGGTCAGAAACAGACTCCATGAGGGTGGTATGAGGGCCCGACGTCCACAGGTGGGGGTTGTGCTTACAGCCCAACACCGTGCAGGACGTTTGGCATTTGCCAGAGAACACCAAGATTGGCAAATTCGCCACTGGCGCCCTGTGCTCTTCACAGATGAAAGCAGGTTCACACTGAGCATGTGACAGACGTGACAGTCTGGAGACGCCGTGGAGAACGTTCAGCTTCCTGCAACATCCTCCAGCATGACCGGTTTGGCGGTGGGTCAGTCATGGTGTGGGGTGGCATTTCTTTGGGGGGCCGCACAGCCCTCCATGTGCTCGCCAGAGGTAGCCTGACTGCCATTAGGTACCGAGATGAGATCCTCAGATCCCTTGTGAGACCATATGCTGGTGTGGTTGGCCCTGGGTTCCTCCTAATGCAAGACAATGCTAGACCTCATGTGGCTGGAGTGCCACAGCAGTTCCTGCAAGAGGAAGGCATTGATGCTATGGACTGGCCCGCCCGTTCCACAGACCTGAATCCAATTGAGCACATCTGGGACATCATGTCTCGCTCCATCCACCAACGCCACAATGCACCACAGACTGTCCAGGAGTTGGCGGATGCTTTAATCCAGGTCTGGGAGAAGATCCCTCAGGAGACCATCCGCCACCTCATCAGGAGCATGCCCAGGCGTTGTAGGGAGGTCATACAGGCACGTGGAGGCCACACACACTATTGAGCCTCATTTTGACTTGTTTTAAGGACATTACATCAAAGTTGGATCAGCCTGTAGTGTGGTTTTCCACTTTAATTTTGAGTGACTCCAAATCCAGACCTCCATGGGTTGATAAATTTGATTTCCATTGATAATTTTTGTGTGATTTTGTTGTCAGCACATACAACTATGTAAAGAAAAAAGTATTTAATAAGAATATTTCACATTCATTCAGATCTAGGATGTGTTATTTTAGTGTTCCCTTTATTTTTTTGAGCAGTGTAAATACAACCTAAAACTTCTTACCTGGGAATATTGAAGACTCATGTTAAAAGGAACCACCAGCTTTCATATGTTCTCATGTTCTGAGCAAGGAACTTAAGCGTTAGCTTTCTCACATGGCACATATTGCACTTTTACTTTCTTCTCCAACACTTTGTTTTTGCATTATTTAAACCAAATTGAACATGTTTCATTATTTATTTGAGGCTAAATTGATTTTATTGATGTATTATATTAAGTTAAAATAAGTGTTAATTCAGTATTGTTGTAATTGTCATTATTACAAATAAATGTAAAAAAAAAAATAATAATAATAATTTTGTTTAAAAATCGGCCGATTAATCAGTATCGGCTTTTTTTGGCCCTCCAATAATCTGCATCGGTATCGGAAAATCATAATCGGTCGACCTCTAATGATAATGCACGGCCCCATGTCGCAAAGATCTGTACACAATTCCTGGAAGCTGAAAATGTCTCAGTTCTTCCATGGCCTGTATACTCACCAGACATGTCAACCATTGTGCATGTCTGGGATGCTTTGGATCGACGTGTACGAGTGTGTTCCAGTTCCAGGCCAATATCCAGAAACTTTGCACAGCCGTTGAAGAGGAGTGATACAACATTCCACAGGCCACAATCCACCGTCTGATCAACTATATGCCAAAGAGATGTGTCACACTGCATGAGGGGGAAAAAAATGGTGGTCACACCAGATACTGACTGGCTTTCTGATCCACGCCACTACCTTTAAGGTATCTGTGACCTATCCCCACCCATTACATTTTTACTTGTTGCATTTATATTTTTGTTCAGTGTTAGTTTTATCACATATAGTGCCTTGCAAATGTATTCATCCACCTTGGCGTTTTTCCTGTTTTGTTGCATTACAACCTGTAATTTAAATAGATTTTTATTTGGATTTTATGTAATGAACATAAACAAAAATAGTCCAAATTGGTGAAGTGAAATTGTTAAAAAAAATAACAAACGGAAAAGTGGTGTGTGCATATGTATTCACACCCTTTGCTATGAAGCCCCTAAATAAGATCTGGTGCAACCAATTAACTTCAGAAGTCACATAATTAGTTAAATAAAGTCCACCTGTGTGCAATCTAAGTGTCACATGATCTGCCACATGATCTGAGTAGATATACACCTGTTCTGAAAGGCTCCAGAGTCTGCAACACCATGAAGACCAAGGAGCTCTCCAAACAGGTCAAGAAATATCCAAAACTTTGAACATCCCATGGAGCACCAATAAATCCCTTATTTAAAAAATGGAAAGAAAATGGCACCACGACAAACCTGCCAAGAGGGCCCCCCACCAAAACTCACAGACAAGGCAAGGATGACATTAATCAGAGGCAAAAAAGAGACTGAAGATAACCCTGAAGGAGTTGCAAAGCTCCACAGCTGAGATTGGAGTATCTGTCTAAAGGACCACTTTAAGCCGTACACTCCACAGACCTGGGCTTTATGGAAGAGTGGCCAGAAAAAGCCATTCCTTAAAGAAAACACGTTTGGTGTTAGCCAAAAGGCATGTGGGAGACTCCCCAAACATATGGAAGAAGGTACTCTGGTCAGACGACACTAAAACTGAGCTTTTTGGCCATCAAGGAATACGCTGTCTGGCGCAAACCCAACACCTCATCACCCCAAGAATAACATCCCCAGAGTGAAGCATGGTGGTGGCAGCATCATGTTGTGGGAATGTCAAATTCTTGAGGGAAACCTGTTTGTCTTCCAGAGGTTTGAGACTGGTACGGAGGTTCACCTTCCAGCAGGACAATGACCCCAAGCATACTGCGAAAGCAACACTTGAGTGGTATAAGGAAAAGCCTTTAAATGTCTTTGAATGGCCTAGTCAAAGCCCAGACCTCAATCCAATTGAGAATCTGTGGTATGACTTAAAGAGTGCTGTACACCAGCGAACCCATCCAACTTGAAGGAGCTGGAGCAGTTTTGCCTTGAAGAATGGGCAAAAATCCCAGTGGCTAGATGTGCCAAGCTTATTGAGAGACACCCCAAGATGCTTGCAGCTGTAATTTCTGCAAAGGGGGGCTGTACAAAGTATTGGGGGGTAGTTATGAATAGTTATGCGCACTCAAGTCATGTTTGTTTTGTCTTATTTCACAAAATATATTGCATCTTCAAAGTGGTAGGCATGTTGTGAAAATCAAATGATAACCCCCCATTTTTTAAATTTTTATTCCAGGTTGTAAGGCAACAAATTAGGAAAAATGCCAAGTGGGTGAATACTTTCGCAAGCCACTGTAAATGCTTGACAGTCTACAAAACTGACAGTTTCTTTGCTTCTCGATAAATATACTTGTGATCCATACTTTTTTATTTTCTGTAGTGTGATGAGCCTGGCTGCCCACTCTTTGTCCTGATGTAGCCTCTATGATGAAAGAAATGTTTTCTATCCGTGGGCCACAACTCAGAGAGGACCCCCACAAAAGAGTCCACTTGCTGAGGTCCTCACATGCCTAGGAACAATAATACAGACAACATATACACTGATCTACAGTATGGACACTGATGATATGGATAGATATTAAAGCATGTTTTAGAAAGTTAGTATGATCGTTAGACATTAGAAAGACTACATATACGAAACTATGTAAAATGACTAACATGTCATGTAAATTAATGTGCACCAAAAATATATAACAAATTCACATCAAAATTGACTGGTTTTTGACGGATTACCTATTCACCTCAGAGCATGCACAAACTGATAGCTAATAACGGAGGAGGCCCATTTCACATTTCGTGCTCTGAATGGAACTGAGCAGCAGAATGCGTAACGTTACCTTCACGCCTGTCATTTAGCTGGCAAGCTGATCTTGCCCATTCATTGATAGCGGAGTAGCTTATGTTTTTTGACAAGTGAAGGCCTCGGATGGTAGCTAACATACTAGCTAGCTAGCTATATCAAACAAACGTGTCACCTGAAGTTCGGTTATGTAAATAGCCTTGTCGCCCAACTTGAGAAAAACGTCCTCCTCAGGCAGAGGTGGACTGAGCTGCTTATTGACACTTTGCAGGCAGGTTGGTTGTCCTTTCTGAAGTCGAGGCTTCCCCAGGGGATTCAAGGCACAGAATGTGAAGCTAACGTTACTTGCATTGGTTTTGCTCCCCCCGCACAATTTGTGCAGGGTGCTCCGAATTACCACTGTGTAGCACTTTTGAAAGCGCACCCAAAGGTAGACGTAGCACAACGTTATTAGCATTTTCTTTACATTTGGAAAGCCGTTTTTGAGCCCATATGGTATGGCCTCTCTGCTCAGATTCGACCCGACCCTGGCTTCCCTGTTGTTGACAGAATGGCTCTTCCCACTACAAATCGTCATTACGCATGCTCGCAGTCTGTGCAGGCGAGTGGCACAGTTTCTAAACCCAGAGGCACAACCTCGCGAGACTTCCGAGAACAAGATTTGCCAAACAGACTAAACAGACCAGCCTGGGGTTCTGGGGTTTGAGAAGTGAACACATCTTCTTTAGTTATTCATTTTCTCTCAAATTAAAAGCATATCCTAGATTCAAACCAATGTTTTAAGTATATGAGCTTGTTATTACTCCCACCACATGAGAACAACAAACTGATATTCAGTTTCGTAAAAAAACAACTTTATATCGAAGGAGAGCCTTTGATTAGACGGTTTGCACATGCGCAGTTTGGAGCGAGCAGTTTTAGTCTATCTTCGGACTGTAATGTCTTTGCTAGTGGTGCTCGGGTCAGCTGTTTGCTCACCCGCAACCGCCCGACTAGGTTTATGAGACAGTGAAAATCTGAAGCTCCCAGCAGACCCAACCGCTAAAATCGAAAGTGCACTGTAGGCTACAGTCAGAGACAGCGGAACGATTTTTTTTGACATGGCTTGATTTAGATATGTTTTTGCTTATAATTTCCGTTTTTTTGGTAGACTATTTGCTATTCAACTTATAACTTATAATTGTACCGAACAAAAATATAAATGCAACAATTACAGTTCAGTTGGAAATTAGTCGATATAAATCAATTAATTAGGCCTTAATCTATGGATTACATGACTGAGAATACAGATATGCATATGTTGGTCACAGATACAGTGCATTTGGAAAATATTCAGACCCCTTGACCTTTTCCAAATGTTGTTATGTTACAGCCTTATTCTAAAATGCATAAAATTGTTGTTTGCCCTCATCAATCTACATGATTTTAGATTTTTTTGCAAATGTATAAAAAAAATACAACTGAAATATTACAATTACTTAAGTATTAAGACCTTAAATAAAGGTTCAATTAAGAAAGCCGCATACAAACAGGCAGCTCCAAAATGCAGGTGTTTCAGCCTAGCTCAGTGCTTTCTGTGGTGGTGGGGCACTTGTTGGGATGCATTTGTTGAGTAAGGATGAATATGTTGGAGACCCATTTGATGTGTCGAATATGGTGAAGTTTGCACTGGGAAAAGTGGAGTCTCAGAGTGACCAGGATTTTTGAAGAACAGAGGCAGCCTCAAAATAATCTGGACAACAGAAGTTTTGTGTTTTGAACATCAGTGTAGAGCACCCCTTCAAAGGAGTCATCTCAGGGGTGACGACGGATGTCCCGGTTGAAAACCTGAAGATAATTCCTGGTGTGGTTGGTGCCCGGTGTCTGACCCACTGGGTGAAAGGAGAAAAAGTGTCGGTCCTGTTTTTTGATAAAGAGCAAATAACTACGCATGTGAAGCTTGGTTAAGTAAGATACGCCGTTAGAGCTTTCGTCCCCAAACCATTGCAGTGGAAGAATTGTAAAGGATTTGGCCATGTTTCAAATGTGTGCAGATGGACAGAGTATTGAAGAATGATGTATAGAAGGACGACAATGTTGCAATTGTGGTGGGATCATGATCCCCAATTCCTGGAGTGTGCTATAAGGGTGAAGGAGATTGAGGTGGCAAGTTAGAGCAGTGAATCGAATCTCCTATGCGGATGCGATTAAAATCATTGAGAAAACATGTGATGCTAGGGAATGCTAGTGTTAAAAAGGTGGATTTTGTGGAGTTCATTGCTAAAGTTAAACTGTACGGCACGTCTCAAAGAAATCTAAGAAACTGGACATTATTGTGGCTGCGGCAGAAAGGTTTTTGTGACTTAAGGATTTTACATTTGAAGACCTGCAAGGGCCCTGGAAGACCTGACCTTTCAGGTTCCCCTTGAGCCTGTGTCAAATCTGTTTTATTTATTTTTTAACAGAAAAGTAGTTTATTTTTATTTTTTTGTATTTTATTCCATTTTTGGAATCCTGTTTCCAACCTGCACATTAGGTGGCGGAAAGCACATTCAATTGTGCGATCGCAAATATACCATAGTAGAAGTAGTTTTTGGTGTGGTAGAAGTTAGATATTTATTTGGTTTTGAATTTTATTTTCATGGTAGTACAGAATTGGGCAGATCATGATTGATCGTACATTCCAGCACAGTAGGTCCCGGCATTCACTTAAACGATTGTTTGCGGACTGCCATGATATCTAGAAGAATTCGGGCCTGGGAATTTAGCGGAGAATGTCTCTCCGTGGTGACTGGCCCCCTATGCAAGTTTCCATGTCTTGTCTGTTTGGGTGTTTGCTGTGATCGCAATGGACCAGTATCTGGGGAATGCAAATTCTTACTGGCGAATTCGAGTGAGGAAGTGGGTGGCTGCGCTGACGACGAACTGGAGCTAAAATGGTGATCCAAGAGCAGAGGACCGAGAGAAGCATTGGAACAACACAAATCTAGGAGCTTTAGCTCCTCTAAGTAAGGGGCGTGATTCTTCCTGTGTTCCCCTTACAGGCTGACTTCACCGGTTGCATCGCATGCACGAGCGTTGCATAAGAAGAAGTAGAAATCTAAATATTATTCAATAATTGCACTCACACTGCTCGCAAGCGCCATCGAGCGTCTGCGTTGCCAAGGGCTAAAATAGAAGTCAGTTCTATTTCTGACGCAGATCGCGCTGCAAGTCGTGCCTCTCCCATCTCCTCATTGGTTTATAGAAGCAGGTACCCACATGCCATCTCCTCATTGGTTATACCCACGTAGGTGACTGAAAGACGAACGAGGTCAGTGGAGGTAATGCACCTAATTTATGAAAGTTGCCAATCGCAATATAAAGTCTAGAGAAGAAAAAGCATCGGAAGAGAAATGACTAGACACAATTCGTTTGATGGTTTTATGTGTGGATTAATTGTAAGAGTAGAAAACCTTGTGCATTTCAGGTAAAATAACAACTCAATGTTTATATCCCAGGACAAATTAGCTAGCAAATGCAAGCTAGCCAAATAGGACAAATTAGTTAGCAAGTGTAAGCTAGCTAGCTAAATTTCCATAAATGTTTAATGCTTTTTGGCCTGTCCCCAAAATAATGTAATTGGTTCAGAGTTTGTTTTGATATTTTAATCTGCGTGTCGTTATCGCATTTGGTGTGGGGGGGGGGCAAAATAAATGTATGCGTGATGGCACACGTGCGCAGCTGGTTTAGGTTCCGTGTCAGACCGGGCACGTTCCAGGACAGGGAGCTGTGCGGATCTGGATATCACCATACAGAGGTTTATTTTGTGGGAATATGCTTCTCGACGGGCCCTAGAAATCAAGAACCTATCCCCACCCTGTTGTCTTGTCTGTCCTCCCTATTTTGTCCTATAGTAGAACGTCCGTTAGAGGGGTTGGCAGATTAGAGCAGGGCCAAGGGTGGGTCCCATATTGTGTACAGCTCCAGAGTGGGATTGTAGTGCCTTTCACCATATTGTTTGCAGTGCCTTCCCTTAGAATAGCTATCTTGTTGCAGTGCCATATAATACTTCAGTGGTGTGAGATTTGCAGTGACATCAAAATAATTCCGTGTGCAGCTGATCTTTTGCATGGCCGATATGCCTGAGAGGGTCAGGGGGAGGGTAACCTACCTGAGGGGAGGCCTTATTGTCTCGACACAGTCCGGGAAATCGTGCAGTCTGCTGTGGGAGGTGGGGAAACGGGGTCCGATCCATGTTAACCCATGAATTTAAAATAAAACTTACCATGAGCATACTTACCTGTCCTGGTCATCTGTGTTGGTTGTGTGCTGGAAAACATTAAATCCTGTGTTGGGTAGCGAGAAAAGCGGTTCACACTAAACTGTGACAGACATACTGTGAAATTCTCTAAAATTATGTTGGAGGTGGCTTATGGTAAAAATATTAACATTTAAATTCTCTGGCAACAGTTCTGGTGGACATTCCTTCAGTCAGCATGCCAATTGCATGCTCCCTCAACTTGAGATATCTGTGGCATGGTGTCTGATCTTATTTCGGCTCATGAAACATGGGACCAACATTTTACATGTTGTGTTTTATATTTTTGTTCAGTGCAAATACATGCAGCTTATCTTCTGTCATTAGCCTAGTCCATATGTTCTCCTAGAAGACTAAATAAACCCTTGCTCACCAGAATGTTATAAATCGATAGAATGAATGCTTGACATCGGTAAGGTTTTCTGTAATCTCTGCTTTTGTGGAGCAAAGACGTTTAGGTACCGGGGAGAAAATGCAATCAAAAACTGGAAAGATTTTCTGAGCAAAATGTCCAAATGACATCAGTTTGACTTGTTGTAAAGAAATAAAAAGCTGTGAAAACGACCCAACATTTTGTGCTGCCTGTGCCCAATGTTTGTAACATGTTTTGTGCTGCTGCTATGTGTTGCTACTGTACAATGTTGTCATGTTGTGTTGCCGCCATGCTATGTTGTCTTAGGTCTCTCTCTTTATGTAGGGTTGTGGTGTCTCTTGTCGTGATGTGTGTTTTGTCCTATAATTGTATTTTTAATCCCAGCCCCCGTCTCCGCAGGTGGCCTTTTGGTAGGCCGCCATTGTAAAAATAATTTGTTGTTAACTGACTTGCCTTAAAATAAATATTGTTTGATAACATTTCAGTTCAGCTTGGATGCATAGCCTATTTTATGTGGTTTAAATACTGATTTTATGATGCTGATAGCGCCTCTACAGACTGTATCTAACTGTGCATTCCCATTCTCTCAAGATGCTGAAAGAAAGACATCTTTCTCCACTCCTCTTCCCGAGTCAAAATTTAGCCTACATTTGGATACATTTTCTGCAAAAAATGCTTAATTCTGCAGGAGTTAATATTAAGGCTGTGTGAGGTTATAGACCTTCAGTCAGTGTCCAGATTTCAGTTTCCATTGAATCCATCTGAACTGTAGTTCCCTTGATGTTCCTTAAGCCTATTTGAAGTCCAGTCTTGTGACTGTCAACTTTGTATAGCGCCTCATATCACACAACATTGCACACACTGCTATCATCCTCTTTTACCACTTCACCAAACCTTTCCCAAACATTACTTTTCTGGCCGTCCCTTGTCTTTATTTTCAAGTCAACATATCGCAGCTTTTCTCTTATTGAAATAAACCAAGACATTGTCCTTCTTGCCTCAGTGGATTTACTTGTTCTGCCTGTTCTCAAAAGCGTTTGGTGATTGACTGTAGGCTATTTGGCACGCATAAAGTTAGGCCCTAAAGTTTAGGCTTACCCACTATTGCCAGAGAGCCTAAAATAATGATAGGAAAAAATGTAGCCTATAGATATAAATTGCACAGTAATTATATTTTTATGGATTTTTAAAGGCATTCTCTTTATTCAGCCCACCTGCCATCCACCCGCCCTTCATCCACACAATATGTCATGACCTTAAACCCACGCACCCGGC
This sequence comes from Oncorhynchus tshawytscha, assembly GCF_018296145.1. NCBI lineage: Eukaryota > Metazoa > Chordata > Actinopteri > Salmoniformes > Salmonidae > Oncorhynchus > Oncorhynchus tshawytscha. The sequence continues at coordinate 39,460,812 of NC_056437.1, read as the reverse complement.
GAATATAACCTCGGGGACTACGGGTTATGAGTCAACCCACCCATCACTAGTGCAGACATACTGTATATACAGTCATTGGTGCAGACTGCAGCACAAACTTTCACTGTGCGAGGCCGAGGCCATGTGAGAGAAAGAATTTGAAACACTCAGGGAAAGAAAAACTTCAATATCTATTAGGAGAACATAATGTGAGAGGCTATTTGCATATCCCTTAACTCACCAAATGTTATACAAATTCTTATACAGTTTCTTCCTTAAATGATAATTAAACTAATTATATTCCATTTAATCTAAATGTACCCAGTACAAATGCATATTACCAGTAAACTTACCAAGAACTATAGGATAGGTCTATAAAATAAATGGAAGGACAGCCAGGGCCTTAAAGTTACATAACAACATGAAAAAGATAACAAAAAATATTGTTCATCTGAATAACTAACTTTTCATGATCCATCTTTGAAAAGCTTCAATTCAGTGGAGGAAGCGGACCTGCAATTTGACAGCCGAAGACAGATCTCAAAGACTCCCCCCACCCAAATCCACTTTTGTTTATTCAAGTGAACAGTCAAGATGGGAAAGCCTTGATAAACAGCATACCTGACCGTGTCCCTCAGTCTAGGAGTTTGCAGGTAGTGAGTCAGTCGAAGACAGAAGATGCTCCCTCTTGGTCAGGATATGCAGTTGCCGTTGCTCGCAGTAAAAGACCAATTAATGAGATCCATGGGAAGATACAGGGAGTCTGAAGATCCACTCCTAAGGTATGAATGTTATATTTAGTTTGGAATATGGAAATAAAAACCAGTTCAATAAACAAATTTCTACTTTTGCAGTTTTCCAGTGATATGGAGACCATGGATTCCCTGTCATAGAGAAACTGGATGTCTAGAAAATGTAAGGACATTATGCAATTACTTTAGCCCTACTATTAGATTATGAAGTAATTCAATTTGATCCAACCTATCATCAAAAGAAACCTGTAACCTAGTTAACAAGATTATTCAATACTTTACTGACACAGGTCCTTAGAAATGCTGTATTTGGTATTGTATAGGCTTATTAATTTAAGTTGAAAATGAACATGCCTACTTGTCCTGTTTAGTTTGTCCAAGGGAATGTGTCATCAAGAACCAGACAGATGTCCAAAGGTGCCCATGGATTCCAGCACCCTGTCAGGTATGTAGACTGTTAGCAGTTGAGAGAAGATAGTATATTGGAATTGTTACTAGATTTAGACTAATTTGGGGAAAAGACCTGTGTTGTGAATACATTTTATGATTTGATATTATCACTTTCATGAAGACCATTTTGTATACCGGTATGCTAATTTCTTTGAATAGTAAAACACAGATGTATTTTAAAATACTTAATACAGTAATCTGATCCGTAGGCTCTTCATGCCCAAGTCCAGGACTGAGGAATATGTGTCTCATTTGGGGAAGAAGGTCTTGGACAATTTCCCTGTCCAAGCCACTCTCCACTTCTACAACGATGACTCCAGCTCTGAGGACGATGAAGATATGGAGGAAGAGCTGGAGGTTCATTCACACAGTTTGGATCACAGGTCCCATCCACTCAGAGAGAATTCAGAGAGGTAGCTAAGTCTTTACTGTTTTGGAAACAAGCAGGTGTGATTAGACAAGGGAGACGGACAGTGCAGCAGGTCACAGGAGACACGTTACTTCCATGGTGAGTGTCCAGTAGGACCCAATGTGTTCACCTGAGACAGCCACAGAAATCCCGGGAAGGGCCAGGTTACTGGCTGCATGTGGCCTCACTGAGGTGATTCTGTTTACACCAGTTCAGCGTCAACAGACCTTTAAACTGGATATGGCCATTTTCCTTGACAATGTCCTATGTTCTCAGGACCTTGTCACGCAAACTCAAGTTGGCTTTGTGCTGGTCCCTTCTTTTTGTTTGTAGTGAAACATTTTCTATGCTTTCTATGTTTTGTATTTATAATAATTGTTTATGTGTGTATGACAAAGTGTGTGTAATACATTACTGGACGTATGAGTTACTGTGTAGATGGTTTGTTGGTTGAAATGTAAATAATGTATGTGCATATAATTGAATATTACTGTTATGGGCTTAGCTAGTGAGTGAATATGTTGGTATGGATGCCAAGTGAAATGTAAAAGTATTTCATTTTATATCATTTTAGTTAAGTAATAAACATTTATTTCAAAATCATAATCTACCCTTCTTGTGGATGTGGACTTATACTTTTGTTCAGGATCAATTCACATGTTCATTGAGGTATTTGCTATTCACATTACTCCTATTTGGGAGTAAACTAGTAAGTAACCTACTCCTAAGCAAAAACAACAGTGAATATAAATTATTTAATATTGGCTGACCAATACTCTAAAATGCTTGAAAGTAACAGTACAGTGCATACAAAACAAGGGAAAATAGAATAAGATGGCATGAACCTATCAAAATGTAGGGTTTGAGGTCATAGAAGGCCACGCTAACCACTAGGACAGGCTCATGCTGCAAGGGGAAGAGACAGACACCTTGAGACAGACCCAATGAACCCTGACAAGTAAAAGGAAAATAGATCATGAAGGTCAGGCATACTGTATGTCAGTGCAAATCAACTGACTCTTTCAGTACATATAAAAGAACATCTCTCTCATGAATCATATTGTGAATTTCAATGGCAGAAAAAGAGTGTAAGCACCCCAAACCTCATCCATTTAAGGTGACCAAAGTTGTGATCTTATATGGGATCTTCTAAATATTATGGTCCACCATTGAATATTTCCCTAGAACTCAGAGAGATCAGAAAACAGCTGGAAAACCATCGGAAATAAGTTGAATCGGTCACTTCCTAATCACTCCTAATGACACTGGGTCCAGTGATCAAAGCCTGGGCTGAGGTTGAGCCTGGGGGCAAATTTAGCCCTCAAACAACCGGCACCATCCTTTCCCTCTAGGGCTGGGTAGGTTATTTTCTACATGTAATCTGTTAGTTACTAGTTACCTGTCCAAAATTGTAATCACATTGATTACCCAAACTCAATAATGTAATCTGATTACTTTCAGTTATTTTTTGGATTAGTTTCTGAAAGGCATTAGAATAAGACAAAAAGGATCCATCCAACCATTTGGTGTGTCATCATAGTGATCTCTGACTTGCGGTCAGACTCGTTCAGCTGGAACAAATTTAAACTTGCGGCTTTTTTTAATGCTGAATTGAATTTCATTAAGAAAACAGAAAGGTATCATATTTTTTTGCAAACATCCTTTCTGAATTTAAAAGTAATCAGTAAGCTGATTACAATATTTTTTGATAGTAATGTAACTGATCGCAGTAATTGTTTTGTAGTCAGATTACATGTAATCAGTTACTCCTAATCCATGACCCCCCAAACACACACACGAACACACACAGGGAACGGTATAGTTCCAGGGCTCTCCATCATCAGGTCCAGCTTGGCTTACGAACAGGGCAGAAGGATCTGGTGGTCCTCCAGAGGTTAAACACTGGCCAGCCATCTGATCCCAACCTCTTGTTTGTTTATGATGGTTTATCTGTGCAGCCTGGCTGAGGTGGCCGGCTGACCCGTCTGGTAGGTTGGCTGGGACAGGCTAGGGGAGAGGGGATGGGGACAGGGGGTTGTCAGTCCCCAGTGGGTGGCTAGGTCACTGAGGTGGGCAGCAGACTGAATGAGGAGTCTCAGCGAAATCCTGAAGAGAAGATAGTGCTGTGGCCATTTCACTTGCAGTCTGACAAGTTCAGGAGGTCATAAACCTAATGACCTCACCCCAACTGAAAAGAGCACATCATACTGTAGAAGCACAGGCACAATGCATGATTTACATCACCCAAAGGCTTAAGCATTATAAAATCGAGAAGTTGTTGAGCTCATATTTTTGACTGATTAATACTAATAGTCATTGGATAAATATAAGACTAATTAATCTCGTTCCACACAGTACCACTAATTTTACATGTTCCATTACACAACATTTTCTATCTGCATTTTCATTAGTTAGTCGAGGGGCTGTGATGACGGATTATCACAAGAGGTTGAAGAGCAAATGATGTGCGAGCTGCTGTGGTCAGGTCACCTCACTTCCCAGGGTTCATATACAAGTCAGATCTTTGTCCTGTCACAAGTGATGGAAAAGGTGCATCTAAAACCTCTGCAAATTCCCACGGTGAGGAGAGATGCCAGTTATGGTGACAAAACTGCCCTCTGCTTGCCCTGAGCCTTCAAATAAGACCACTGGCTCAACACAGTGGATGGTGGACAATTATAACGTACAGGTATGTTGCAGGATTAATACAATTGATCAACAGTGTTGAATTATAATAACCAATGTTAAAATACTAAATAAACAAAACAAAATATGCAGCAAATAGAGGTAAATTGGTTGTCTACCCTCAGCTCAGCAGCATATTGAAACATTTTGCATATAGAATTTACATTTGTGTTGTACTTCCAGTTACCTTTGGCAGGCGTTGAATGGACTATAGACAGCAAATAGTGGGAGTGAGAAAGATAGCAAGATAAGACAACTGACTTTTCTCTGAGAAAAGCATATCAACAGGAGTACTATTGAAGTTAAACCAAAACACACAAATATAATCATTAAGATCAGTTCATTATTATGAAACCTAAGTTGGTGTCCTCTCAACTTATTAAAATGAAAATGTGTGAAGTTGGTGATAAATGTTCAGGAATTGCATTTAATAACTTTCTAAGGAACTTTCTTCTTGAGGAGCTTCTTAGATTTTTTTTCAGACAACTTGAGAATCATAATAATTTTGCACGCCCAATTTTTCAGTTTTTGATTTGTTAAAAAAGTTTGAAATATCCAATAAATGTCGTTCCACTTCACGATTGTGTCCCACTTGTTGTTGATTCTTCACAAAAAAATATAGTTTTATATCTTTATGTTTGAAGCCTGAAATGTGGCAAAAGGTCGCAAAATTCAAGGGGGCCGAATACTTTCGCAAGGCACTGTAATTTGCAAGACATTTACAATAGTAAGGGGACCCCTTCAAAGCGAGTGCTCGACAAATACTAAATAAGTATCATATGACATACCACACTTATGTCAAGCAATTATTATTGCAGTACATATAAAACAGCATCAGCTATTTGTTAATTTTCTTAGTGAGCATCCTCACTGAGGTAATGCCATATTTCTTAGTGCCGTATGCCCGCACCTGCCCGCCAGACTCGCATCACTACTCTGGACGGTTCTGACTTAGAATATGTGGACAACTACAAATACCTACGTGTCTGGTAAGACTGTAAACTCTCCTTCCAGACTCACATTAAGCATCTCCAATCCAAAATTAAATCTAGAATCAGCCTACTATTTCGCAACCAAGCCTCCTTCACTCATGCTGCCAAACCTACCCTCGTAAAACTGACTATCCTACCGATCCTTGACTTCGGCAATGTCATTTACAAAATAGCCTCCAACACTCTACTCAGCAAACTGAATGTAGTCTATCACAGTGCCACCCGTTTTGCGTATACTACCCACCACTGTGACCTGTATGATCTCGTTGGCTGGCCCTCACTACATATTCGTCGCCAAACACCACTGGCTCCAGGTCATCTATAAGTCTTTGCTAGGTAAAGCTCCGCCTTATCTCAGCTCACTGGTCACCATAGCAACACCCACCCGTAGCACATGCTCCAGCAGGTATATTTCACTGGTCATCCCCAAAGCCAACACTTCCTTTGTCCGCCTTTCCTTCTAGTTCTCTGCTGCAAATGACTGGAACGAATTGCAAAAATCAATGAAGCTGGAGTCTTATATCTCCCTCTCTAACTTTAAGCATTAGCTGTCAGAGCAGCTTACTGATCACTGTACCTGTACACAGCCAATCTGTAAATAGCACACCCAACTACCTCAATCCCATATTATTATTTATCCTCTTGCTCTTTTGCACCCCAGTATCTTTACTTGCACATCATCATCTCCACATCTATCACTCCAGTGTTAATGCTAAATTGTAATTATTTCACCTCTATTGCCTATTTATTGCCTTACTACATTATTGCCTCCCTACTCTTCTACATTTTTACACACTGTACTGCACATAGATTTCTCTGTTGTGTTATTGACTGTACGTTTGTTTATGTGAAACTCTTTGTCGTTGTTTTTGTCGCACTGCTTTTCTTTATCTTGGCCAGGTCGCAGTTGTAAATGAGAACTTGTTCTCAACTGGCCTACCTGGTTAAATAAAAAAATAAAAAAATAGTTCTTCCAACAGAATGTGAAAAATCTGTTGTCATTGAGGTGATAAATAGAAAATGATGTTCACTTCACTGATGGAGACATCGTTTAATCTGGGTATGGCCCTCTTCTGGCAGTCATCCATCCTCTGACCTCTGGCATAGACATCTGTTCAAGACAATAACGTGGGCTACAGGTTATAGTCGAGGTTACTAGATTCAGAGAAAGATATTAGAGAACCTTTGGCAGAGATTACAGCCTCGATTCTTCTTGGGTATGACGCTACAAGCGTGGCACACCTGTATTTGGGGAGCCCAGTCACGGACCAGGATGTCTTGCTCCCAGGCAGACTAAATAACTTTTTTGCCCGCTTTGAGGACAATACAGTGCCACTGACACAGCCTGCAACGAAAACATGCGGTCTCTCCTTCACTGCAGCCGAAGTGAGTAAGACATTTAAACGTGTTAACCCTCGCAAGGCTGCAGGCCCAGACGGCATCCCCAGCCGCGCCCTCAGAGCATGCGCAGACCAGCTGGCCGGTGTGTTTACGGACATATTCAATCAATCCCTATCCCAGTCTGCTGTTCCCACATGCTTCAAGAGGGCCACCATTGTTCCTGTTCCCAAGAAAGCTAAGGTAACTGAGCTAAACGACTACCGCCCGTAGCACTCACATCCGTCATCATGAAGTGCTTTGAGAGACTAGTCAAGGACCATATCACCTCCACCCTACCTGACACCCTTGACCCACTCCAATTTGCTTACCGCCCAAATAGGTCCACAGACGATGCAATCTCAACCACACTGCACACTGCCCTAACCCATCTGGACAAGAGGAATACCTATGTGAGAATGCTGTTCATCGACTACAGCTCGGCATTCAACACCATAGTACCCTCCAAGCTCGTCATCAAGCTCGAGACCCTGGGTCTCGACCCCGCCCTGTGCAACTGGGTTCTGGACTTCCTGACGGGCCGCCCCCAGGTGGTGAGGGTAGGCAACAACATCTCCTCCCCGCTGATCCTCAACACTGGGGCCCCACAAGGGTGCGTTCTGAGCCCTCTCCTGTACTCCCTGTTCACCCACGACTGCGTGGCCATGCACGCCTCCAACTCAATCATCAAGTTTGCGGACGACACAACAGTGGTAGGCTTGATTACCAACAATGACGAGACGGCCTACAGGGAGGAGGTGAGGGCCCTCGGAGTGTGGTGTCAGGAAAATAACCTCACACTCAACGTCAACAAAACTAAGGAGATGATTGTGGACTTCAGGAAACAGCAGAGGGAACACCCCCATCCACATCGATGGAACAGTAGTGGAGAGGGTAGCAAGTTTTAAGTTCCTCGGCATACACATCACAGACAAACTGAATTGGTCCACTCACACAGACAGCATCGTGAGGAAGGCGCAGCAGCGCCTCTTCAACCTCAGGAGGCTGAAGAAATTCGGCTTGTCACCAAAAGCACTCACAAACTTCTACAGATGCACAATCGAGAGCATCCTGGCGGGCTGTATCACCGCCTGGTATGGCAACTGCACCGCCCTCAACCGTAAGGCTCTCCAGAGGGTAGTGAGGTCTGCACAACGCATCACCGGGGGCAAACTACCTGCCCTCCAGGACACCTACACCACCCGATGCTACAGGAAGGCCATAAAGATCATCAAGGACATCAACCACCCGAGCCACTGCCTGTTCACCCCGCTGTCATCCAGAAGGCGAGGTCAGTACAGGTGCATCAAAGCTGGGACCGAGAGACTGAAAAACAGCTTCTATCTCAAGGCCATCAGACTGTTAAACAGCCACCACTAACATTGAGTGGCTACTGCCAACACACTGTCAATGACACTGACTCTACTCCAGCCACTTTAATCATGGGAACTGATGGGAAATGATGTAAATATATCACTAGCCACTTTAAACAATGCTACCTTATATAATGTTACTTACCCTACATTGTTCATCTCATATGCATACGTTGATACTGTACTCTATATCATCGACTGCATCCTTATGTAATACATGTATCACTAGCCACTTTAACTATGCCACTTGGTTTACATATCTCATATGTATATACTGTACTCGATATCATCTACTGTATCTTGCCTATGCTGCTCTGTACCATCACTCATTCATATATCCTTATGTACATATTCTCTATCCCCTTACACTGTGTATAAGACAGTAGTTTTTTTTGGAATTGTTAGTTAGATTACTTGCTCGTTATTACTGCATTGTTGGAACTAGAAGCACAAGCATTTCGCTACACTCGCATTAACATCTGCTAACCATGTGTATGTGACAAATAAAATTTGATTTGATTTGATTTGATTTGTGCCTAGTGGGACTATCATTTGTTTTCAACAGGACAATGACCCAACACACCTCCAGGCTGTGTAAGGGCTATTTGACTAAGAAGGAGAGTGGTGGACTGCCGCATCAGATGAGGCCAGTAAGTAAGCCCTACTGAATGAAGCCATTTATCTGGAACATAGGCCCACACCAAATATAAAACTGGGGAAGGAGTAGAAAATTGCCAAAAACATAAAGTACATCGAAAAGTCAGACTAACACACTCCATTTGAGAACACATTTGGCTTTTTCACATAGTCTACAGAGAGTAATATGGCATTGAGTCCCCAACTTCAGTCTTCTTCTTCGATGGGGTTAACGGCAGTTGGCATCCAATGTTAATGGTGCATTACCGCCACCAGCTGGACGGGGTATTGAATAATAAAAAAACATTTTGGGAAAGGAGGAAAACGACATCATACAAAATAAACATAAACTAAGGAAACCCATCACACTTCTTCAATCATAGTCCACTACAAAATACATCCTTACACAGGCTCGGGGGCCTGTGATGAGGGTACATTCACCGACAGGATTTTATGCATTGCCTCAGCTGTGAAATCAAGGAGACCCAAAAAACGTTCAGCGGCATTCACAATTCCAATTTTCTTAAAATTATTCTCTACTTGTGCCGTACAGTTTATGACCATTGCAATACATAACACAAAGTCCATATTTTTAACATGTAGCATTCCACTATCCCTCGGTTGATGAGAAACCTTTCACTGGTCGTGGTGATTCTAATACGATTGCTTCTTCCCTGCCACTCGTTCCCGTCCAATCTTCTCACCACCTCCAGATAGAAGATATACCGGACACTCCTTAACCTTGCCACCTCATTCTCCCTCAGGGCACTCCAGGAATTCAGGCACATGTTCACCTGCACAGTTACAGCATTTCCCTTCATCTGGCATACGATTCTTTTCCCTTCTGCACACACTTGACACATGATCAAATCTTTTACATTCATGACACTGAAGGGGCTTGTGCACAAAAGCTCTTACAGGGTATCTCATGAATCCTAACTTTATATGTTAAGGGAGAGACTCTTCATCAAAGAACAGTAGCATGGGATGAAGTTAATTTATTTTCTCCATCCACCATACAGGTCAGTCGATGTGCACCAACCACTCTATCGATGTATTCAGTTATATCCTCTGCCTTTACTTCTTGCACCACCCTATAAAAAAAACCTTGATAGGCACCCTGCTATGAAAATCCATGCAGGAAAGATTCCACTCCAATATCTTTTTGAGTCATGCTTCTTCTGCTCCGCAGACCCACAAAAATCAAAATAAGACCATGTCTTGTGACTCTCACCGACTCCACTTTCCTCCAACTCATTCCAGATTTTCCTGGAGACGGTAAACAGATAAGTAGCATTGATCCAAGACCCTGACTCCGACTAAAAACGAGTCTACTGGTTTCCTGTAGCATTGATCCAAAACCCTGACACCGACTAAAACGAGTCTACTGGTTTCCTGTTTTCCAACATAGCTTTAATTCTCGTTTCTCTTTTTCTTCACCAATGTAACCCATTCATTCTCACTTTCTGTACTATTAGCTTCACCAGACTCACTAGCAGTTTCAAACAAAACCTCATGTTCTGCCATCTTCCGTCACATTCCAATCCCAACTTCAGTCATCGACATATGTCATCGCCTAAACTCAAGTCACTCAATTGTGATTTACAGAAGCCAACTTGTGAGCCAAGGAACAGAACAAAGCCGTTTCTAGCAAGAGAGGGCAAATTTTCCACCACATAATCTGAATTAATAGAAAAGAGAGGGAGATAGTGATAAATATGACACATAGACAGATTTATTGCTTGGTTATAACAGGCTAATGTATAATTAGAGATATTCACCACAACATCATCATGCTTCATTTGAAGATAACTTTATGCTTTTTCGTAGGGCTAGGGAGGGAAATTTAGAACCATATTCTAAATCTTGTACCCATCTTTATTACTTCCATATTCCGGAAGTGGGTGTTGGTAACTTTGTCATGAGACTTCAAGCGAGTGGGAAGTGGAACAAGCAACTGATTAGCAATGAACGAGAAATACAAGCTGTGTTCAAATACCCATTCCTTTCATACTGTATACTAAATACTTGATAAGTATATCCGACATACTATATACTATTAGTTCATTGTAATATACTGTAAATGAACATTATCGTTTCAGTTGAGCGTACTAGCGCTTCGCCTCTCTACCGGAAGTTGATGCTGTTGCTATGCAACCTCTTGTTAGCGTAACAAATTACTAGCCAGACATTTAACGATTTTGGGTGTTCGTACATTTAATCTGGAGTGCCAGTGTGCACTCTGGGCGTTCCTAAATCAAGAGTTGTCAGATTGTCGTTTGGCTCTTGGAGCTTTCAGCACACTGGACGCTCTGGCTGAGGAGTAGGATTGATCTGAGCGTTCTGACCTCACAACAGCAGTCAAGCACCCAAGCTAACGTTGGCTTGCTACTTCCAGACACAACTGAGAGAACATCTCACTCTGACCATTTTACTTGCCCTAGCAGAGCTGTTTAGGCTGTTTTCATGTTAACTAAAGCATTGGTGACTGTAACTGTGCTGCTGGCACCAATTTAATTAAGCTTTCTGTTTGCCAACGTTTACTGACACAGGCATTTTCAACGGGTATTATTCTGTGCTCTGGCACATTCAGAGTGCTCTGAAATCAGAGCTGATAGCCAGAATGAACTATGTCCATTGAAAACGCACAACGACTGTACCACTTAGCTAAGAAGGATGTGAATAATCAAGTCAATAAATGTTGGGTAGTTCGTTACATAGCATATAGTTAATATACTCTCTGGCTAGTTAAAATGTATTATTGAAAAGTCATTAATGTATTACATTGCTCAACATTGTCTTAACATTTGTCATAATTAGTTAAAGCAATACATTTGTATCCGCTCTTGTCGGACATCGGCTGCATATTTTCCGCCATTTTCCTCAAATCTGAAAACGTTGTGAAGCCGCGCCCGTTTTCTGAAGAATTGCATTACAGTCCCTAAAAGCACGGAAATAGTGTCCAGTGCTTGCAGTATTTTGTCGAATTTAGTACGACGTCCGGGAATTTTTGGCATAGTGCGGTTAGTATGAGTGTTCGAACACAGCTACTCTTTTCACGCCAGCTCCGTGAAATCAGCGACATTAACTGATCCGACATCGCGCAAACAGCTTCAAAATAAAGGTCCTCCATTTTCTTGAAATTGAGTTTGTTTCAAGATGCGTTCTATTTTTCTGATCCTATCCTCCCCGTTCATGCTATTTGGGGAGGTATTGAGGCTCATTGTTCAGAAAGAGTGGTTATTTAAGCAATAATGCACGAGGTGGTGTGGTATGACCATATAACACGGCTAAGGGTTGTTCTTGTGCAAAACACAGCTGCTCGCCAACGTAATTAGAACAGTCCAAAGTAATGTTTTTTTTCATACTTGTGGTATACGGTCTCATATACCACGCTTTCAGGCAATCAGCATTCAGGGCTCGAACTACCCCGTTTATAATTGTAAATAGGTACTCACTCTACCAAGGTGGGTAAATGAAATAAATCATGCAATCAGTACATGTTCAAAAACGTTATTATTCTTATAAGTGAACATCGAAATGTGTATTAAACAGCCATGTTAAATATACATGAGTTGAAAAGGAGTTAATAGAAATGTAAATATTCTTCATTTAATAATATCTGGAATAATAGTTTCATTTATATTCCACTAGATGGCACTGTCCCCCATGCTACTCCCCGTCAGAGGTCTGGTAGTTCTGAAACAAAATGGTTTAGGGTTTTGAAACTGAAGTATTAGTGGTTTTTAACTGCTGACAACTCATGTTTATCAAAAGTGTTGGAATAACTTGTCAATAATCAACTGACTGGCTTTCTTGATGTCTATAGTATTCTCTCTGGTAAGCAATATGGTTTCTGCTCAGGTTTTGGATGCGTCACTGCAACCTTAAAGGTCTTCAGTGATGTCACCATTGCCCTTAATTCTAAGCAATGTTGTGCTGCTATTTTTATTGACTTGGCCAAAGCTTTTGATACAGTAGACCATTCCATTCTTGTGGGCCGGCTAAGGTGTATTGGGATCTCCGAAGGGTCTTTGGCCTGGTTTGCCAACTACCTCTCTCAAAGAGAGCAGTGTATAAAGTCAGAACATCTGCTGTCTCAGCCACTGCCTGTCACCAAGGGAGTACCACAAGGCTCGATCCTAGGCCCCACGCTCTTCTCAATTTACATCAACAACATAGCTCAGGCAGTAGGAAGCTCTCTCATCCATTTATATGCCGATGATACAGTCTTATACTCATCTGGCACCTCCCCGGATTTGGTGTTAAACGCTCTACAACAAAGCTTTCTTAGTGTCCAACAAGCTTTTTCTACCCTTAATCTTGTTCTGAACACCTCCAAAACAAAGGTCATGTGGTTTGGTAAGAAGAATGCACCTCTCCCCACAGGTGTGATTACTACCTCTGAGGATTTAGAGGTTGAGGTAGTCACCTCATACAAGTACTTGGGAGCATGGCTAGATGGTACACTGTCCTTCTCTCAGCACATATCAAAGCTGCAGGCTAAAGTTAAATTTATACTTGGTTTCCCCTATCATAATCTCTCCTCTTTCACCCCAGATGCCAAACTAACCCTGATTCAGATGACCATCCTACCCATGCTAGATTACGTAGACGTAATTTATAGATCGGCAGGTAACGGTGGTCTCGAGTGGCTAAATGTTCTTTACCATTCAGTCATCAGATTTGCCACCAATGCTCCTGACAGGACACATCACTGCACTCTACACTCCTCTGGTCATCTCTGTATACCAATCACAAGACCCACTGGTTGATGCTCATTTATAAAACCCTCTTAGGCCCCACTCCCCCCTATCTGAGATATTTACTGCAGGCCTCATCCTCCGCATGTTCTGCTAGTCACATTCTGTTAAAGGTCCCCAAAGCACAGACATCCCTGGGTCGCACGTCTTTTCAGTTCACTACAGCTAGCAACTGGAACGAGCTGCAACAAACACTCAAACTGGGCAGTTTTATCTCAATCTCTTCATTCAAAGACTAAATCATGGACACTCTTACTGACAGTTGTGGATGCTTTGCATGATGTATTGTTATCTCTACCTTTTTGTTCTTAGTGCTGTTGTCTGTGCCCAATAATGTTTGTACCATGTTTTGTGCTGCTACCATGTTGTGCTGCTGCCATGTTGTGTTGCTACCATGTTGGTGTTTTGTTGTTTTGCTACCATGCTTTGTTATCACGTGTTGCTGCCATGCTATGTTGTTGTCTTAGGTTTCTCTTTATGTACTGTTGTGTTGTCTCTCTTGTCGTGATGTGTGTTTTGTCCTATGTTTAAATGTTTTAAATGGCCCCGTCCCCGCAGGAGACCTTTTGGTAGGCCCTCATTGTAAAGAAGAATTTGTTCTTAACTGACTTGCCTAGTTAAATAAAGGTTAAATAACTATTTAAAAAAAGAACAGAACAGGATTAAATCATGTTTTGAAGAGAACAATTTTAAATTGGCCCTGTTTTTTTATAAAGCTCTTCACAATGCTTTTTTCAGGTACCCAGCCAACAACCTCAAAGAGCAAGCAACGCAGATGCAAAGGCACAGTGGCTAGGAAAAACTCCCCAGAAGGCAGGAACCTAAAGAAGAAACCTATAGAGGAACCAGGCTCGGAGGGGTGGCAAACACTGGCTAATTACCATTGGGCAGAAGAGCCTCAGGCCTCACATCGTCAAGGGGCCTCATGAGTTGGGCATAATATTCTCCTTATTATGTTTTTATTAAAATAATTTCTCTGCTTGAGGCCCCCCCCATGCTCCACTCGAGGCATACAAAAACAAATCCCCATCTGTCTGTTTAAGCTGGATATTTTTTTAAAAAGAGACCATGTTTGTATGCAGCTTTACTTTTTTAATTTTTAAAAAACTTTGTTTGCAAACTGATATGTGACAGGTATTAATGTCAAAATAACATACAAAACAGAAGACGTTTTATTTTTTATTATATATATTTTTGCTAAACAGCATTGCCACCGAGAGAGCATGCCTAAAATCACACAATACACCAGTTAAGGATTGACAGTAGTTTAAAACCATTAACACTTCCAACAACAGCGTTGGTATTGTGTTGTTATTTTTTAAATGACTGTTAACTCTACCTCTATGGGATTGTTAACGTAGGCTAACGTAGGCTAATGTGATTAGCATGAGGTTGTAAGCAACAACAACAACAAAAAATCCCAGGACATAGACATATCTGATATGGGCAGAAAGCTTAAATTCTTGTTCATCTAACTGCACTGTCCAATTTACAGTAGCTATTACAGTGAAATAATACCATGCTATTGTTTGAGAAGAGTGCACACTTATGAACTTGAAAATGTAATAATAAACCAATTAGGCACATTTGGGCAGTCTTGATAAAACATTTTGAACAGACACATTTTGAACAGATACTTTGCACATACACTAATGACACCTAGTGGCCAACATCTAAATTGCGCCTGGGCTGGAATAATACATTATGGCCTTTCTCTTGCATTTCAAAGATGATGGTACAAAAAAAATAAGGCTTTTTTCTTTCTTTGTATTATCTTTTACCAGCTCTAATGTGTTATATCCTCCTACATTAAATTCACATTTCCACAAACGTCAATGTGTTTCCTTTCAAATGGTATCATAATATGCATGTCCTGAGCGACAGGCAGTTAGATTTGGGTATTTAACTGGTGTACTAGCTTAAAAAGTGAGACAGTAAAACGATCTTTGTTAATTGATTTCAATAATATATATTTTTTTCAGTACATGTATATTTAAGTCACTTTGAACAATTGTGATTTTAAATCAGAAAAACGTCCTGTAACGTTCAAGTAAAATAAAAAATATACGGGACTTTTATTTTGAAATGTAGCCGTATGATCAGCAACGCCTGCTCTGTAGTAAACTGAGCATGTTGCCATAAAAGACAAGTGAACAAGAAGGTAGGTCCGTGTGTGCCGTCCCTTTTTTTTTTGTAGCGTGTTAACAGTATTTCATGTTCGCGGTGTCCACATTTCTAAATGTTTTTTTTTTCACTGCAAAGCCAATAAAAAACCGCGCCAAGTTGCTAGCTAGCCAAACGATTGCTTAACGTTAGCTAACTTTCAAGGTGAGTTCGAGGCTTCTGGCAGTCAGACAGATGTTCCCTTCCCCCATCTGCAGTTAGCTAACCAAACAATGACTCCATTAGATGGATATCGTTCGGAAACACAATTTAGTTGTAACGTTAGCTAACGTAAACTTAGTTAGCTAAGTTATTTTTTTCCGCGGAACTAACGTTAGCTATAATTTTGGTTTAGTTAAGTAACGTTATTAACGTCGTTAGTCATCTCCAAACATAGCTAGCTAGTTAGCCCGCGTTAGCTGTATATTCACATGTGGTACGTTAACTTGGTACACGTTCGTTGAGTAATAATAGCTAGTTTGACAACGCAGTTAGCTATGTTATTTAGTTAACGTTATTGTGTATTATCATTGGGCTAAATTATCATGATTCTTGTTTCAGACTTCCCAAAATGTCAGATTCCGACTCCGGTCCAGAGTTTTTGGACTGCGACATCAGACACGGGGCGAAACTTGTGAGTAAACGAGGATGGTTGACTGTAATTTTAAATGGTGAAGTAAATTAGGACCGGTGAGCTAACTAGATCCATTTGAAAATGGACTACTAATGCAATAAATACGTGGCAGTACGTCATTATTAACCTCTTGTTCTTCCTCAGATCTATGACAAAGACAGTCCCTTTGTAGCCCTGCAACCTCCAGGTAAGAAGTAGAACACTAGCTAGTTCCTTATACACAAATACCTAGCTAGCACTGACTCACACTAATTGTGGGTGGAAAGGCTATTGGGAGTGGACAGGTGTGACTCAGATCCTCCACTATCAGACTAAAAACATATCTATTCAAGGTGGAGGTTGACAATTACATGGAAAAAATAACATACATTTTCACTTGTATCACACTGTGTTTAATGTTGCAGATGTTATATATGAGCGATGGAATAAAATCCCTGTCATTTTGAAAAAGAAGGCGGCCCAGTTAATGAAATTGTATGCCTTTTGGTACCACATTCTGCTGCGTCAAGAGAATCACAACACCACACGCTGGGCTGTGCAAGTTGGCTTCTTAGACTCAAAGTAAGAAATGACTTGCAAATTAATGAACTCTCCTGTCTCACATTTTGTTGTTCCTTAGTAGTGTTAATGTGCATGGTTATATCTTTTCACTTTCTCTAGTGTCAGCAATGACTTGAGTCTGAAGAGACTGCACAAGATAGAAATATTGGAGGCTATCCTCAGAGCGATGGAAAAAGGATGTGTAAGGTCTTTGTTACTATAAATGGAACCATACAGGAATTGCAGTGGTGAACCTGAAGGCTCACGTTGTCACTTCTTTTCTCTTCCAGTTATTAGAAGATCAAACAAGGCATATGATCTGGATAAGCAATAAATTTAACTTGGTAAGTGTAATGTATGCACTGAAAATGCAAATATGCTGTATCACTGCTTTCTCTTGCTCATATCTTACCTAATATAGCAACATGGTTTCTTTTTCTAATATGGAACTATCCACTCAGCACAGTAATTATTCATAAGAATACAAGAATGTTCTCTTAATGCCTAAAAAAATGGGGCAACATTCTACTTACGGTTTGTGGTAGCCAAAGAGTGGGGTGCCAATATTAATTGTTTTAACAACTCAGTGATTTTTAAAATTTCTTTATATATATAACAACAACAAAAAATTATTATACACCCTGCTGGTACATAGCCAAGCAAAGGACACCAAAACATCCTGTTCTGTGCTCTTACATTTGAATCGTTGATTACATTATAAGACTAGCTCAACCTGATTTGTCACGTGGGATATCTAGCAACCCGGTGCGCATGAACTTCCTGCCGATTTGGTGTATTGTCTTGTGGAGTTGCCTAGGCAGAGAGCTCTGTAAATATTGTACATAATTATCATTACATTTTTTTGGTCTTGACTCCATTGCAGAATTGGGGTAAAGGATGTGTATATATTTGTCTCATTGCTAGATGGCTGTTTGGATTCAAATAATGTAGCCCTGGCTTTGTTTAATCTGTCGGGAAGAATTACAGAAAGTACTGCATGCTGTCCAGAGATGGGAGAAGAGGCTCAGGAACTGTTCTTAACCACAGCCAAGATGTGGTGGATATTCATGTGCTTTTCAGCAGCTGTGGCGTCACCCAAGTGGGTGCTACATGTTTGGCAATTGAGGACCTGTACCTATGGAGAAACTGTCTGCCGGAGAAGCGGATGTGGTCTGGGCCTTTTTGTCAGACTTTTTCTCTGGCTGTACCATCAATGCCCCCTATGCTGAAGCTACAGTCTTTCCAACACAAACTCTCTCAAACCCCACCCTTTCATCTGAAGCCAAAATGGGGGTGTTTAATCTCCCATCTGTACCATCTCAATTGATTTTCTTGCTTTGAGAATTTTCTGTAATAATCAGCGCTATACACGTTGTTATGATGGTGAAGGCTAGAGGTGTTTTGTTGACTGGTACCTCTCTGTGGCCAGCATGTGCCGGAGGTCCTGGACGATGCGATACGCTGGCTGGAGCGGACAGGAGAGCCCCGCATCAAGCTGCGGGTTCAGGAGCTGGGCCCCATGGGGAACTGCTTTGCTGCCCTGCAGCTCATCTTCACTGAGTGTAAGAACCACTTCTGGGCAGTGTGTCCTCCATTGCTGTTAATATGGTGGTGTGATGATGTACTGTCTGTAAGCCTCATACCGATGTTTTTACAGCCTTCTCACACTAGATCTTAACCTACTGAGGTCTGTTTAGGGCTTAGTGGTAGGTAGCTTGTGGAGGCTGAAAGGTGAAACATGGTAGATGGGCAGTGATAGCCAAACTTTATCGGCAGGGGCCTTGTTTTTTAAGCCAGAATTTCTGGAGACCACCCAAATCTAATGACTACCTTAAATTGTGAATCTCTTTATTTTTTTATTACATAAATAACATTCAATTCATTACATAATTAATCAAAATTAAGAACCAATAAATGCCTTAAATATTATTTCTGAAACATTTGTATATTGTCCCATACAATTTCTATTCTTAACTGTTTAGTCACACGTGCCGAATACAAGTAAGGTCTACACTTATATTCGGCGCATGTGGCAAAGTTTGCTTTGATCTCTGTTAACTGTTTTGTCCCCCCCCTCCCCAATTCCCGTGTGATACCGACTTTGAATATTACTGGGCTATAGGCTAGAATACCACTGTGCAATTAAATATGACATCGTTTATCCTACTCTGGCAACTTGGTTAGCAGTGAATGGGTCCCAATACAAACATGAACTTCTCTCTTCAGATGCCCACTATACACAGGCCATGGGAGTCGACAGAAAAAAAATGATGCGAGAGCTTGCACAGGACCCCAGCCAATGGTCTATTGAGGTAAGAACCTGTAATTTATGTTGTCAACCTTGAAGGACTCATGGCCTCGTCTTATTTTATGTGAAAATGGGGACGATTTGGGAAATTTACTACAATCGTTCCGATCATCAAAATAATGTTCTGAACCGGTTCGAACCAAAAAGTACTGTATCGTTTTACCTGTAAAATGCATTTTTATTTAGCTCATTGAATTACCAATCAGTGGATAGAGCAGGCAAACTAGTTTACATTTGGTGGACAGACAAGTAGCCTATGGTGCAAAATTTGTCAAATTTTGCGGGTGGGTAGAAAGAGGGTTGAGGAGGCTTGAAGCGCTGGGCATCTTATGACATTCATTATTTGAATTGGGGCCACATAATTATACATAGGAGTGGCTTCTGTGGTGGAACTTTGCATTTCTTTTTGAGTTAACTAGCAAAACAGTCTTGTATGTGTGCAGAGCGGCACCAGAATTTAAAATGCATTTTACCATTTTGTAGTTAATAAATCCAATGTGTTAACTAGCCCTAACTTTTTCAATGCTAGTAAAGGATACTAATTTAATCTTCTGTAGCTAATTAAACATAACGATCTTCTGAATCAAGCTTGTAACATCAAGACAGTAGTCTATTCTTTGGGAGGGGCAGGTATCCTAAACATGCAACGGTTTTCATATTACAGGTAGATACTAGAGTTTCTGAGTAACAGTGGGCTTTGCATAGGCACTTAAGTTTTGTGGGACTAAAAATACCTAGAACGTAAAATCACTTTATTAACCAGTTCCCATGCTTCTAAAATAACGGTTATTTTCCGGAAGATTATGGATCACTTTCTTTGTTCCTTCAATGTTATTTTCCAGTCCTCTGTTCTATTCCCTGAACCGGTTCCAACCCCTGATAGTAATGTTTTATTTTTATGAACTAAGTTTTATGGGTAGGTTAATTCTGACATGCTGACAATTAGGATTTGTCGGATTTAAAAAAACTATTTTTTTCCTTTCCTCAGAAAAGTGAAGAGATGAAGACTAGAGGAAATGATCAGTTTCAGAAAAAGAAATATGATGCAGCAGTCAAGTGTTACTCAAAAGCCATCAAATATCAGTAAGTGGTGGTTTTAACATTGGATTTACGTACTATTGGAATGTTGGAGGACAATATAACATACGCCTGTGATTGCATCAAGTCAGGCTGTTTCCCATATACTCTTATCTGTGCATTACCGCTTCCCAATGTGTTTGTCACGGTACCTTTTTTGATTTTAATTGTTTATTCAAGTGACTAACACCCTGCTGAACATGTTCATTTATGGCACCATAAATGTCTCTGAAGTGTAAATGATACTTTGACCACCACTATCATGACTCTCTTTCCCATTTGGTCTATCAAAGGACCAGAATGGTGTACTTAACTACTCATAAATAATATTTTTTTTGTATGTCAAGGAGTTCTTGTTTGATAACATAATCCTATCTATTTTTCAGCCCTGAAAACCACATTATCTATGGGAACCGAGCACTTTGCTATATCCGTAGTGAAAAATATCTGTAAGTCTTTCAAACTATAAACATATGATAAACAAACCTGTTTGTGTAGGACACTTATACAGACCCATTAAACATGTTTAATGATCAAGGCATCATTTGTTACAGAAAAGCTGTTGGGGATGGAAAACGAGCCACTTTAATACAACCAGAGTGGGCAAAGGTATGCAATTATCCCACGGCCACATCTGAATTTCCATTACGATTGCCCTCAGTTTAAAGGGATATTTAGAGATTCATGAAGTTCCCCAGGGTCAGATTAACTTGTGGATACCATTCCAGTCATTGTGCTAATGCTAGTTAACAATTCTGCTAAAGCTAGTTGGAAACTTCAAATGCGAAGACAAATGGTATCCACAAGTTCATCTGACCCTGGGGAAGTAGATAAGTGGCTTCGTTGCCAAAATCCCTAACTATCCCAAGATCAAACCCACTGGTGTTGAAATGAATACATTTTAGTCAGCTCTATGTTCTGACTGACCAGCAAGCTAGTTCTATTGATTTGAAATATATATTTTTTTGTGTGTGTGTGGCATGAAATGCTCAACATTCTACAAAAAGGATATGGTGTGTGATTGTAATGGAATGTTAATGCCCAAAGTACTATCATTCCTAAAATGTCTATGCTGTGAATGATGGCATCTTCCCTTCCTCTGTGGTCTGTGTATGGCAGGGTCACTACCGGTATTGTGAGGCGCTGTTCCTACTGGGGGAACACAAGCAGGCGATAGAGGCCAACGAGTGGGGCCAGACCCTGTGCAAGGCTGACCCAGAGGGCATGAAGGACCTGCTGCAGCAACATTACAAGTTCAACATAGAGATAGAGGAGAGCAAGTTCCACCGGGCAGAGGAACGCAAAGGTAACGGGGAAATTTGCCCACAGAACTTCATATTAAAACCAACTGATCATGTAGGGAAACATAATTACTAGGATACATTTGGAGATGATTGTAAGACTTGGCTCGTGGTTACCAAGATTAATTTGGCGCCTTGTAAATCTCCTAGTGATTTACCATGACAAATCAAAGGGGTGGGTAAAAACCCTCCCAACAAGAGCTTGTCCCATTTGCAAATCATTCTTCATGCGAAGACCGATGCACTGCCATAGATTTTTTGCATATCCAATAGCAGGAAGTGGGGGTGGCTAATCCAAACTTTGTTTACAGTGGGTCCGGAAAGTATTCAGACACCCTGACTCTTTCCAGATTTTATGTTACACCCTTATTCTAAAATGCATTAAATTGTTTTCCCTCAATCTTAACACAATTCCCCAAAATGATAAAGCAAAATCAGGTTTTTAGGAATGTATTAAACATAAGTATTCAGATTAGGGATGCTCTGCTATATTGGTGAACATATCGGAATCGGGTGAAATTATCTAAAAATTCCAACATCGGTATCAGCCGATGTCTAGTTTAACGCCCGATGTCAAAGCTGACGTGCAACCCTAATATAACGAAGGTACATGACGTAACAACACCATGTAAAATGTTGCGCTATACGTGCAACACAGCATCTAAACTGGCCCACGATGTCTGCTGTTTGGGTCAAGCAGTTGTTTGAAGAGTAACAATTTCAATTTTTGAAATCCATTAAAGTTAAGATAATAGAATTCATTGGCCTTGACAATCAACTGTCCTGTCGTGGGTGGTGATGGCTTTCGCCGACTGGTCGAGCACTGGTTAACACTACCAAGTGCGCTATTTTTCTGATGTTACCCTACCGGAGTTGCACAGTAATAGCTTCACGACATGCATTCTATGGGACTTTGCGTGTCAAAGCTGTACAAAAGTCAGCCAACACCGGCCATGAACGATGTTGGTAATAAAGCATCATTTGTTCGACCGAAACTTCTGGGGTAGCTAGCTTTAGCTTGGTACCTAGGTTGCACCAATACAACAGCATGAAAACAATGATCAGTAGAACCTGCAGTCATTTCCATTCTTAGTAATGATTTAGGAATCCTTGTAAGTATTCTTCTATTGAAATGTAACTTTAGTTCATGAAATTAAGTAGCTGGCTAGCTACTTAACCCTGTTCCCCAAAGCTAATGTAATAAGCAGCCAGCTAGCTTCATTCGGCAAGTGAGGCTCGATTGGCCCGGGTTATGTGTTAAGCTAGCCACAAGGATTAGCCACAAGTCGAATTTGCGGTTTGCCTTCAAAATAAGTGTCATTGACAGTGATGCAAATTAATACAAATATATAATTATGACATACTTTTAATGAAGGCTAACTGCAAAGTTCACTGTTGTGGCTAATCCTCATTGTGGCTAGCTTCACATAGATGGGTCCGGCCGCCATTAATCAAACTATAAATTGGTTATTTTAGATGACACCTAGATGTTGTTTTGCTAACTAAATAGCTGTTTCGGTAGCTATAGAAAGCTATATTTTTGGGGAAGAACATTGTTTGCACCCATGAGCTAGCTTTTTTTATGACCAGCACTGTAGGTGTGCGAGGCAACTTTACCTGCATCATAGCATGCGTATCTATGAATTGGGGATGGTGCCAGGTTTCCTCAAGACTTGGCATTCAGGCTTAAGTTCAATTGGTTTCATCAGACCAGAGAATCTTGTTTCTCGTGGTCTGAGTCTTTGGGTGCCTTTTGGTCATCTCCAAGCCGGCTGTCGTACCTTCTTAAAAAACAATTTAAAATTTTTTTTTTTTTTTTAAGAAGAGTGGCTTCCGTCTGGAAACTACCTTAAAGTCCTGAGTGGTGCAGAGATGGTTGTCCTTCTGGAAGGTTCTCCCAGAGGAGCCCTGGAGCCATGTCAGGGATCATTGTGTTCTTGGTCACCTCCTTGACCAAGGCCCTTCTCCCCTGATTGCTCAGATTGTCCTGGCGGCCAGCTCTAAGTGTCTTGGTGTTTCCAAATTTCTTCCATTTAATAATGGAGGCTGCTGTGTTCTTGGGGACCTTCAATGCTGTGAAATGTTATGGTACCCTTCACCAGATCTGTGCCTCAACACAATCCTGTCTCGGCGCTCTATGGGCAATTCCTTTGACCTCGTGGCTTGGTTTATGCTCTGACATGCACTGTCAACTGTGGGACCATATATAGACAGGTGTGCCTTTCAAAATTATGTCCAATCAATTGAATTTTCCACAGCTTGACTCTAATCAAGTTTTAGAAACACCAAGGATGATCAATGGAAACAGGATGTGCCTGAGCTCAGTTGAGTCTCATAAACCAGCGAGTGATGCGCGTTTGTAAACCAGCGCGAGACCGAACAAGCGGTAGGCGAGAAGCCTGACCACGGAGACGGGTGATAAGTTGATGAAGCCTAATTCATGACCTGTAACTGAACAATTGGCATTTGGAAAGTTTGAGGTGCGGGAGAAAGTGTGGTGGAACAAGTGTTGTTAACGTTAAGTATCTTGCTATAGTAGCTGGATTGAATAATCTGTTAGCTAGTCAGAAAAATGAGCCAATTTAGCTGATCAAATAATTGAGTTTGTCTAAAAATTAGACAAATAACACACAGATTTTAATGATACATTTTGGTTGCCTGTCTGGATGTAAAGTTGGTTCTATACACGTTTTTGGCTCTAGTGACAATTTAAGGAAATTAGAAGTGGGGGAGAAGAGTATTTCGGCAAGGCCATTTTCTTGCCTGCTGAAATTCTCCCTGCCGTCTAAGTAACTTAATTTTATGGCTAGTCAAATACTTTCTGTGGCACACTACTGGTCAACATGAGCTACCAAAATTATTCTGAAGTGTGCCAGGCCTTGCAGTCCCCAAAATAGAAGGGAGAATTCAGCAGGCAAGAATGGCTTTGCTGAAATATGCTTCGTTTCTAATTTCAATTAGTCAAATACTTTCTACAGAACAAATTTCACATCAGGATAGTCAACCTAAACGAATAATTAATGGATGTGTATTAAACAGAGGGAGTCAAATGTAGGCAAGCTATAAACATTTCAGATCAACTACTAGTCAAATAAGACATGGGCAAGATGAATTTTGGCAGATTTATTTATAGACTACACTTGAAACAAATGGTCAAACTGCAGACGTTATTGCCTCCCCTGCAATCAGAGGACAAACAAAGTGCTTTCTACTGAGATCAGTGAAATGTAGGTTTAACTGACAACGCAGTGAAGAGCAGAAATCTCAACTAGCAAGTAAGTTGCAGCAATAAAGAATTGAGTGCGTGCGCGTTCACACAAAGGGGGGTAGTAGTTCGGCACAACACCTTTCCTCATGTTACAATGCGTTCATTACTTACTGGAACCTGGCAATCTGACATGTTAACGTACTAACTACTGTTTTCCCGCTACAGTATGTGGTTTGTTTTCAGAGTGAGAGAATTAGGTCAAAATGAGGCATTACTTGTTAAACAAGTGGATTTGGAGAGCAAGTGTAGCTGGGCCTGGCTTATGCTGGATGCCAATATAGGTGAAGGAAATGCCACACTTTCCCTCTTAAATACGGTGAATAAAAATGGGTATGGCAGGTGTACTCTCTGCCTGAAAGACGATGAGATCAATTATGCCAACTAAGGGTATCATGCTCTGCTGGCACATTGTAGAACAGATGTCCACAGGCAGAAGTGTACAATGTAATAACGTGCAGTGTAGCCCAAAGATATTGCTTTTGTGTTGAACTTGACAGTAACGCGTGAGAGGGGATTATTAATTATTTTACTCTGTGAATGTTCTTTTTGCACACATGTAGCCTTGTGCACTTGATCGACGTCTACTGTAGTGGGCACTATAATAGAGCAAAAATATAATGCCTGTTTAATTACATTTCTACTTAAGATGTTTTTTCCTTAAGTGCAATACTTAGAGCACTTGTGACCACACACCTATTATAAAAGCTGTCACGGCTGACTGCAAGATACAAATGAGTTACTTGCAATAGTCTAAGCAACAACATTGCTTTCCTTACAATTTTTTTTTAGCTGTGAGTTAGGGTTACGTTAATCACTTTATTTTAGACTGATCATGTAGTGCATATGTTTTAATTAATCTGCGTTTCCCCCTTAGCAGGGATTCTTTTTTGTTGTATGTTTCAGTGCAACGCAAAGTGTCACCTTGTTGGGCTCTCACCAGTTTGCATCCCTGCTTGTTCCTCAATTGTTCTAAGTTTATAATTGTTTGGAGGTAGTCTGGTTTTGCTAGATCATTGTCTATGTATTATCTTTGATTTTATGTTTTCATGTTTACAATCTATTCATTTCTAGCTGGAAGATCAAATAAAACTGCAGCTAAGAAAGTTTCAAGTAAAAGGTATGTACAGTATTATACAAGTGTTTACGAACCAACGGCAATCATGCATTTGTTGATAATTTTGAAGTTGTTAACCTGATGTTTTACTGTTATCTACAGGACAGAGAGTAACACCAGAGCAGACACTACAGAGTCACAACAGGCTGCTAAACCCACCAGTAAGGTTGAGCCTTCTGCTAAAAACACTGTTCCTGAGAACAAGGTCAGTTACTCAGACCCGAGCCTCAACTTTCAGTACCCTAATTTATGAATTGCATTCAGGATGACACATTTTGTCCAACAGTCCTTGTAGAGTACAAACAGGACTTAATCCAAGAGTAGTTTCAACTACAGCAACTGGTGATTGCTCTGTGTTGTGCACTGATCAGTGAGCTGTTTGATAAGCTAAAGCATTGATGTCATCTCATGGACATTAATGTTTCTAAAGTCCTGTTTGTGAGTAATACTGTTATGCAGACCAAATACACTGAAGAAATATAAACAGAACATGTGTAACTGATTTCATGAGTTGAAATAAGAGGCCAGAAATTTCCATACACCTTATTTCTCAAATTTGGTTCACAAATGTTTAAATCCCTGTTTGAGGATTTCTCCTTTGCCAAGATAATCCATCCACTAGAAGTTGATTAAACAGCATGGTCATTACACAGCTGTACCTTGTGCTCGGTACAAAAGGCAACTCTAAAATGTGCAGTTTTGTCACAACACAATGCCACATCTCAATCTTTTGAGGGAGATTACAATTGGTATGCTGACTGAAGGAATGTCCACCAGAGCTGTTACGAGAATGGAATGTTTTAGAAAATTTGGCAGTACGTCCAAACGGCCTCAACCGCAGACCATGTGTAACCACGCCAGCCCAGGACCTCTACATCCGGCTGCTTCACCTGCGGCATGGCCAGGGACCAGCCACGCGGACAGCTGATGAAACTGCAGAAATTATTTTGTTGCGCAAACCCAGAAACTGTTAGAAATCGTCTCAGGGAAGCGCATCTGTGTGCTCGTCATCCTCACCAGGGTCTTGACCTGTCTGCAGTTCTGCGTCATAAGACTTCAATGGGCAAATTCTCACCTTCGATGGCCACTGGCACACTAGAGAAGTGTGCTCTTCACGGCTAAATCAACTCTACCGGGCAGATGGCGTCATGTGGGTGAACGGTATCCTAACATCAAAGTTGTGAAGAGTTCCCCATGGTGGGGTTATGGCATTAGCAGGCATAAGCTACGAACACAATTGCAATTTATCGATGTCAAATTGAATGCAGAGATACCGGGGATGAAATCCTGAGGCCCATTGTTTCTGTATGATGATGTACAGTCACATGGCTCTGGACACAATTCCTGGAAGTGGAAAATGCCCCAGTTCGTTCATGGCCTGCATACCCACCAGACATGCATTGCATTTGGGAAGTATTCAGATGCCTTCACGTTTCCACAGGTTACATATGTCCTCAATATACACACAATACCCCATAATGACAAAGCAAAATCAGGTTTTTAGAATTGATCAAAAGTAAACTTTATATAAAATGTATAAGTATTAAGACCCTTTACGCAGTACTTTGAAGCATCTTTGGCAGCGATTACAGCCTCGAGTCTCTTGTATGACTATAAGCTGGGCACACCTGTATTTGGGGAGTTTCTGCCGTTCTTCTCTGCTGATCCCCTCAAGCACTCCGGTTGGATAGGTAGCGTCGCTGCACAGCTATTTTCAGGTCTCTCTAGCGATGTCCAAGTCTGGACTCTGGCTGGGCCACTCAAGGACTTTCTGAGACTTTTCCGTCTCCTAGCAAAGGGTCTGAGAAATTATGTAAATACAGTATTTTATTTTTAAACCTGTTTTCACTTTTATGGTGTGTGTAGAAGAGATTCTAATTGAATCAATTTTAGAATAAGGCTGTAATGTGACTAAAGAGGTCTCAATACTTTCTGACTGCACGGTCACCCATTGAGCATGTTTGGCATGCTCTGGATCGCCGTGTTCCAGTTCCTGCCAATATCCAGTATTTTGGCACAGCCATTGAAGAGGAGTGGGACAACATTCCACAGGTCAAAATCAACAGCCTGATCAACTCTATGCAAAAGATGCCGTGCTGCATGAGGCAAATGGTGGCCACCAGATACTGACTGGTTTCCTGATCAATGCCCCTACATTTTTTTTTACGCTATCTGTGATAAACTGATTTTTATACCAGTATTCCCAGTCATATGAAATCCATATTAGGGTCTACTGATTTTTTTTTTCTTCTCTCCAATTGACAGATTATATATGAACAAACGGATATGGTTGCATCTTGTGTTTTTTCAATATTCTTTTCAGTGTTTGTCATCCCTCATGTTTTAGTTATTGTTTATTTCTGATGTTTTTCATGTCACTGAACACAGGGCTTGGAAGTCAAGGTGGAAAGCCAGACACAACCAGGTAGGATGTTTTTGGCTATTTCTGTTTTGCTCTAAATTAAGTCTTCTGTTTGGGTTGATATCCACTGAACAAATATATAAAGTCATTGTGTTATGTGCTCGTCCCATGCTTCATAAGTTGAAAAAGATCCCAGAAATGTTCTGTGCACAAAATTATTATCTCAATTTGTGCTCGTTTTAATGCCTCTGAGCATTTTATCCTTTGTCAGGATAATTCATCCACCTGAAAGGTGTGGCATATCAAGAAGCTGATTAAATATGATCATTACGTGTGTGTGGGGGGGGTGTGTACTTGTCTGTAATAAAGCATTTTGTGGGGGGAAATCATTGATTGGCTAGACCTGGCTCCTCAGTTGGCTGCTCCCCTGCCCAGTCATGTGAAATCCATAGATTAGTGCCTAATGACTTTGTCAGTTTACTGATTTCCTTAGTTCATATAACTCAGCAAGGTGTTTGAAATTGAGTTTATTTTTGTACAGTATAAATGGAAGCAAATATAGTTTGGCCTTTTAGTTTTTGTGGTAAATACAATGCAGCTTTTTAAGTTCCATGAGATGCTTTTGATATGAGTCAGCTGCGTATGTCAATACCTAACAAGTTCAGCCTATCATCACCTTTTTGGTTGTTTTGACTTCCTTGAGCTGTCCCTTTAAGAACACACGCTGCCACTTTCTTTGCCAAGTTGCTGTTTTTTTTCACTGGGAGCCTCATGTTTTCAGAAGCTAACCCTTTTCTCCTTGGTGAAAGGTACAAGAAGAGCACATTCGGTGGATAATACCAAGGTGCCTAAAGAGATGAAAGTGTGAGTTTTATGTTCGATTTTGTTTTCCGGGTTTGTAATACATTAGGCTCACCTCACTGCCAGACCAAAAGACCAGGTCTGCTGTTGATTGGGGATGAATGATTTTTAAAGGAGTATATTGACCCCAAACGGGCATTACTAGTGTGTTAATGTGTATGAACAGTAGGGTGTTGCACGGTATACCTAAACTTCAGTTTTTCGATACTAGAACATGAGTTGTTCGGTACTAGATTTTTACTTTCGGTTCATCTGTCAAATGTTTCATGTCATTTACTGATTGAGTTTTTAATGTGTGGATATATCTATATCTTAATTGTATTATGTAGTTGAAAGCAATGTGTTAGAAGCCTACATAGAGTAAAATGCACCATTTATGGCCAGCTATGTAAACGCTGACATTGATTTTTATTCTTCAATAGATGTTGTTCAATTTGTAATATTAATTTATGTCTTCTAATGCCTCTTACCGGTAAAGATTTTCCATTACATGCTAGAACACATTAAAATGCAAGATGATACTGGTAGCTGGGTCAAGTGCATTCTATGACTACGGCTAATAATATGCCTTTCTGCCTTGGAATTGTGATACCAAAAATTCTGTTATCATGACAACAGTGATGGCAAATTTAAGATTTTTGGTCCACCCGAACAGTGGAAAATAATTGAGGCTTTATCGGAAGCAGTGGATATTTTCTGGTTTATTGAACGCTACCAAGAATCTGAATCTGTTCTTTTAAAATTGTGTATAGGGAAAGCACATACGGCGCACCTTTGTTTGCAAGTTGTGTGGTATGTACTTTCTTGCCAACTTGATTAATGCTTGACAGTGCTTGTCGAATCACGTGGCACACCAACTGCCTACTGCTCTGTGCACACCCTTGCATACTTGGGTGATTTCCTGTTTTTGGTCTGCCTCAAGTAACACCGGAGATATTCAGTTAAGTTTTTGTGTTGTGCAATTGACGGTAGGCTACTCAGAAGTTAGCATTGTCAACACCTAAAAGTGATCTGTTTCTTTTCAGTGAAATGGCTGATAAAAATAGCAGCAAACTGGAGCCCTGCTCTTCAGAGAAAACGAAAGGGAAGAACAGAAACCAGCAGTCAAAGGAAAAGGTAGACCGTCATGTAACATGAGGTCATTGTCACAAGTCAAACAGGATTTCACAACGCTGGATGCTTTTCCTTCCTTGTATTTCTTGCCATAACTGTACATTACTAATGGCATGCAAATGTACTGTGGCCTCCGTACCTTCCTCCTGCGAGTTTAACCCACCACCTCCCTGGCTCTGAAACAGTTTGTATATTCATCCCATAATTGTTTTTACCACAGAACACGTCAGCTAGGATTGATGCATGATCTCCTGAAGTAGTTTTCACATGGAAAGTTTTTTTTCCTAAACCAACTTGTGTGATATTAGTGACTCACTGATACCCCTTCCCACTCAGGCGGTATCCGGCAGCTCCAGAGACCCTAGTGTGCGGGATGCACTGATGTCAGCTGTGCAGGATGCCCACATGGCCCTGGCCGACCAGCGATGCCGCAACGCAGAGCAGGCCTTCTCCCAGGCCCTCAGCATCCTGGTGACCAGCACACCAAAGGTACAGCACAGAACAGTGTTCCTCTCACAATCAGCCCTCAGTGACACTATCAGAGATGTGTTAGAGTTCGGCAACTTCAGCTCAAATTGTACTCCACTGAAATAACTTTCTATCAAATTCAATGTTTGTCAGTGGTAGTTTTAAACTGCCTTTATGTTACAGGAATTAAATTGCTCTGTTTTAATACCCAATTAAAATTAAACACTGTCAATTCATAAGGATTTGTAAGACCCTTCTATAATAATGGACAGAGCCCAGTCTTAAAGTAAATCAGCCGAGTTTATTCACGAGAGTACTGAACACGATACAGTTTACCACCGGTTATAAACTGAAAATGACGTCATTAGTTCCAGTACCAACCCGTCTCTTCTCCCACCCTGGTACAAAGGCAGTATCTCAAGCCTTCCCACATAGTCTCCCTACCAATTTAATTTATGGTCGAGCCAAGGTCTTGTGTAGATAAGCATTCTAGCCAGTCTGAAGATAGTTCATTCATTTCTACCAAGGAACACAGTCATTGTTCTAATTCTTGATTATATTTACACACATTATATTCAGTACTAGTATTAAGAAAGAAAATTCATACATATACAGTAACATAATAGTTTTCTGACTAGTACATATACAGTAACATAATAGTATTCTGACTAGTGTGTATGTATACATAATTAGTCATTGATAAAATTAACACCCTTATATTTTCACTGAATGTTTTAATAGGTTCCCAAAATGAGATTATCCTCCGGGCTGTGTTCAGTATGGAAAAACGTAGTATAACGTTCAGTTAATCGCAAACGGTAGTGGTCTGAGCGTTTAGTTGAAAAACGTGGAGGGGTTGTGCGTTCAAAATGCACTGCTGCCCTTTTAAAAAAAAATGTTAAGCAACAATCAGCAGTTGAAACTATAAGAGGTTCCCCTGTTTAGCTAAAAATCTGAGGGATGAGGCTGGAGAAATGTAACCACTCTCAAATTCATAGATAGCTATGGGTGCAAATAATGACCATCCAAGATAGCAACATTATAAATGCTTGCAAATAAAGAAACGTCCCCTTTTCAGGGCCCTGTCTTTCAAAAATAATTAGTAAAAATCCAAATAACTTCACAGATCTTCATTGTAAAGGGGTTTAAACACTTTTTCCCATGCTTGTTCAATGAACCATAAACAATTGATGAACATGCACCTGTGGAACGGTCGTTGAGACACTTACAGCTTACAGACGGTAGGCAATTAAGGTCAGTTATGAAAACTTAGGACAGTAAAGAGGCCTTTCTACTGACTCTGGAAAAACACCAAAAGAAAGCTGCCCAGGGTCCCTGCTCATCTGTGTGAACGTGCCTTAGGCATGCTGCACGAGGACTGCAGATGTGGCCAGGGCAATAAATTGCCATGTCTGTACTGTGAGACTCCTAAGACTGCGCTACAGGATGGGCAGCTGATCGTCCTCGCAGCGGCAGACTGTAACAGCGCCGGCACAGGATCGGAACATCACACCTGCAGGACCGGTACAAGATGGCAACAGCTGCCTGAGTTGCACCAGGAACGCACAATCCCTCCATCAGTGCTCAGGCTGTCCACAATAGGCTGAGAGAGGCTGGACTGAGGGCTTATAGGCCTGTTGTAAGGCAGGTCCTCACCAGACATAGGCAACAACGTTGGGCACAAACCCACCGTCCAGACAGGACTGGCAAAAAGTGCTCTTCACTGACGAGTCGTGGTTTTGGCTCACAAGGGGTGATGGTCGGATTCGCGTTTATTGTCGATGGAATGAGAGTTACACCGTGGCCTGTACTCTGGAGCCGGATTGAGGTGGAGGGTCCGTCATGGTCTGGGGTGGTGTCACAGCATCGGACTGAGTTTGTTATTGCAGGCAATCTCAATGCTGTGCGTTACAGGGAAGACATCCTCCCTCATGTGGTACCCTTCCTGCAGGCACATCCTGACATGACCCTCCACAGCATGACAATGCCACCAGCCATACTGCTCGTTCTGTGCTTGATATCCTGCAAGACGGGAATGTCAGTGTTCTGCAATGGCTGGCAACTTGCAGGTGCCTTGGTAGAAGAGAAGAGGTGGGGAACATCTTACAGCAAGAACTGGCAAAGTCCATGATGAGGAGATGCACTGCAGTACTTAATGCAGCTGGTGGCCACACCAGACACTGACTTGAAATTCACTCCAGAGACCACGTTTCCAGTGTTTAATGCCGGCGAGCTTAACATCACTCCAGCCGACACTTGGCATTGCACATGGTGATCTTAGGCTTGTGTGCGGCTGCTCGGCCTTGGAAACCCATGAATATTCCTGGCAAACCATTCTTGTGCTGATGCTTCCAGGGGCTGTTTGGAACTTTGTACTTTGTTTTAGCACCTCTTGCAGTGATTACAGCTTCGAAGTCTTGGGTGAGACGCTACAAGCTTGGCACACCTGTATTTGGCGAGGTTCTCTGCAGAGCCTCAAGTTGGCTGGGTAGTTTCGCTGCACAGCTATTTTCAGGTTTTTCCAGAGATTTTCGATTGGGTTAAAGTGTGGGCTTTGGCTGGGCCACTCAAGGACATTCAGAAACTTGTCCCGATGCCACTCCTGTGTTTTCTTGGCTGTATGCTTGGTGGTTGTCCTGTAGGAAGGTGAACCTTCGCCCCAGTGAGGTCCTGAGCGCTCTGGAGGATCTCTGTATTTTGCTCTGTTCATCTATCCCTCAATCCCAACTAGTCTCCCAGTCCTTGCCGCTGAAAAACATCCCCACAGAATGATGCTGCCACCACCACGCTTCACCGTAGGGATGGTGCCAGGTTTCCTCCAGATGTGATGCTTAGCATTCAGGCCAAAGAGTTCAATCTTGGCTTCATCAGACCATAGTCTTGTTTCTAATGGTCAGTCTTTCGGTACCTTTTGGCAAACTCCAAGCGGGCTGTCATGTGCCTTTTACTGAAGACTGGCTTCGGTCTGGCCACTCCACCATAAAAGTCTGATTTGGTGGAATGCTGCAGGGATGGTTGTCCTTCTGGAAGGTTCTTTCTCCAGAGGAACTCTGGTGCTCTGTCAGTTGCTTGATTTCTTGGTCACCTCCCTGACCAAGGTCCTTCCCCCTCGATTGCTCAGTTTGGCAGGGCGATCAGCTCTAGGAAGTGTCTTGGTGGTTCCAAATTTCTGCCATTTAAGAATTGTGGGCACGGTGTTCTTGGGGACCTTCAATGCTGCAGAAATGTTTTGGTACCCTTTCCCAATTCTGGGCCTTGACACAATCTTGTCTCGGAGCTCTACTGCCAATTCCTTTGACCTCATGGCTTGGTTTTTGCTTGACATGCACTGTCAACTGTGGTACTTAAATTTTATTTTTTTAATAGATACAGGTGGGTGTGCGCCTTTCCAAATGTTGAATTAACCACGGGTGGACTCAAGTTGTAGAAATGTCTCAGATCAATGTAAACAGGATGCACCTGTGCTCAATTGAGTCTCAGCAAAGGGTCTGAATACTTAAATGTAATATATTTAAGCTTTTTATTTTGACATATTTCTAAACCGGTTTTCGCTTTGTCATTATGGAGTAATATGTGTAGATTAAGATTTTAATCGTTTTTAGAATAAGGCTAATGTAACAAAGGGATACTTTCACGGGGTGTGCATTAGGAAGGGTGCAGCATAACTGGAAACTGGGGTGTATTTGTTAACTGATATTAAACGCAAATGTAGCAAGAGTTTCTATTGTCCATTTGCTTCTGTTCTAAGACACTTTTTCAATGTAACTGGCAGAATGAGTACATCGCTGGGCTTTTTTAGAGAACATTGCTAGACCTTGTTCAGATGTGGAGGTGAAGCCATGGTGCGCGTTCTCAAGTGCGAAGCAGATATTTATTTATTTCCTCTACAACCAAGTCTTGACACTTTAGGTGGCTAACCAACACATTTTAACTAGCTAGCATGTTTTCCGGATCAATTTCAAGTGCTGGTATTGAAGTGGACATGTCTAGGATCAACAGCTCAGTCGCGTAGTGGTAGGCCACACAAGCTCACAGAACGGGACTGCTGAGGCGTAAAAATCATCTGTCCTCGGTTGGAGTGGTATAAAGCTCGCCGCCATTGGACTTTGGCATGATGAATCACGCTTCACCATCTGGCAGTCTGATGGACAATTCTGGGTTTGGCGGATGCCATGAGAACCGTACCTGCACCAATGTGTGATGCCTACTAAAGTTTGGATTTAAAAAAATAATTCTTCCATGGTTCAGTCTAAGGCCCCTTAGTTTCAATGAGGGGAAGTGTTAACGCTACAGCACACAATGACATTCTAGACGATTCGGTGCTTGCAACAGTTTGGGGAATGCCCCTTACTGTTTCAGCATGACAATGCCCCTGTGCACAAAGTGAAGTCCATACAGAAAGTTAAGATTGGTGTGGAAGAACTTGACTGGCCTGCACAGAGCCCTGACCTCAACGCCATTGAAACACCTTTGGGATTAATTTGAGTTGTGAGCTAGGCCTAATCGGCCAGCATCAGTGCCTCGTCTCACTAATGCTCTTGTGGCTGAATGGAAGCAATTCCCTGCAGAAATGTTCCAACATCTAGTGGAAAACCTTCCCAGAAGAGTGGAGGCTGTTCTAGCAGCAAAGGGGGGGTACAACTCCAAACTAATTCCCATGATTTTGTAATGAGATGTTCGAGCAAGTGTCCACAATTCTGGTCATGTAGTGTAGCGGTGGTCTAAGTTAGCTAGCAGCTGATTAACTTGTTTTTTTTTTTTCTCCCCAGGAACTTGGCCTCTGTACTCTTGACCAAGTTGTACTGATTTATGGCCATGCCTCAGCTCTGATAGAGATTGGTCAACCAGAGGTAAGAAACATTCTGTGTGATAGCTAGCTACAAAGGGAGGCTAATGTTACTGCTTTTGAAGGTTTTTTGATATGGTCTGCAAATCAAATTTGCACTCATCAGGCTTTGTACTAATGTATTTTTTCCTATTTAGGAACTTGCTGAAGCTCATAAAGACCTTGAAAAGATCAAACATTTTGAAGAGCGGAAGTTTCAGTGCCTGGTTTTTTATGGCATTGGAAAGGCATATCAGAAGGAGAACCGGTAGATACAAATGGAATAATACTTATAGATCACGCTGAAATTAGCTGCACATCACTGGTTAAACTGAAATGTTTTTTTTCCTCCACCCCTGTAGATTTCCACTTGCTCTGGAACAGTTTTCTGATTCTATGCAAATGGTTAAGAAAAAGATAACGCCTGGTAAACTGACCTGGCCCACTACTAAAGTTATTGTTGAGGAAAGTAAGCTGGACTATTTCAAGGTATGTTTTCATTGATCTCACTTGGGTTTGGGTCAACTCAACTGTTGAAATGAGGCAGGAGAAGTCATTGCTTAGTGTCATTTAGATTTTGTTCTGTTTTATTTTAACCCCAAACCAGGAGCTGCTAGAAGAATCCATAGAGATGTGCAAATTTCCACCTAAACCAGATGCCATTTGTCGGCATCAGAATTGCCACGGACATTCCAAAATAGAAATCTACTTCACAGATCCAGATTTCAAGGTTAAAGGCAAATGTGTTCAACCTAAATTGCCTCCATGAAAGTCAGACCTCTAACATGTTCACTAAGCACTCAAACTGCTGTCTTTACTCATAGGGTTTCATTCGGATGGTTTGCTGTCAAAGCTGCAAAGTGGAGTACCATATCAACTGTTGGAAGAAGTTAAAAGCAACCGCATTCTCTGATAAGAATGAAAAGGTAACATCTATTTACAACGGTCAAGTGCATACCAATTTTATTTTACGTTACTCTTGCCTCTGGTATACTCATGTCTGTTTTTACCCACAGGATTTCCTGCAGGGAATGTGCTTTACTCCAGACTGTGGGGGTAGAATCTGTCATATTAAAATCTATGGTTCAACAGGGCTTGTCAAATGTGAGGTAAGGAATTTTTCTAAAGTTGTCACGTTATTAAGTCATTGCAAATTTGGAGAACACGCTAATGAATGTTATTCTGTCTTTAGTTTGAAGCATCTATTGACAAACCTATGGGTAAAGCAACATTGAGAGTAAATCAGAAATGTACAAGGTGAGATTAAATAATTTTGTGTTCAAGTTTCTCTTAATGTCCATACCCAACTAATTTTATCAGACTGCCTACTGAACAGACAACACAATTTGTATGTCAAGCGTATCTTTAACCAAGGCAGTACTATTACACAATCGCAATGGTTTCTATCTTTTCAATGTTTTTCATTTTGCTTGCCAGTCTCAAGAAGTTAAAATCCAGAGAGGATCGTAAACTCAGGCGGAAGCAACATAGGCAAGATGCTTCTCTGTCTACGCAAGCCAAGAATGATCAAATACCTTTGGAGAACGGGGAAACCATTGTCATAGAACAGAAGGGTACACACATCTTACATGTATTATATTCCTACGGATGTACATTCAACATGTTCCTTTCTAAAGGAACCTGTTTCAATGACATCACCCTTAAAGGATGTAAAGTTGTGACTACACTGAACAAAAATATAAACACAACATGTAAAGTCTTTCTCATGTTTCATGAGCTGACGTAAAAGATCCCAGAAATGTTCCATACGCCCAAAATATTATTTCTCAATGTTGTGCACAAATGTCTACATCCCTGTTGAACACTTTTGCTAAAATAATCTATTCACGTGACAGGTGTGGCATATCAAGAAGCTGATTGAACAGCACGATCATTACACAGGTACACCTTGTGCTGGGGACAATAAAAGGCCACTCTAAAATGTGGAGGTTTGTCACACACCACAATGCCACAGTTGCCTCAAGTTGAAGGAGTGTGCAATTGGCATGCTGACTGCCAGAATGTCCACCTGTGCTGTGCCAGAGAATTTGCTGTTCATTTCTCTACCATAAGCCACCTCCAACATCCATTTTGGAGAATTTGGCAGTATGTCCAACTGGCCTCAACCACAAACCACATGTGGATGTCCTGAGCTGGCGTGGTTACATGTGGCTTCTTCCCCTGTGAGATTGTGTGAGACCGGCCACCTGGACAGCTGATGAAACAGTATTTCTGTTTGTAATAAAGCCCTTTCTGTACGCAAAAAAATAATTCTGATTGGCTGGGCCTTGCTCCCAAGTAGGTGGGACGATGCCCTCCCAGACCAACCCATGGCTGCGGCCCTACCCAGTCATGTGAAATCTATAGATTAGGGCCTAAGGAATTTAAATTGACTGATTTTCCTTTATTAACTCGTCAGTAGTTAATATTTTTGTTCGGTGTAAATGCATGATGCAATCCACATCACTGTTACTTTCCAAATGTTGTTTTGACCACACCAAAGTTTCTCTTAGTCACATTATCCTCAGTTTCTAACTGTTGAACACCCTTCTCCAGCTTCATCCCCCGCCTGGCTAGCTTACGGGGACCGTGTTCTGCTTCAGATCAGTGAGCGTATAGATCTATTCAGGGCTGAGAGCCACAACATCTCTGTCCTGATGGAGAACCTTAAGCCATGGATGGACCTGGATCAGATCAAGGGGAACAAGCTGGGCACTTCTTACACTGAGAGGCAGGTGGAGACCCTGGGGGATGTTGTAGAGCTCCTCCTGGAAAAGAAGAACCGGGTGTGGGCCCGTGTCTTTATCCATGGCCTAAGCAGCTGCCTGGTCACCAGCCCCAAGCTGCACGACTGGGCCCACCAACTGAACAGCGCAGGTCAGCACACATTTGCATTTTCAACATGTGTTGAAGGTCAATGCTGACCTCCCCAGCT
The DNA here is from genome assembly GCF_018296145.1 of Oncorhynchus tshawytscha. Taxonomy (NCBI): domain Eukaryota; kingdom Metazoa; phylum Chordata; class Actinopteri; order Salmoniformes; family Salmonidae; genus Oncorhynchus; species Oncorhynchus tshawytscha. The sequence goes on along the minus strand of NC_056437.1, from coordinate 39,422,427 downwards.
GTATACCTTTGTACCCTCTCACCACTAGATTACTGGTTCTCTTCAGGTACTCAGCCACAACACAATTGGGCATGACTATGCTTTATGGGCCAGCTTGGCTAATTTTCTGTCTTCCCCTGATCTCCCCAGGTCTGAATTCAGCAGCACTGTTCATTGACCGCTATGCAGACCATCTGGAGCAGCTCAACCTCGCTCCTTTGCTAAATTTTGCCCCCCTGCAGGACATGCTCATAGAGAAGTTTGGGACCATGCCTGAGTTTTTTAGCCGCCTAGGCCTGACTCTAACGGAGTACCTGAAGCAGGCCCCTTCCCAGGAAATGAGGCTGTTTATCTGGACTCTGGAGGAGCACAGAGACCAGTACACCACCTGCCACACTGTGCTGGATGATTATTTTGAATTAATGGGTAAGCGTTTGGACCCGCACACCTTCCTTACCAGGGGAAAGGTCCACTTGAAGCAAACATTTCAGTAAGTTTTGCTGCTCTTCTTGTTCCTGTTTCCAGCCGTGTTAACTTAACTGTTTCCACCTCTTTCAGACGGGCATTGTTTAGTGATTAAAAAGACAGGGATTGAAAATGAAATTGTAAGTATTGATGGTTGGATGCCACATTTGTATAATTTCCTTTTTAAAGCCAACTGTCTTAATGTTGCATTTGACGTAAGGCATAATATACTAATAATCAACACCCTCAATTTCAGAATTCTCCTATTAAGACTAAGAACAGAAACCGCAAAAAAAAGCAGAAGGAGCCAAAGGGGGTGAGCATTAGGACTTAGGCTATTACACTATGCAACTTCCACGCTATTTTAGTTGCTTCGAAAAACACACCCCTGCAACTTGGCTGCATCTAATTTTTGCAACTAGTTGCGTGCAACAGCCAATCAAAACAAACTTGTCACATGAACCATTCGAAGGTTTGGATTACTGACCCAGTTACGTTAACACAGCTTTCAGTGCTGTGCAGCAAAAACGAATCAGGGTTGACAGAACAGGAGATGTATACAAATTATTGTACATGGTTTAGCAGTCTAATTTTGACGAACCCCAACTTCTCCCTAAACAGATTGTCCACCATGAACTTTGCTTGCTAGCTTAGTTAGCTGTTGGTTGTACAGGCTGTTTTTCTTCTATATCCTTGCTGTTAGAATAATCAAACAGTTGGATAAACAACTAATTTGTGAAAACATGATATAATGCAGCAGATCGCATGGGTTGAGTTTAGAGTTCTTAAACAAGCAGCTTCAATTTGATTGGCTGTTGGATGCAATTTTAATTGCTTTGGAGTTGCTTCATGTAATAGCAAAGTTGTTTTGAAATGCAATTTTAGTTGCAGTTGCAAGTGACGTGAAAGTTGCTTTGTGTAACTCTAGCCTTTAACTTAGAGAAGTAGGCTATTGTGTGTTTTCTGGACATCCAATCTAATTTTATTTTGTTACTTAGTCCGTTATTGTCCTGTCGGGAATGAGAGGTGGTACCTCAAGAGAGGAGGACGACGAGGATTTTTTACATGACTCTTTGTAAGTTACCTATTTTGTAGAACACTGTCTTCATTAAGTCTGCCCATTGAACACCCCCACATTGTTCTCACCAGCTCATAATTTCTCTGCAGAATGTTCCTTGACTCCACTGACCCATTCAGCATTCCCAATCATCTTCGAAATCAGGTTGCAGAGTTTGAGGGACAGTACAACATTGGCAGTCGCAGTAGCCACTACAATAGAATATTGGACAACAACCCTGACCCAACTAAGGAGAGTTTGTACGAGTAAGTGCCTCAGGTATTTCTCCTTTGGGTATTGGACAGCAGGGTCTTAGTCTGCAGAAAATGTGTGTTATAACTTGTATCAATGACTCATGAGGATGCACAAGTCCAAGCAATGACCTGAAGTATTGGTTGTGTATTCAGATGTCATGCTGATCCTTGTGTATGGACTCTGGCTCCTCTAACCTGTAAGTCTGCCTTTCCTCCCAGCTACTTTGCCCAGATCCTGGAAGAGTACGGTCCCTTAGGGGCCCAGGACCCCTTGCTGGTCGGTGAGCTGGACAACTTCCCTCCTGATGCCCAGCAGAAGATCCAGGAGGCAGGTGGCCTTGAACACTTCCTCCTTGAGTCGCTGCGCTTCGTCATGACCGACAACCTCCTGGGCCTCATGAAGCACGCTGTGTCACTGCAGGATACCAACACTCACAGAATGGACAATCTAGACTTCATAGGGGATATCACCAATGGACTCTCTCTAAACCCTTCTGCTATGGAGTTCCTCCCAAACTCTCATGACTCTGGACCTAGGGATTATGATGAAGAGCCTTTTGCCATTAATGTGCGGCCTAACCCGGTTGAATTCACTGGCTATCTTGAGGTGATCGCCAATCTCCCCAGCCCATATGTTTTACCTGTTTTTGGTGCTCCACCAGCCCCGCCTGCCAACGAAATAGCACATGCCATTGGAACTCTGAGAGTGGAGGACATGTCATATAATAACCATGATCCACGTAACCTTGAGGCGTTTGACCTTTATATTAGCGGTGTGGATGAACAGGGATTGTGTGAGACTGTTTATGCTCCTGTTCTCTTTGCCAAGGCACCTGGAAAGACTGCAGTGGAAGTACAGGTGGGGGATTGTCCTCACTCCATTTGAAAGTTTCTAAGATCACCGATCACAAGGCCAAATGTAATGTCTCGTTTTTTTCCCTTTCTATAGGTAGTAACTTGTGACACGTTTAGTGAAGTGGCTGTTAACACGGAGCCTTATGAGCCTTTTGAAGGGAATAATGTGAGTTTTGAATAACTAATAAGCCTTTGTATTTAATACATTGTGCTCTATCATTGACCTCTATCATTCCTGTTTCCATGCTCTAGGGAGACATGAACAAGAAAGAGAAGAGTAATGCAGAGTTTGAGCAGCAGATCCAGCAAATGAAGCAGGATTACGGCGCTGTGAAGCAAAGACGCCAAACGGCGATATCTGCCCTAGAAGGAGAGCAAGAGGAAATCAACCTTTCAATACAGGTAGAAAGGCGTACTCCCATACTGGTGTGGAAGGCTCAGGGTGAAGTTTCCCTAGGTAGAGCTCTATGATCAGCTTCCCTAACCTTAATCATTAGTGGAGTAATACAAAACTGACCCAAGATCATTGTCTATGGGCAACACTTCACCCTACTTCTGTCTGGAAGAGCAGTTGAAACTACTGTTTTAGTGTGGGCGGAAGAGGTCCATGATGATTTGCCCAGTGACTGATGGTGTTTTGTGTTCCAGATCATCCATAAAGAGCTGGGCCTGTTCCAGCAGAAGCTAGAGGAGGAGGTGAAGAAGGACCAACAGGAGAAGAAAGAGAATCAGGAAACACTGAAGGCCTTAAAGATTGAGATAAAGGAGCTGGCGGAGTCACAGGAGAGGTATGGCCAACGCTGTCTAGCCCTGCCCTGTGTATATCCAAATGGGCACCATGAGTGAACGTCAAAGGGACCTTCAACATGATCTTCATTGGAGTCATTGATAAATGCACATTTGGTTGTCTATATAGGTGAGAGTGACGAATGAACTTTGATTCTAACTTTTTGTTTTCATTTTCCACAGCATTTCTAAGAACATCCACAAGAAGAACAAGGAGTATGAGACCCAGCTGAATAACTTCCTGGAGCTGAGGCATGTTGACATGTTTCTAAACACACAGCAGCACAACACCTGCAGTGTTTTCACATGCGTCCTAATGAGTGGCATTTAGGTTAACATGCCACTAACTCTTCTGAGCATTGTGCTGCTGCTGTGCTAAATGTGCAGTGATTCTTTCCCATAGTAACCAGTCAGCTGCTGAGAAGATGAGCCTGGAGGATGAGATCAAGCGGTGCAGAGACCTGTGTGCCAAGGCAACTAGGAGGTCTCAGGGAGCAGAGGTATGTGGGTTGAATGTGTATGTTGAGATGCCTGCATGTTCCTCAGAATTCTGTTAGTGTGGGTAGTGAGTGTTTCTCATACCATTGGTAGCTCTAATGTTCTTTCCCAACTGACATGTTCCCTAGCTGTCTATATTGGAGAACCAGCGTAGCCGTGGCCTGCGCTGCCTCTACAGGTCTCTGTCTGATGCCAGGGCCGTCCTCGCCAAACTCAAGGAAGTCTCACCCAGGTAGGTGTTGGTTACACTAAACACAGGACAGACCGAGGGCCCGTAGAGTCACTTGCATGCTGTCACCAGAACCAGTTTAGCAGTTTCAATCTCTTCTCTCCTTCATCCTCCTCAGATTACCTTCCCAAATTCTCCAGTCAGCCACAGAGGCTTGGATAGCATGTGCTCAAGAAGCAGAGGAGAAAATCCGCTCAACTGAGGTACAAAAGAACAATGCTAACAAACACAGATTCAACTGTTGGGATGCCATTTCCAATGTGACCATTACAGAAGACATTGGACATAAGGTGCACAGGCTTTTGAGGGCTGGTCTATTTGTTTGACAGCTTTGTTCTCCACAGGCACAGTACCAGGATCAGATGGAACAGGTGAAGAGGGGGACCAGGCTGTGCACTCTACCCCCAGTTGCAGTCCCCAGTGCCCCCTGGCCCCCACCTGTACCGGTAAGATGCAGCACAACCAGACTTTAAGTTAAGCAAAGGTTTACTTTTCTGATGTCTTTATTTTGTTGTCCATTCTGACAAACAGCATGTTAGCTCAGCAGCCTTTGTCGGGTTTAAAAACAATAAAATTGTAAGGGTGCTATTGTGACCATAAACACCTAGTAACATGCTTTGAAACTGCATTGGCTATTCTCAGCCTATACCTTGAAGCTGTTTGTCAGATGAGTGAGGCCTGTGGTGCCCTGCTTCTCCCAGATATACTCTGTCCCAGAGGAAGACCTGTCCCTGGTACCCCTCTGCCTCCCCTCTGTCCCATCCATCCGCCCCCAGGCCTGAGCTTTCCCCTAGTGGTGCCAGGCTTGAGATGCAGTGCAGGCTTCACACGGCAGGCAGGTCCTGGGGCTCCACTTCCCCATTAGAGGGTCCCTGGGGCCAGAGCAGGCAGCTAGCTAGAGGCAGAGCAGCTCTCAGGGAAGAGATGTCTCTTATGTGGGGTAGCCCACAATCTAGTCAATGTTGCTTGAAAAAGACCCTGAGTTAGGAACAGAACTCACTTTCTACATGTACACACAGCTCTACCATCTCACCAGGCTTTACCTCTGCCCCATGTCAGTTTGTCAAGGTGTTTTGGAACATTTCCGTTGTAATCTCCTGTCAAGTGGTCTTACTAACCGGCTCCCACTCTGATGCTGTTCCCACCCCAGGCTCACCAGCAGCTCCCTTGCCCTCCAGTGCACATGAGAGCCCCCCTCTACGGTCACCCGGGGTTGCCTAGAGCCCCTCCTGCCCCAGCCATGGATCAGAGTGTTGCACTGCCCTCCGGTATGGCTCGAGTTCCAGCTAGTGCTACCACTAACCGTCCTATCACAAGGCCGAACCAGGCTTCCAGGCCACCGGCCCCACAGCCCACCAATGTGTACGATAGAATCGTAGATCGGCTCAGCGTCATGTTCCCTCACTATAGCAGGTAACGTAACAGAAACGTGTGCACACAAATGGCAATTATGGGTGTACGAGCGCTCTAGTATTCAATACTGATTTGTCATTTCAGGCCTGTGCTGTCCAAGTTCATTGGGGAGATGCGCACGGCCAACAGAGGCTGCTTGAACTCCCTGTCCTACCAGGAGGTCATCAACAGAGTGGCCCAGCTCATCCTGGACCACCAGGACTCCACCAGAGTAAGAGCCCCAAAGTAACCTGCACCAAGGACTAGGACCATACTACACCTGTTGGCAAATGTCTTCATACTTGCGCTAGTTCTGTATCCCCTCTATCAGAGATGATCTTTATCACTATGTTTAGCGAGATTTTGAACTAAAGGGATCTCAAAGTATATTGAATGGAAGCATCAATTGAAAACGTATCGTGTCCTTATTCACGGTTAAAATATGCCCACAACTGTTGGCTTCCATGTGAACTAACGTGTTTGTGTGTCCAGGAGCAGCTGAGCAGTGCTGCTACGGGTGACACTGCTGGGCCCCCTTCGCGCTCTGACTCTCCAGCCTCTGTCCACTCTACTGGACCCCCTGCCCATGTCTGGAAGAGTGTGGGTGCCCAAGGACACTCCAAGTCAAAGGCGGTGAGTTCAGCTTGCACTTCACACTGAGTCGCGCACAGTAATGACAGCAGGGCTCGACTCTCCTGGTCAGACATTAACATGGATGTACAGATGCCGAAGCCTAAATAGTGCGTAGATTGTAGGGTTTGCTGTTGTGTACTACAAGGACTTTTTGATTCTGATGTATGTGTGTCTTGTACAGTTGAACATGGAGGATCCCTGTATCATCTGCCATGAGGACATGTCCCAGGAGGACCTGTGTGTGCTGGAGTGCAGACACAGCTTCCACAGAGATGTAAGGCCACTTCATCACACCCTTAAGTAGTCTGCAACTGAGTTTGCCCAGTGCTTTTATCTATGGCCCTGTGGTTATTTAGGGCAAGTAGAACACAGAAACTGGGAATTCCTGTTCTAGCATTTGGGATTGGTTTGACAGTCAGTCATTTTCTACCACTTATCTTTTCCTCTCCCCTTCTCCCTCTAGTGTATTAAGTCGTGGCTGAAGGAGCAGAGCACCTGTCCCACCTGCAGAGAGCACGCTCTCCTGCCTGAGGATTTCCCTCTGCTACCTGGCAGAATACGCAGGGGCCACACGCCCGCTGCTTTCTCTTAAACACCCCCAGCTACCAACCCCCTTATGCCTGAATTCTAAACACAGATTGATTCCCAGTATATGTTCAACTGCTCAATTTCTGTCAATGTGGTGATAAAGAAATTGGACGAGAGTCAAGTGCGATGGACCAGTTATCGAGCGATCTCCTTACTATGATTATATTGGTTTATACTCCATCATGCAATGAATGTTGAGCTTTTTATTTTGCGTCTATCGTATGTGCCATTATATTGTTTAGACTTTTTACTTAAGCAATTTTTTTTGTAGTAGACAACGTTTGTGTTAAATATGTTCATAACCATTAATCACAGCGTTGTCATTAGACACATGTTTGAGTAAGGAGTGGTTTAGTTGGGCCCGGTGTACTTTAAGTGTGGTTATGGGTTGAGCTAATTCTGAAAGTCTTAAGATTCTTGTGCCTGGTGTAATAAAGTTTGATTGCCAGTTACTTTGTTTGAGAAGTTGGAACTGGAGGAAAGAACCAACTGCAATTTAAAAAATATTTACCACATTTTTGTATAGTTAATTAAAATCTGTCAATCTTAAAATGAAGAGTTAATCAGACTTCTTCATACAAGTTCTATGCTGTTGAAAGCAGTCAGCTGTAGCCTGAAGGATTTTCCTGACAACTGCTGTCATCTGTTGGAATCTCAGGAAAAAACCTGTTTTTAACCGAACTCATGGCTTTCAGTTTGTTTTCAACGAGACCCCTACAACTGTTCCCTATCAGATAAAAAGCATGTGATTCCTTCTTTTAATAGAATGACGGGTACACTGTGTGTATGTGTATATACACAGAAGTATGTGGAGACTCTTTCAAATTAGTGGATTTGGTTTCAGCTACACCCGTTGCTCACAGGTGATTTAAAATTGAGCACACAGCCATTGCAATCTCCATAGACACATTGGCAGTAGAATGGCCTTACTGAAGAGCTCAGTGACTATACATTTTTTTTTAATGCAACCATTTACTTAGCTATTCAAGTCAATTAAGAACAAATACTTATTTACAATGACGGCCTGAGGGCACATGGTCTCTAGTAGGCTTAAATTGAAGATGTGACCAATGGGAGTGGCAATATCGTTATTATCCTGAGTAATTGCCATCCAAATTGTCAGACCCCGGTGGCTTGTCATTGTTGATAAACAATACTTTTTTTCATCTCTTCCACACTGACTTTACAGAATTCAAAAGTACAATTATTGTCTTTCATAAATTGATCCGATGTGTACTGTCAGTGTTTGTTCCTGGCATGTCATCCCTAAGTTTGCTTATCTTGCCAATGAAAATCCTTAAAGAATTTTGCAATATCAGTGGGCTTTGATGAATGACCCATCTGATTCTATGACTGAAGGAGCAGCAGAGTTGGCTTTTTTTAAACCAAATTTTCATTTAAGGTGCCCCAAAGCTTTTTACTATCATTCTTTACATAATTTCTTTGACTCATAGTGTAGTTTCCTTTTAGTTTTGTCACATGATTTCTTAATTTGCAGTAGATCTGCCAATCAGTTGGGCTGCCAGACTTAATTGTTATACCTTTTTCCTCATCCCTCTCAATACAATTTTTCAATTCCTCATCAATCCAAGGGGATTTAACAGTTTTAATCATTTTCTTAATGGGTGTATGCTTATTAGTAACTGGAATAAGTAGTTTAGTTTAATAAATGTGTCAAGTACAGCGTCTGATTTCTCATTACACACCACAGACCAGTAAATATTCTTTACATCAACATATGAATCACTACAAAATTTCTTGTTTGACCTCTTATACACTATATTAGGCCCAACCTTTGGCACTTTAGTTTTCCTAGATATGGCTATTATATTTTGATCACTACATCCTATGGATTTGGATACTGCTCTAAAGAAAATATCTGCAGTGTTAAAGATGTGATCAATACATGTCGATGATTTAATTCCTGTGCTGTTTGTAACTACCCTGGTAGGTTGACAACCTGAACCAGGTTGCAGGCACTAGTTAAGTTTTTTTCCTGAGTGGACAGCTTGATGATAACCGGTCAATATTTCAATCACCCAGAAAATATACTTCTCTGTTGATATCACATACATTATCAAGTATTTCAAACATATTATCCAGGTACTGACTGTTAGCACTTGGTCTATAGCAGCTTCCCTCAAGAATGGGCTTTAGGTGAGGCAGATGAACCTGTAGCCATATTTCTTCAACAGTATTTAACAGATCTTCTCTAAGCTTTGCAGGAATGTGGTTCTGAATATAGACTGCAACACCACCTGCGTTTACATTTGTCTTTTCGGTAGATGTTATAACCATGAATTGCTACCACTGTATCATCAAAGGTATTATCTAAGGGAGTTTCAGAGATGAATGTGAATGTCCTGTGTTACAAGCAAGTTACTCACTTCATGGACCTTGTTTCTTAGGCTACATATTTTAATATGGGCTGTTTTTTGCACTTTTCTGGGTTCCTTGATCGTTTTTAATGCTTTACTGGGAAGCTTATCAGAGGTAGACTTACTCATTATTTTCATGGAGCTTATAGTGCAGGGTGAGCTTCATAAAGTTATCTTCCTACTATTCCACACCGCCTCAGTGTAACTCTGGTTTGTAGGCTAATGATTACGGCTTGCAACAGATGCCCCCCTAATTGCCCTGAATACATTAAGTTACTTACATTGTGTTTGCCAGTGCCCCTAAAATCAGCATTATGACAACTCTTTGTCACAATAGTAGGGATTAGCTTAGCTGGTCTTGGATCATTATTCCTCCTCCAAACTTTAGTTGGCATTGCATTAGGGCAGGTAGCGTTCACCTGGCATCTACAAACCCAGATTCGTCCGTCCGTCGGACTACCATCACTCCAGAGAACACGTTTCCACTGCTCCGGTGTCCAATTGCAGCAAGTTTTAAGCCACTCAAGCTGACACTGTGCATGGTGATCTTAGCCTTGTGTGCGGCTCCTCGGCCACAGAACCTATTTCATGAAGCTCCCGACGAACAGTTCTTGTGCTGACATTGCTTCCAGAGGCAGTTTGGAACTCAGTATTGAGTGTTGCAAGTGAAGACATTACTTTTACACACTATGCGCTTCAGCGGTCCCATTCTGTGAGCTTGTGCAGCCTACCACTTCGCTTCAACAGTTATTTCTACTAGACGTTTCCACTTCACAATAACAGCACTTAGTTGACCAGAGCAACTCTAGCAGGGCAGAAATTTGCCAAACTAACTTGTTGGAAAGGTGGAATCCTGTAATGGTGTCACAATGAATTGGGGCGACAGGTAGCCTAGAGGTTAGCGCGTTGGGCCTTTAACAGAACAGTTGTTAGATCGAATCCTTACAGTGACAAGGTAAACATCTGTAGTTCTGCCCCTGAACAAAAGGCACTGCTCCTAGGCTGTTGGAGGGAAGTCATTCCTCTACCCAATAATAGTAAAGCCACCTTTACTGACTCAAATAGCTGACCAATCAGCCTGTACAAACCCTTAGTAAACTTCTGGAAAAAATTGTGTTTGACCAGATACAATGCTATTTTACAGTAAACAAATTGACAACAGAATTTCAGCTTGCTTATAGGGAAGGACACTCAACAAGCACTTACACAAAGAATTCCCCAGGGTACCCGTTTAGGCCCCTTGCTTTAAAAAAAAAGACGATTTTTTACTAACGACATGCCACTGACTTTGAGTAAAGCCATTGTGTCTATGTATGTGGATGACCCAACATTATACACGTCAGCTAATACAGCGACTGAAATTACTGCAACACTCAACAAAGTGCTGCAGTTAGTTTCAGAGTGGGTGGCAAGGAATAAGCTAGCCCTAAATATTTCTAAAACTAAAAGCATTGTATTTGGAACAAAACACTCACTAAACCCTAAACCTCAACTAAATCTTGTAATAAATCATGTGGAAATTGAGCAAGTTGAGATGACTAAACCTCTTGGAGTAACACAAGATTGTAAACTCATAGTCAAAACATATTGATGCAGTAGTAGCTAAGATGGGTAGAAGTCTGTTTATAATAAATCGATGCTCTGCCTTAACACTATCAACAAGGCATGTCCTACAGGCCCTAGTTTTGTCGCACCTTGACTACTGTTCAGTCGTGTGGTCAGATGCCACAAAAAAGGACTTAGGAAAATTGCAATTGGCTCAGAACAGGGCAGCACGGCTGGCTAATATTAATAATATGCATGCCAATCTCTCCTAGCTGAAAGTGGAGGAGAGATTGACTTCATCACTAGTATTTATGAGAGGTATTGACATGTTGCATGCACCGATCTGTCTGTCTATACTACTGGCACACTGGTCAGAGACCCATCCATACCCCACAAAACATGCCACAAGAGGTCTCTTCACAGTCCCCAAGTCCAGAACAGACTATGGGAGGCACACAGTACTACATAGAATTCCATGTAGTCATGGCTCTATTCCACATCAAGTAACAGATGCAAGCAGTAAAATTAGATTAAAAAAAAAAAACAGATTAAAAAAAACACCTTATGGAACAACGGGGACTGTGAAGCAACACAAACATTGGCACAGACACATGCATACACACACACGATAACATACACACTATACGCACATATGGATTTAGTACTGTAGATATGTGGTAGTGGTGGAGTAGGGGCCTGAGGACACACAGTGTGTTGTGAAATCTGTGAATGTATTGTAATGTTTTTAAAATGGTATAAACTGCCTTAATTTTGCTGGACCCCAGGAAGAGTAGCTGATGCTTTGGAAGAAGCTAATGGGGATCCATAATAAATACAAATACAAATGGTCTGGGGCTGTTTTTCATGTTTCAGGCTAGGCCCTTTAGTTCCAGGGAAATCTTAATGTTACAGCATACTATGACATTCTAGATAATTCTGTGCTGCCAACATTTTGGGGGAAGGCCCTTGCATGACCATGCCCCTGTGCACAAAGTGAGGTCCATACAGAAATGGTTTGTCCATCGGTGTGGAAGAATTTGATTGGCCTGGGGTGAATTGGAATGCTGACTGCGAACCAGGCCTAATCGCCCAACATCCCGAATGCTCTTGTGGCTGAATGGAAGCAAGTCCAAACATCTAGTGGAAAGCCTTCCCAGAAGAGTGGAGGCTGCTATAGCAACAAAGGGGGACCAACTCCATATTAATGCCCATGATTTTGGAATGAGATGTTCGAGTAGGTGTCCACTTAGTGTGTTGTGGAATGTATTGTAAAGTTAAAATTGTATAACTGCCTTAATTTAGCCGGACCCTAAGAACAGTAGCTGATGCCTTGACAGCAGCTAAATGGGGATCCATAATAAATACAAATGAATATACTTTTGGTCATGTGTATGACTTAGTTCTGGGTTAACAGAGATTAAAATAATGTAATTTGGTCAGATGCATTTGTTTGTAGTCTGTCCACAAGAGAGTAGGCATCACTCAACTGAAGGTCCAAAGCATTGTTTCCTGTGTTGTCTGCAAAAACATTTCTGTGAGTTGTGTGATGCAAGTAGCTACTTTTTATTTACCAAGATGGGAGTTTCCTCCAGATGCATCAGGTCCTTAGCCCAGCATTAAAATCTGTTATTTAAGGCTTACGTTGAAAGTGAATTTCATCTGATGTTGGGACATTACGTCCGAGTCCTGGGTGGGGGGTACAGTATATCAGAAAGCCGGATCATTACTTTTAGCCAGCCATCTCTGATCTTATGGTTTGGGAATATGGATTCAGTCTAAAATGTGTCAATCTTTACTGAAGCTGCTTAACTCCTTGAGCAAGGTCTTTGGTGTTAAGCCAATTCACACAATTTACAATGATAACATAACTGGAATGTTAAATAGCATTTAATAACACGGTTGATTTTGAATACCTTGTTAGTTTGAAAGGCCTCCATTTAGAATGTTCTTTGGGCTACATTTTGACAGTGCCAACATTCAGTTAGAAATTGACCACATTACTGCTAATGATGGGCAATGTCTCCCCAAAAGACTTCTGAAATGCAACAATGCGGCTTCAACGATATCATGAATTGATACACAATTATGTTACTTGATCCATTTTGACATTTGCACTATTATATTGAATGGTAGCCCACAATCTTGAACATCCTCTGCTTTTTCAGTCTTTTTTTTCTGAACTGGAGACATACATCCATATAACATATGCACTTATAGACTGTCATTCAGAGCAGGGAAGCCCAGCCAACAGATATGGCTGTCTGCCAGGACTTGTAGGCTTGGCTCTCTCTGGACTTTGAGTCCTTGGTCACTTCAGGTCGTTCTTGCCCAGGCATGTCAAAGGCACTATCCTCTGACCATCCTCCATTGTAGTGGAGCTCTGGGCTCTCACGCTCGGCACAGCTTCAGAGGAAAGTTCTCAGTGATCAGATGTTCGTCATGGAGGACAATCACCACATTCACCTCAAACTCTACAGAGGAACAAAGAATCGCATCTGTCAGCCATCGGTAAACCACAAACTGTTGCACTATTCGACTTGTATTTATTACAGGTGAACTCACCGACTTTAAAGTTGATGGTCTCAAGGGTAGGGCAGGTAAAGAGCCTGGGGAAGACCATGTAGATGGGGATGGGGAGGCTGTGGCAGACATCTCCCTCTGCTATCTGGATGTTCTGGATCTCTGTGGCATCTCTGGCATAGCCCTCAGCACAGCCTGGCGCAGATGGAAAAACACACCATTAACTTCTATAGGAGTGGGTAGGGCCCTGTTTAGACACTAATCTGGATTGGTGAAAGCAAAGTAATGGGAATCTTACTTTCATTCAATCACGTACAGTTCCGATGAACGATACCCTCAAAGGAAGCATTGTTACAGTATTCTACCAGGGCCTGCCCTCTAAATATACCGAACAAAAATATAAAAACGCAACATGTAAAGTGTAGGTTCCATGTTTCATGAGCTGAAATAAAAAAAATCCCAGAAATGTTCCATACGCACAAAAAGCTTCTCAAATTGTGTACACAACCCTGTTAGCGAGCAATTCTCATTTTCAAAGATAACCCATCCACCTGACAGGGGTGTCATATGAAGATGATTAAACAGCATGATCATTACACAAGTGCACCTTGTGCTGGGGACAATAAAAGGACACTAAAATGTTCAGTTGTCTCACAATACAATGCCACAGATGTCTCAAGTTGAGGGAGTGTGCAATTGGCATGCTGATTGCAGGAATGTCCACCTGTTGCCAGAGAATTGAATGTAATTTCTCTAACATGAGACACCTCGAAAGTAATTTTAGATTATTTGGCAATACATTCAACTGGCCTTACAACCAAAGACCATGTATAATCACGCCAGTCAAAGACCTCCATATCCAGCTTCTTCACCTGCAGGATCGTCTGAAACCAGCCACCCGGGACAGCTGATGAAACTGTGGGTTTGCACAACCAAATAATTTCTGCACAAACTGTCAGAAAATGTTTCAGGGAAGCACATCTGCGTGCTTGTCACCCTTACCATGGTCTTGACCTGACTGCAGTGGGCAAATGCTCACTTTCATTGGCCCCTGGCATGCTGGAGAAGTGTGCTCTTCACAGATGAATCCGGTTTCAGCTGTACTGGGAAAATGGCAGACAGAGTGTATGGTGTGGGCGAGTGGTTTGCTGATGTCAACATTGTGAACAGAGTGCCCCATGGTGAAGGGGGGGTTTATGGTATGGGCAGGCATACGCTACGGACAATGACCAAAAATGTATTTCATCAACGGCAATTTGAACGCACAGATATACCATAACGAGATCCTTAGGCCCATTGTCGTGCTACTCATCCACCACCACCTCATGTTTCAGCATGATAATGCACGGGCCATGTCGCAAGGATCTGTACACAATTCCTGGAAGCAGAAAATGTCCCTGTTCTTCCATGGCCTGCATACTCACCAGACATGTCACCCATTGAGCACGTTTGGGATGCTCTGGATCGACGTACATGTTCCAGTTCCCACCATTATCCAGCAACTTCACGCAGCCATCGAAGAGTAGTGGGACAACATTCCACAGGCCACAATTAACAGCCTGATCATCTCTATGAGAAGGAGCTGTGTCGCACTGCATGAGGCAAATGGTGGTCACACCAGATACTGACTTGTTTTCTGATCCACGCCCCTACTTTTAAAAAAAGGTATGTGACCAATAGATGTATATCTGTAGATTAGGGCCTAATGAATTTATTTCAATTGTATGATATCCTTATATGAACTGCAACTTAGTAAAATATTTAATTGCTGCATGTTGTGTTTATATTTTTGTTCAGTGTAGATGGGCTACAGTAAGTAACGCCAGACTCACCGCAGGTCTCTACGCGGACCAGCTGTAGCTCGATGCTCTTGATGGCCACATCAGAGCTCTCCACCACCAGTTCTCCAGTCAGGGGCTTAGTGATCACACAGTTGGTGGCATCCAGGTGGCCCCGGATCAGGAACTTGGGCAGCAAACTCCTCTGAGGGAGATGGTGAGTAATACAAAGATGGGATGATGTTAACGGTCTGAACATTCCCGCTACGGTGTCTGCTGGTTTCCCTCAAATAATTTTGATCAATGATGGAGTAGACCGATTAAGACCCAGGAAACCAACATCTAGAATGCCAAAAGGTACACTATACAGTTGAAGTCATAAGTTTACATACACTTAGGTTGGAGTCATTAAAACTATTTTTCCAACCACTCCACAAATTTCTGGTTAACAAACTATAGTTTTGGCAAGTCGGTCAGGACATTATTTTGTGCATGACACAAGTAATTTTTTCAACAATTGTTTACAGAGATTCTCACTTAAAATTCACTGTATCACAATTCCAGTGAGTTAGAAGCTTACATACACTAAGTTGAGTGTGCCTTGAAGCAGCTTAGAAAATTCTAGAAAATCATGTCATGGCTTGAGAAGCTTCTGATAGGCTAAGGTAGATGTATTTCAAGGCCTACCTTCAAACTCAGTGCCTCTTTGCTTGACATCATGGGAAAATCAAAAGAAATCAGCCAAGACCTCAGAAAAAACATTGTAGACCTCCACAAGTCTGGTTCATCCTTGGGAGCAATTTCCAAATGCCTGAAGGTACCACATTCATCTGTACAAACAATAGTACACAAGTATAAACACCATGGGACCACGCAGCCATCATACCGCTCAGGAAGGAGACGCATTCTGTCTCCTAGAGATGAACGTACTGTGGTGCGAAAAGTGGAAATCAATCCCAGAACAACAGCAAAGGACCTTGTGAAGATGCTGGAGGAAACGGGTACAAAAGTATCTATATCCACAGTAAAACAAGTCCTGTATCGACATAACCTGAAAGGCCGCTCAGCAAGGAAGAAGCCACTGCTCCAAAACCGCCATAAAAAAGCCAGACTACGGTTTGCAACTGCACGTAGGGACAAAGATCATACTTTTTGGAGAAATGTCCTCTGGTCTGATGAAACAAAAATAGAACCGTTTGGCCATAATGACCAATGTTATGTTTGGAGGAAAAGGGGGATGCTTGCAAGCTGAAGAACACCATCCCAAACGTGAAGCACGGGGGTGGCAGCATCATGTTGTGGGGGTGCTTTGCTGCAGGAGGGACTGGTGCACTTCATAAAAAAGATGGCGTCATGAGGCAGGACAATTATGTGGATATATTGAAGAAACATCTCACGACATCAGTCAAGAAGTTAAAGCTTGGTCGCAAATGGGTCTTCCAAATGGACAATGACCCCAAGCATACTTCCAAAGTTGTGGAAAAATGGCTTAAGGACAACAAAGTCATGGTATTGGAGTGGCCATCATAAAGCCCTGACCTCAGTCCTATAGACAATTTGTGGGCAGAACTGAAAAAGAGTGTGCGAGCAAGGAGGCCTACAAACCTGACTCAGTTACACCAGCTCTGTAAGGAGGAATGGGCCAAAATTCACCCAACTTATTGTGGGAAGCTTGTGGAAGGCTACCCAAAACATTTGACTCAAGTTTAAATTGTTTAAGGCAATGCTACCAAATACTGCATGTAAACTTCTGACCCACTGGGAATGTAATGAAAGAAATAAAAGCTGAAATAAATTATTTTCTCCTCTATTATTCTGACATTTCACATTCTTAAAATAAAGTGATCCCAACTGACCTAAGACATGGCATTTTTACTAGGACTAAAGGTCAGGAATTGTGAAAAAACTGAGTTTAAATGTATTTGGCTAAGGTGTATGTAAACTTCCGACTTCAACAGTATATATACACAAAAGTATGTGGACGCCCCTTCAAATTAGTGGATTCAGTTATTTCAGCCATACCTGTTGCTGACAGGTGTATAACATCGAGCACACAGCCATGCAATCTCCACAGACAAACATTAGCAGTAGAATGGCCTTACTGAAGAGCTCAGTGACTTTCAACATGGCACCTTCATAGGATGCCATCTTTCCAACAAGTCAGTTCGTCAAATTTCTGCCCTGCTTAGACCTGCCCTGGTCAACTGTAAGTGTTGTTTTTGTGTAGTGGAAACGTCTAGCAGCAACAACGGCTCAGCCGCGAAGTGGTAGGCCACAAGCTCACAGAACGGGACTGCTGAGTACTGAAGCATGTAAAAATATGTCCTTGGTTGCAACACTCACTACTAGCGTGTTCCAAACTTCCTCTGGAAGCAACGTCAGCACAATAACTGTTTGTAGGCAGCTTCATGAAATGGGTTTCCATGGCCAAGCAGCCGCACACAAGCCTAAGATCATCACGCACAATGCCAAGTGTCAGCTGTAGTGATGTAAAGCTCTCTTCCATTGGCAGTAGAAGCGCATTCTCTGGAGTGATGAATCACGCATTCCCATCTGGCAGTCCGACAGACAAATCTGGGTTCGGCAGATGCCACGAGAACGCTACCTGCCCGAATGCATAATGCCAACTGTAAAGTTTGGTGGAGGAGGAATAATGGTTCGGGCTAGGCCCCTTAATTCCAGTGAAGGGAAATCGTAACTCAACAGCAAACAATGACATTCTAGAGGATTCTGTGCTTCCAACTTTCTGGCAACAGTTTGGGGAAGGCCCTTTCCTGTATCAGCATGACAATGCCCCCATGCACAAAGAAAGGTTCATACAGAAATGGTTTGTTGAGATCAGTGTGGAAGAACTTGACTGGCCTGCACAGAGACCTGAACTCAACCCATCGAACACCTTTGGGATGAATTGGAATTGTGAGTCAGGCCTCACCAATGCTTGTGGCTGAATGGAAGCAAGTCCCCGCAGCAATGTTCCAACATCGAGTGGAAAGCCTTCCCAGAAGAGTGTAGGCTGTTATAGCAGCAAAGGGGACCAACTCCATATTAATGCCCATGATTTTGGAATGAGATGGTCGACAAGTAGGTGTCCACATACTTTTGGTCATGTAGTGTAGATGAAATGTAATTTAACATTTTGTAGGTGTTTGGTCATATTCCCAACAGGTCTGCTGTACCTCGCGGACATTCTGCAGGGTCTCTGGCGTGATGGTGAAGTCTACCGGGGTGGGTTGCAGCTTGGCTTTCTGTGGCTGAGAGAAGAGAAAATGGACAGTCTAACCATGAGCAAATGGTCTGCATGGCCCCAGAGAAGGAACAGTCCCCTAGTAATCATGTATGATGTCATTGTGTAACTATAGATTACAACATCACTTCACTTGTAACTTCATCTATATTGAAGAAAATTATGAGAAACTACAGGCCTGTTTCTTACTGTAGCTACATGAAACTTAAAATCAAGCAACGTCAGATCATGTTATGGTGGTGTTTTTGTATGGTATTCTCAGAAGAGATTAGATATTGGTCTGAGTCAGGATGATGGTTGATCTCACCAGACAGTGCACCATGAATTCACAGGTCTTGCTCAGGTCTTTGGCCAACAAGGAGCGCTTCATGTCACAACGGAGGGTGTACTGAGAAAATAAACACCATACAATGATTAACATTAGTAACGCTTAGTAAAGGCTTTTGTGGATACAAATCATTTTCCCACACATGATATTGTCAGGAGAAACAGGCATATATGATTGTTAAAAGCCTGCCTTAAAATAAAGCTGGATACCTTTTCCAGTGGTAGAATTGAGACTGATAAGTCACCCCCCCCATGAGGTTCCTCATCAGTACTATCTGAAGTTTAGGTCTAATATTAGATGCAGTACAGAGCCTCCCCTCTGTCCTTCGAATGCCTCGCTTATTCTGGAAAGCAATAAAAAATACCTAATCTACTAGATCGTACTGTTTCAGAAGACATAGCTTTTCAAGGGTAAACATTCTTATTGGACAAAAACAAAGCCTATTAGAGAATTTTTCTCCAAAGGTTTAATGCTCAAGCGTTACACTATTGAAATGTTGGTCTACACCTCATTGATTTTGCAGACAACAGAACAAACATCTAGATCCTTTCTGAAGCTTGACTGATTCAGGGGACAAAAAAAAACTCCAGTTTGAGAGTAAAAATGCCTCGGCTTATTTTTACTCCAGGAAAATGTAAGATTGCTGAACTTGACCTTTCAGCATCTGCTAATAACATTATTTCATTGCTTAGGCCTATACATCTGCAGTGATGAAAACATGTTTTTTTAAGCAAACATTTAGTCTTCCTTGTATTTTTTTTGTTGCAGTTTCCTTGAGACAACGACTGGAAGACAGGGAATGTCAATCTGTGCCACTGTCTCTATAATTACACCTCATTAGCGTCAGAGAGGTTTACAATCACAGTTGTTTTTGTATTTCTCCAGATGACATGATAATAAAAGGGATCTTTTAAATTGTCATTAGAAATAGCATGGGCACTGCGTCAGCTGAAGCAGGTCTGACCCAAAGATGGCAGACAAAATGCATACACAATCAATTTTGGACACTGAAATATCTGCTTTGGGAGGTATAGTATGGTTCCCTGGCTGGTCCTTGTCTGACATGAAGAATATAGGTCATAGTCTGAAAACACAGAAGACAGCCATTTGCAAAGTGCAGGGCAGGCCCCAGCTCTGTGGTCATTACCTGAATGTTGACGAAAACGCCATGGTAGGTCTCATACAGCACTTTGTTGCCCTTTGTGTGCAGGGGGAACTCAAAGGGAATCTCTGTCTTGCCTCCAGGCACCTTGCCTTGCTTTACCACTTCAATGTTGCTCGTGATAAGTTGAATGGGCTGTTACAGAAAGAGGGGAGAGATCAATCTGTGACATCAGAGCCATTGATATACAGAATTAGGTAAGGTATCTATGCTCCATGTTGGCACTAAACAGTCCATGACAACAACAACATAATCTAATCATGTGAAAGAGGCAGTTCAATGTGTGGTGATCCTTGGGCTTGGGGAATACCGTTGGACTCTCACCTTAACAGAGTTGTAGAAGGCCTCAAAGACTCCCACACTCTTGGAGCTAAGCTGTAGGTTGACAATTCCCTCCATGGTGAGAGTGATGCCCTGGTGCTGGACCGCCTCCTTACTAACTATCGCCACAACACCGGCAAGGACCTCCTGACATAATAAACCGGAAATTATATTACAAATATGAAATGCAAAAAGTATCACACTCTTGGTGTTTAGGATGTTCATAAAGCGGTACTATGACCAGAGGGTTTGGTGAAAAGATACACATAACTGACAAAATAAAGGAAACACCAGCAAAGTGTCTTAAGCCACCAGAACAGCTTCAGTGCAAGTTGGCATTTTTCTCTACAAGTGTCTGGAACACTATTGGAGGGATGCGATACCATTCTTCCACAAGACATTCCATCAATTGGTGTTTTGTTGATGGAAAACACTGTCTCTGGCTTCGCTCCAGAATCTCCCATAAGTGTTCAATTGGGTTGAGACGACACACACACACAATGATGAGATGTTAATTGCGTAATTAACTTAGGTACCACAACTGTTTGGAAGCACCTGCTTTCAATATACTTTCTTTCCCTCTTTTACTCAAGTGTTTCCTTTATTTTGGCAGTTACTTGTATGTCATCATCCGCGATATGCAACTTTTCAGAGGGAAGTTAGGAACCAATATACAGCAACTTGCCCAAGCCCCCCCCATTTCTCCTTCACCCAAATCCAGAGCTGATGTTCTGAAAGAGCCGCAAAATCTGGACCCCTACAAATCAGCTGGGCTAGACAATCTGGACCCACTCTTTCAAAAAATTATCCGGCACAATTGTTGCAACCTCTATTACTAGCCTGTTCAACCTCTCTTTCGTATCGTCTGAGATTCCCAAAGATTGGAAAGCTGCCACGATCATCCCCCTCTTCAAAGGGGGAGACACTCTAGACACAAACTGTTACAGACCTATATCTATTCTACCCTGCCTTTCTAAGGTATTCGAAAGCCAAGTTAACAGATCACCACCATTTCGAATCCCACCGTACCTTCTCCGCTAAGCAATCTGGTTTCCGAGCTGGTCATGGGTGCACCTCAGCTACGCTCAAGGTCCTAAACGATATCATAACCGCCATCGATAAAAGACAATACTGTACAGCCGTACTCATCGACCTGGCCAAGGCTTTCGACTCTGTCAATCACCACATTCTTATCGGCAGACTCAACAGCCTTGGTTTCTCAAATGACTGCCTTGCCTGGTTCACCAACTACTTCTCAGACAGAGTTCAGTGTGTCAAATCGGAGGGCCTGTTGTCCGGACATCTGGCAGTCTCTATTGGGGTGCCACAGGGTTCAATTCTCCGGCCGACTCTATTCTCTGTATACATCAATGAAGTTGCTCCGTCTGGTGATTCTCTGATCCACCTCTACGCAGACAACACCATTCTGTATACTTCTGGCCCTTCTTTGGACACTGTGTTAACTGACCTCCAGACGAGCTTCAATGCCATACAACTCTCCTTCTGTGGCCTCCAACTGCTCTTAAACACAAGTAAAACTAAATGCATGCTCTTCAACCGATCGCTGCCCGCACCTGCCGTCCTCCCTTGTCTTACCTCATTTGCACACACTGCATATACTTTTTTTCTACTGTATTGACTGTATGTTTGTTTATTCCATGTGTAACTCTGTGTTGTTGTGTGTCAATCTGCTGTGCTTTATCTTGGCCAGGTCACAGTTGTAAATGAGAACTTGTTCTCAACTAGCCTACCTGGTTAAATAAATCAAAAATAAAGACTGTAAACTCTCCTTCCAGACTCATATTAAGCACCTCCAATCCAAAATTAAATCTAGAATTGGCTTCCTATTTCACAATCTTAATTAAATCTAGAATCAGCTTCCTATTTCATGCTGCCAAACATAAATTCATAAAACTGACTACTCTACCGATCCTTGACTTCGGCGATGTCATTTACAAAATAGCCTCCAATAGTCTACTCAGCAAATTGGATGCAGTCTATCACAGTGCCATCGGTTTCGTCACCAAAGCCCCATATACTACCCACCACTGCGACCTGTATGCTGTCGTTGGCTGGCTTCGCTTCATAATCGTCGCCAAACCCCCTGGCTCCAGGTCATCGAGAAGTCTTTGCTAGATAAAGCCCCTCCTTATCTCAGCTCACTGGTACCATAGCAGTACCCACCCGTAGCATGCACTCCAGCAGGTATATTTCACTGGTCACCCCCAAAGCCAATTCCTCCTTTGGCCGCCTTTCATTCCAGTTCACTGCTGCCAATGACTGGAATTAATTGCAAAACTCACTGAAGCTGGAGACTCATTTCTCCCTCACTATCTTTAAGCATCAGCTGTCAGAGCAGCTTACAGATCATTGCACCTGTACATAGCCCATCCAATTACCTCATCCCCATATTGTTATTTTCTAGCTCCTTTGCACCCCATTATCTCTACTTGCACATTCATCTTCAGCACATCTATCACTTGTGTTTATTTGCTAAATCGTAATTATTTCACCACTACGGCCTATTTATTGCCTTACCTTCATTTGTACACACTCTATATAGACTACTTTTCTATTGTGTTATTGACTGTACATTCATTTATTCCATGTGTAACTCTGTTATTGTTTGTGTCACACAGCTTTGCATTATCTTGGCCAGGTCGCTGTTGTAAATGAGAACTTGTTCTCAACTGGCCTACCTGGTTAAATAAAAGGTCAAATAAAATAAAAAAAAACTCATGTTCGACAACGCAGGACATCCACTAGAGGGCAGTAGAAACCTTACACGTTGAAGAAATTGATAACTGCTGATCAGTCAAAATAATCATTATCATCTCTTCACCACAAACAAATAAAAGGTTGCTCTGTAGTAAGCAAAACAATCGTTATGCACACGACTTGCCAAGTTGCCAGAGCTACGAAGCACAGCAATTTAACTCAAGGTTAATCTAGCCACTGTATTGTGAAGTTAATGATACAATTGGAGTAAAACAATGGTCAACACGAGCTAGTAACAGAACATGTCGAGGGTAGAAGAGGTTAAAATACGGGTGGTTAAGTACTTATTTCACACTTCACTGTATCACCTGTCACTGATGCACTTGTTCAAGCTATACCATTTGGAATGACTTCTGCTGAGTACGTGAGCTGCTTTATACCCAAACAAGCGTGACACAATGTCATCGCTTCTTACAGTTTGGTAGCATCGATAGTTATACTGTATATCTTACTATGTACATTTCAGGCAAATTGACCCTTACCCCCTCATGATATACTTTATTTGCTCTTTTCAGTCTGATGTCCAAACTAGCACTCATTTTCGACGATTTGGCGGATATCGATCAAAATGTAAAGCAAAGACAATCCACCTTTCTCCTCTTCAGCTGCGATATTTCCTTATACAGGTCATGTGATAAATTGTAGATATGTCATGTGACCAATACGCCGACCTGCTATGTCCGCCTCCCAAATTAAGAGAATTTGGCGAGTTCATATGCTAGTCGGGAACTAGGAAACTCGGAAATGTCTGACTTGCTGATTCGTTGAACGCGTCACGTCTGCGTCACGTGTATAGCTATAACCAGTTAGCAAGTCGGAAATGTCCAAGTTTCCTCCTTCCGACTGGTACGTCAACGCGTCAAGAGTCAGAGCCAGCAGTCTAATCGCATTATTTTTACCCTATCAACCCTCGCGCTGAATCTTAGGTAGCTGCCTGGCTGGAGTGACTCATAATGGGCGTGTCGAGAGAAGTGGGAGGATGGGGAGAAATGGGACAATCAAGATCAGTGACAGTTGGGTGGAAAGAGAGGAAATGGCTACTGTGCTTGAATCTGAAAGTGCGGCAAGTAAAGTGTGTGACAATTAATGGAAAATAGTGAAATCAAAGAATGGAACAAAACGAGCAAAAGTTGCAGTAGAAGACAAGGACCTGTCCAATAATGCTTTTCTTATTGGACTGTGTTTTTTGGACAAGGAGATTCATTTGGAAAATCTATTTGTAATATCGAGGACTGTGAAGAAAGCAGTGGATTGAATCAAGGTGACTAGAAGCAGCCTTGTTTTGGTTAATTGTGTTAATGGAGAACAGAAGAAGCATGCACTAGATCTGGCAAAATTGTCCACATCAGAAGTAACATATTGCTCTTCGGAGCAGGGCACCTGCCAAAGGAGTTATAGCTGGAGTCTCGTTGGATATAGATGACAAGTACCATAGTCACAAAATCACAGGAGTTGTCAGTGCACATTGCCTGACCACGGGTCAGGTATGATAAATGGAAGGAAGGAGAAAAGCCTATCGATATTGTTGTTTGAGGAGACTCTACCTTAATATGTGAAGCTTGGATATGTGAGAGCATTTGTGTACTAACCATTACAGTGTGGGAATTGTAAAGGATATGGTCATGTGTCAAATTTTTTCAGGCAGGAGAAGTATAATATTGAAGAATCTGTCATTCTGTCCGGACTTCCTTGAGTGCCCTATTAGGGTGAAGGATGTAGAGGTGTCAAGGTTCAGGGCTGTGCAGCAGATCACCTATGTGGAGACGGTGAAGAGAGTTGAAGTGGCAAGAGGCAATAGTGTTGAAGATATGGCAGTGAATACATTGCAACCAGTTCCTAATGTTTTAAGTCAATTGAGTGATCTGGATACCCTCATTGTGAAGAAAGTGGATTTTGTGGCATTTATAGCCACAGTGATTAATTGTACAGCACAAGGGTCTAAGAAGCTGGAGATCACTATATTTGCAGCCGAGAAGTTTTTGGGGCTCCATGAAGCACTGCAAGGACTATTGTCGCTAGGAAATGTCCCGTCCTCACAGGAGTCTTTTGAGCCTGTGGATGGACCTGATTAGAATGTATGAATTCATTTTTACAGAAAAGCAGGTTGATTTTGTTTAGTTAATACATTTTTTTATAGTTTGTATGATATTTGTTTTATTTGACCCACATTATTTTGTTTTTTGGGATTCTTATTATTCACCCGTACAGTTGGTGGTGAAATGCACATAAAATTGTTGTGAACGCCATTATACCATAGAAGAAGAAGAAGCATTGCCAATTGGGATAATTTGTTGCCAATCAATGCCATTTTTGGGGCTGCTTTGGCCGTTGTGTTTCAAACTTTCAGTGCGTGTTCTTTGGCAGAGATGACGGTAGGTATTTTAGCTAACGTAACATTTTGCTTTTCACTTAGAGCTCTGTATTTGGTATAACGTTAGCTAGCTACCAGTATCTAAACCAAATCAAATGTTTTTTGTCACATGCACCAAATACAACAAGTGTAGACTGTACTGTGAAATGCTTACTTATGAGCCCTTAACCAACAATGCCGTTCAATAAATAAAGTTAAGAAAATATTTACAAAATAAACTGAAGTAAAAAATAAGTAACACAATAAAATAACAATAACGAGATTACATACAGGGTGTACCGGTACCGAGTCAATGTGCGGGGGTACAGGTCAGGCGAGGCCATTTGTACATGTAGGTAGGGGTAAAGTGACTATGCCTAGATAAACAGCGAGTACCAGCAGTGTAAACACAAAGGGGAGAGGGGTGTCAATGTAAATGGTCCGGGTGGCCATTTTATAAATTGTTCAGCAGTCTTATGGCTTGGGGGTAGAAGTTGTTAAGGTGGCCTTTTTGACCTAGACTTGGTACTGCTGGCCGTGCAGTAGCAGAGAGAACAGTCTATGACTTGGGTGACTGGAGTCTTTGACACTTTTTTGAGCCTTCCTCTGACACCACCTAGTATATAGGTCCTGGATGGCAGGAAGCTTGGCCCCAGAGATGAACTGGGCCGTACACACTATCATCTGTAGCACCTTCCGGTCGAATGCCGAACAGTTATGCAACTGGTCAGGATGCTCTCGATGGTGCAGCTGTAGAACTGTTTGAGCACCTGCCAAATCTTTTCAGTCTCATGAGGAGGAAAAGGTGTTGTGGTGCCCTCTTCACAAGTGTCTTGATGTGTTTGGACCATGATAGTTTGTTGTTCAGGTAGACAACAAGGAACTTGAAACTCTCAACCCACTCCACTACAGCCCTGTCGATGTTCGGCCCTCATTTTCCTGTAGTCCATAATCAGCTCCTTTGTCTTGCTCATGTTGAGGGATAGGTTGTTGTCTTGCCACCGGACTGCCAGGTCTCTGACCTCCTCCCTATAGGCTGTCTCATCGTTATCTCACTGTCGTGTCGTCAGCAAACTTAATGATGGTGTTAGAGTCCTGCTTGACCACTCAGTTGTGGGAGTACAGGAGGGGACTAAGCACGCACCCCTGAGGGGCCCCCGTGTTGAGGATCAGCGTGGCAGATGTGTAGTTGCCTACCCTTACCACCTGGGGGAGGCCTGTCAGGAAGTCCAGGATCCAGTTGCAGAGGGAGGTGTTTAGTCCCAGGGTCCTTAGCTTAGTGATGAGCTTTGTGAGCAAAGCACTTCATGGCTACTGACGTGAGCTATGGGGCGGTAGTCATTTAGGCAGGTTACCTTCACTTTGTTGGGCACAATCAACAGTATCAGTCAAAAGTTTGGACACACCTACTTATTCCAGGGTTTTTCTTTATTTTTATTATTTTCTACATTGTAGAATAATAGTGAAGACATTAAAACTATGAAAAAACACGTATGGAATCATTTAGTAACAAAAAAAGTGTTAAACAAATTAAAAATATTTTAGATTCTTCAAAGTAGCCAGCCTTTGCATTGATGACAGCTTTGCACTCTTGGCATTCTCTCAACCGGCTTCACCCGGAGTGCTTTTCCAACAGTCTTGAAGGACTTCCCACATATGCTGAGCACTTGTTGGCTGCTTTTCTTTCACTCTGCGGTCCAACTCATCCCAAGTCATCTCAATTGGGTGGAGGTCGGGTGATTGTGGAGTTTCATCATAGTGCTTGATGGTTTTTGTGACTGCACTTGAAGAAACGTTCAAAGTTCTTGACATTTTCCAGAATGACTGGCCTTCATGTCTTAAAGTAATGATGGACTGTCGTTTCTCTTTGCTTATTTGAGCTGTTCTTGCCATAATATGGACTTGGTCTTTTACCAAATAGGGCTATCTTCTGTATCCCACCCCTACCTTGTCACAACAACTGATTGGCTCAAAAGCATTAAGAAGGAAAGAAATTCCACAAATGAACTTTTAACCAGGCACACCTGTTAATTAAAAATGCATTCCAGGTGACTACCTCATGAAGCTGGTTGAGAGAATGCCAAGTGTGCAAAGCTGTCATTGAGGTAAAGGGTGGCTACTTTGAAGAATCTCAAATGTAAAATATATTTTGATTTGTTTAACACTTTTTTTTGGTTACTACATGATTCCATATGTGTTATTTCATAGTTCTGATGTCTGAACTATTATTCTATAGAAAACTAAATAAAAACCCTGGAATGAGTAGGCGTTTCCAAACTTTTGACTGGTACTATGTATGTATGTACAGTGGGGCAAAAAAGTATTTAGTCAGCTACCTATTGTGCAAGTTCTCCCACTTAAAAAGATAGTTGAAGTGTACCTATGATGAAAATTACAGGCCTCTCTCATCTTTTTAAGTGGGAGAACTTGCACAATTGGTGGCTGACTAAATACTTTTTTGCCCCACTGTAGCTTGAAGCACTAGTAGGGTTTTCCCCTAGTTTCCGCATCGGCACCACTACAGGCTGCTTCCAACTTCCAGGCAGTTTCCCTTCCTTCCACTCTTTATTGTAAAGGCCCCATTGCAGTGTCACTGAGATGAGCCATCGTGATGTAACACATCTGATCCTTCCCAGGAGATGTTATCCCAGCTTTAGCTAATGCATCCCCCACCATCTCTTTGATCCAGGAACCCTGGATGTTCTCCTCTGACCCCATCTCTCCCACGCTGCCCCTCTTCTGTCAGATTATAATCAGCTGTGCACCTTCACAAATGCCTGGGCTAACGTCGCTGCCTTCTCAGTAGCTCTCACTGCAACTATCTCCCCACTTTTCAGCACAGGTAGATCCCAATCTCTTCTGACCCCACACATCCTCTTAATAATCCCCCATACCACAGGAGTGATCCTGCCTATGTTTCCACAGAACCGGTGCCAATACTCCCTCTTAGCTGTCCTAATGATCCTCCTTAATACTGCTTGTGCTTGTTTATTCTGAATCAGGTGCTGGTAATTATGGGACCTTTTCAACATTCTGAAAGTCCTGTTCCTACGCGTCACAGCTTCTCTACACTCCTCAGTCCACTCTTTCTCCTCCCTGTGCACTTAGGAATCACTTGCCTTGTGGCCCCTAATATTGCTTCTCTTACTCCATTCACTGTTTCTATAACTGATTTGATATCAGCCTTAGGCAGCTCCTGTTCACTCAACTCCTGAAACTGAACCTACTCTACCCGGCTCAAATATCCATCTCAATCAATTTCCAACTGATTCTTAAACCCTCAATCCTACAGTACACATATGATAGTGATCACTACCCCCTGTAGATTCCTCAAACCTCCCAACTACAATTGCCTGCCATTGATCTTGATATCAAAGTTAGATCCAGAGCAGATTCATTCCCAGTTACGGGGTCATTCCTGGCCATCCAGTAGCTCATCCTGTCCATTTACATCAGTCCGTAACCCTCCCCAGAGCGTACTATGAGCATTGAAATCCCCACACCATCTTACTTATCATATCTTATGTTGACGTTCTACATTCCCAAGGGCCATCAACTCTAGTCTCTTACATAGGTTGTAAAAGTTAACTATTACTATATTCCCCCCTCCCAACACACCTCTACCACTACATACTATCACTACATACTGTTCAACTCCCTCTCCTACACACCTATATGGGATCGCCCGCTTTATAAATGTAGCACACCCTCCTCCTGCCACCCTCTCTATAGACTGTAGGTCTATAGGTTTAAGCCATGTCTACTGGAGACATATCACATCAGGTTTGGCTGGTAACTCCTCAAGAAACTGTATTTTTTGTTGTTTTGTTTTTACTCTTTTTATTAGTATTTTTTTCAGTTACAGTAAACAATGCTTGAAATACAGTACATTGCACATGTGATTTTTATACATTCGATATAACATGCATTTTTTTTTACTAGATAGGAATGTATAGGCAAAATCAAAAATGTAAAATACCTAAGTAATACTTTCATAACAAAACATACATTAGAAACAACAAAGTAGCCACGTTTTTTTGTGCAGTCTTCAAAACGAATAGAAATGTATAAAAAGACAGGATAATATTAAACACACAAAGGTAGATAAATTAAATACACAGCTTAGGTCAGCAGTTTACTGTAGAGTGGAGGGAAATTTCAGTGTCTCTACATAGGTAAAGAAAGGTTGCCACATTTGGTAGAATTTGTCAGAAGGGTACATTTTATCTTCTCCAATTTACTACATTTTTAATCCACACAAAATGAGAAGGAGGAGAGGGCGAATTCCACAGAAGTAAAATCCACATTCTTGCCAACAAACTCAAAGGCTACAAATATGTGTATTTTGGTAGTGTAATAGTATCAGGTATTACCCCAAATAATGGATGTTTTGGCAGTAGGTGCAAAAGGCACTTGTAATACTTTAGATATGGTATCAAAGATGGCAGACCAATAGTTATGTAGAGAAGAGCAGGACCAAAATATATGTATTAATGAAGCAGGAGCTTACACCTGTCGCAAACAGGGTCGACATCAGGGTAGATCTTGGAGAGCCTGAGTTTAGTCCAGTGAGTGCGGTGGAGGATTTTGCATTGGATCAAACAACGTTTAGCACAAATAGAAGAGGAGTGGACATGGTACAGAATCTTCTCATTTGTCATCAGTAAACTCATCACCTAGATCCTGTTCCCATAAGGTTTTAATAGCTGCGAATGAAGGATTGTGAAGAGTACATTTTATCATAGCTATAAGAAATAATACATTTTACTGTTGGAAATGGTGTCAAATGAATCAGTAGGAGGGGCCACCGGAAGAGTGGGGAATTGAGGTCATGTCACGTACAAAGCTGCGCACTTGTAGATATCTAAGGAAATTACTTCGGAAGGTGGAATTTATCTGAGAGTTGTTGGAACAATGCAAACTAGGGATGGATGGAAAACTTGATTTCTGAGTAGAGGGGCCATTAATGAATAGGTTTGCTAACCAAAGTGAAGTTTAAGCTGGTTTCAGATTTTGAGAGTAGTTTTTACTAAAATGTTTTTGGTATAATTTGAAGTAGCAGAATGAATAGGGGAATGTGCCAAAGCAGCCATTGAGGATGGCATACATTAGGAAGATTATACCTTCAACCATGCTGGAATGATATGTGGGGTATCTGCAGGGATCCAGTACGGAATTACACAGAAGTTGGCAGCCCATTAATTGAACTGGAAATTAGGTAGAGCCATGCCCCCAAAGGGTTTAGGCCTTTGCAGGAAAACCTTGCGGATTCTTGGATGTTTTAAATATTCCAGATGAAGTCTGAGATAATCCCATCATGTTTGCAGAAAAAAAAATGTGGGAATGAAAATAGGCATACATTGAAAGAGGTGAATTTACGAAAGGTATTAATTTTGACCAGGTAAAATCTTTCTCCACCAGAGTAAGGAGAGGGGTAAAATTAGCCTTAAAAAGGTTATCAGGGGCCTCCCGGGTGGTGCAGTGGTTTAGGGCACTGCATCGCAGCACCAGTTGTGCCACCAGAGACTCTGGGTTCGTGCCCAGGCCAGCTGCGACCGGGAGGTCCTTGGGGCGATGCACAATTGGCCTAGCGTCGTCCGGGTTAGGGAGAGTTTGGTCGGTAGGGATATCCTTGTCTCATCGCGCACCAGCGACTCCTGTGGCGGGCTGGGCGCAGTACACGCTAACCAAAGTCGCCAGGTGCACAGTGTTTCCTCCGACACATTGGTGCGGCTGGCTTCCGGGTTGGATGTGGGCTGTGTTAAGAAGCAGTGCGGCTTGGTTGGGTTGTGTATCGGAGGACGCATGGCTTTCGACCTTTGTCTCTCCCGAGCCTGTACGGGAGTTGTAGCGATGAGACAAGATAGTAATTACCAACAATTGGATACCACGAAAAAGGGGGTAAAAAAAAGGTAATCAAATATGTCTGTGACATGTACTACTCTGAAAGGTAATGGGTAGTTACGCGCTGCAGGTCTCCTAGAGATGAACGTACTTTGGTGCGAAAAGTGCAAATCAATCCCAGAACAACAGCAAAGGACCATGTGAAGATGCTGGAGGAAACAGGTCCTTGAGGTCACATGACCAAGACCCTTCTCCCCCGATTGCTCAGTTTGGCCAGGCGGCTGGCTTTAGGAAGAGTCTTGGTGGTTCCAAACTTCCTCTATTTAAGAATGATGGAGGCCACTGTGTTCCTTAAATGATGCAGACATTTTTTGGTACCCTTCCCCAGATCTGTGCCTCGACACTATCTTGTCTCAGAGTTCTACGGACAATTCCTTCGACCTCATGGCTTGGTTTTTTCTCTGACACGCCCTGTCAACTGTGGGACCTTTATATAGACAGGTGTGGGCCTTTCCAAATCATGTCCAATCAATTGAATTTACCACAGGTGGACTCCAATCAAGTTATAGAAACATCTCAAGGATGATCAATGGAAACAGGATACGCCTGAGCTCAATTTTGAGTCTCATAGCAAAGGTTTTTGTTTTTTATTTTTAATACATTTGCAAAAATTTCTAAAAACATGAATCCATTTTAGAATATGGCTGTCACGTAACAAAATGTAGAGAAAGTCAAGTGGTCTGAAGACTTAACGAATGCACCGTACCTGCTTCAGTTTGAGCGCCTTGTCATACAGTTTAGCACACAAAGAACATTAGCAGACACAACTTCTCCTACTATACTCTTCAAATCCCATATCAAGGCGATCGAACTTGCCGATGTGACTCCACGTTGGTCCTTAAATTTCACTTTGAACTCCTCTTATCTCAGTCAAAACATTACAAACCGAACTTCTCTCATCAATACTCTCTGAGAAGACCTACAAAGGCACTTCAGGGTTTGTCTTCTTATTAACCTTGACTACCCTACCTCCACCTTTTTCCACTCCACCACTACACTCCACCCCATCCTCAACTCCTAACCCCCTACCTTTCCATCCATCTCTGCTCCAGTCACAGTGCAGTGTTGCTCATCCACCTCCACCGGATTTCTTCATGTTTCGTCAAACTCTCGCGTGTTCCAACGAGGGGCTGTGCGTTCTATGGAAAATAATGAACTACGTGAAAGGTGTGTTCTACGACGTGCTAGCGTCGATGCTGCGTTCACATGCTACTTGAACTAGGAACTCTGAAATGTCCAACTTGCTAACTGGTTGTAGTTATACACGTGCCGCATCTTCTTCTTCTATAATATCATGGCATTCCGCAAACAAACGTTCAAGGTGCATGCCGCCAGCTACTGTGCTGGAGTGTGCGATCAATCATGCTCTGCCTAATTCTGTACTACTAAGAAAATCAAATGTAAAAAACAAATAAATCCTGATTACCAGCAATCTGTCTTACAGCCTCTGCATATGATACATCATGATTGATTCTACTGTATATCTCTGAGCCTCTCTAGCCTCTCTGCACCTGGGATCCACCAAATTCTGTATATGTCCCCCCACACAATTACAACACTTAACCTTCACATTGCTTTCACATTTACCATAATGTTGTCCCCCTCCACACTTGGCACATATTTTCTTTCCTGACCAGTTACATGTCCCGTTCTTTGGCATTTAAAACACTGCAATGGGGATGGGACAAACTAAGGAATCCTATCTATACTTTTCCAGGCAAAACCTTCTTAAAACCTCAGCAGCACTGATAAGCTTTCACTTCTTTGACCCTATTTCCTACTGATCAACTGTTTAGCCTCAATCACTCTGCCTCCCTTCACATTTTCTTTAGTATCACCTATGGACATAGATATTGGGACCCCAGTGATGACTCCCCTCAACCTAGCATAAGCACCATGGACATAGCTTTTAATCTTCTTCCCATTAAGATTTTCCATTTGAAGAATCTTCCCTTGCTGGGCATGGCTACCACAAAATAATAGCAATCTACCATTTCCAATGAACCGGGCTAGTTTGACTTCAACAATCTCTCTCTACGGCATTGGTTAATCGGATAGGGTGTAAATGAGGCCCTGTGGTCTCATCAAACACCATCACAACTTTCCACTCTGACACATTATTACTCTTGCTTCTGACCTTGGCCCTCTTTATGCTTTCTATACTAGACTAGACTCCTTTCAGTATCATAATCTTTCTTCTTCCTATGTCTTTCCACTACAGACCATTCTGATCGTTGACCCTCATCCTCCCGCTCCATATCATCAGAGCTGTCACCCATATTGATCACATTCCAGCACAGCTGCTTCTCCCAACCTTTTCTCCATTTCCTCCACTTCGTCTGCACTACTCGCCGCCATTTCCAACCATCCACCATACGTTCCCCATGTACTTTATCTCTGCATCAAACACTTTACGTTCCGGTCTGCGGCGATGGAAATACCAGATGATGTTGGGGTCCAGGATGTCCGCCACTGGGACCCAAGAGCACTAAAGACCGTATCCCTCCCAGTCCACTAGGTACTGGAGCCGACCCCTTCATTGTTGTGAGACCAGGAGGGAAATAACAGCATAGGCAGGGGTCCCCTGGATGTCCAGTGGAGGTGGTGGGCTGTCATGGGGGATGGCATCAGCCAGGGAACCTGGAACCACCGGCCTGAGGAGTGAAACAAGGAAGTTGAGATCCGGTAGTTGGTGGGGAGTTTGAGACTGACATAGTGGGTGACGTCCTGCACCTAGGTGGGTCACCAGTACTTTTCGGACAGGGATTGGATAGTGCGGGTGATACCTGGGTGTCCAGCGGTGAGGGATGTGTGTGTCCAGGTTAACAGCTGATCTTTCACCCCTGTGGGAACGTATATGCGCTCCGGAGGACAGGTGGCAGGAGCGGGTTCCCGCTCCAGAGCATGGCGGATGTCCTCATTTACGTCCCAACATATGGGCCCAATGATACGCAAGGACCGATTGATAGGCTGGTGGGAATTCACAGGCCCTCATCCGGCGTGGAACCACAGGATATGGGAAAGCAGGTCCTCCGGCATCCGGGTCCCCAGGCGGTAATTTTCATACTTGACCATGTGAAGGTGGGATTGTGACGTTGGAGCCACATGAGGCTGAGGATTACCTTGTGTACAGGTGCGGAAACGATAAAGAAGGAATGGCTTTCCTGGTGCATGTGTCCCACGATGAGGGTGAGTGGTGCGGTGATGTGTGTGCTGGATCCCAATGATTGTGTATCCAGAGCTTGAATAGGAAAAGGAGAGGAGAGTGGGTATGAAATTAAGTTCAGGGAGGAGGCGAGGGCCTGGTCGATGAAGTTCCCAACGGCACCAGAATCCACTAGAGCTGTAGAGACAACACTTGAGGGACAGCCAGCCAGTGAAATAGGCACCTTAAAGGGCTTGTCAGAAAACTATGAAAATGGGATACTCATGCCTACCCTGGGAGATGGAAGGTCATGAGGGCACACTGGACACCACTGAAACTGGTGCCCCTCCTGGCCGCAATAGGGACAGAGCCCCAGCTGAATCCGGCGACGCTGCTCTGCCCCTACCTCCATAGGTTCAGGCTCTGGCTCAGGACAGTCAAAGGAGGGAGGCGAGTGGTGAAGTGGACACCGGCACTCCCGCAGAAGGTTATCCGACGAATTGCCATCGAGATGAGTGAGAGCGTCCAAGGAAATATTGTCATCCCGACATGCCAACTCCGTCTGGAACTCTTCGTTGCGAAGTCCACTATGGTATAGAGTGCGGAGCACCGGCTCATTCCATCTGCTGGAAGCTGCCACAGTCCGAAAGGTGAGGGTGTACTTCGCAGCGGTCTGGGCACCATGCCGGATCTGAAAATTTCACTCACCTCCCCCTCTAGAGGTTGGTCGAAGATGCTGGTGCACAGCATGTTTTGGGGCATATTTTGCACATATACAAGGTTTATAAATGAAGGCCCAGTGGAGTAAAAAACTAAATTATCAGCCCTTGTTCAGTCAGCGCATAAAACCACTTTGCCAGGCCAGACATCCACACACATCCTTTCATGACACATGTATGTATTATACCCTATTCTATCTCTCTTTCTCCCTCCTCCTTCTCTCTCTCTTTCTCTATGATTTAAT
Source organism: Oncorhynchus tshawytscha (assembly GCF_018296145.1). Classification (NCBI taxonomy): domain Eukaryota; kingdom Metazoa; phylum Chordata; class Actinopteri; order Salmoniformes; family Salmonidae; genus Oncorhynchus; species Oncorhynchus tshawytscha. The sequence continues at coordinate 39,387,274 of NC_056437.1, read as the reverse complement.
CCCCCTCTCCAAATCACTCTCTTCTCTCTCTTTGCCTCTACCTCCTTTATCCCCTCCTTCTCTCTCCCTCCCCCTTCTTTCACCCCCTACACCCCCCCTCGCTCTCTTCTATTTTTCCCCTTCTATTATTTTCCTCAATCTCTCTCCTTTGTTTCCTTATCCCCATGTCTCTCATCTCGCTCTCCCCCTCCCTCCTTCACGCTCTCTCCCCCTCCCTCACACTCCCCCTTCTCTCCCTCTACCCTCTCCATTCTCTCTCTCTCTCCCTCCTTTACTTCCCTTTCCCTTCCTCTCATCTATCTCTTTCTCTCTCCCTCCCCTCTCTCCCACCTCGACCTCTCTCTCTGTTGTCCATCCAATCAAGGTATCAGAGAATGAATCTTGTACTGAAAGCATAAACTACAGCTAGCCAGCACCACAGTGCATAAAGTGTGGTGAGTAGTTGACTCAGAGACTAAAAATATAATAGTTGAATGGGTTTTGAACTAATTATTTTCAGAAATTGAGGAACAGCAGAGAGGGGGAGAACTACAGTATATTTTATTGCATTTCCTTTTCTTATCCCGGGTCGCTGAGCCTCTCACATAAAACAACTGTCTTTCCTGTATTTTTTTTGTCTTGCCAACTTAGTGGTGCACACATTAAATGATCTGGCACAGACGGGGGTTCACACATTACAAGATTCTTCACTTGATCTTGAGGATTGTTGATACCACGCTGTCTCGAGAAAAAAATGACGTGATTAGATTGTTAACGTAGCTAGAATGAGCTGTGGCTCAAAGCAGCCTTATAAACGCTTTCAATCAGAAATTCATGTTTGCTATATAGAGATTAAATATCTAGCCAACATTTTAAATGGAATAACATTGCATGTGAACTTCAGAGCTGTAAAAATGTCACACTTTGGCTTTGGTTAAAGGCAAGTACCAATGCATACTAGTAGTAGTCATTGCTCCTGCTCGAGTCACCAAATTCTGGGTGATGCGAAACAACATCATCATCTCATTGGCTTCTTCTCACCATTCTCAAAACTCGCACATCTCACACTACAAGAGCATTGCAGATTTTGTGCCGATAAAATCAAACTTGTTTGAAAATATCGGGACGTCTGGGACTGCTAAAAACGGGATCGATAGCCCTTAGATTGCATCTCTGACCCACTCACATCAAACGAGCGTCGGTGGTGGTCGTGCTTCCCGAGTAGGCAACAACATGGGGATTTTGTCTCTGATCTCAAAAACTTGTCCGTTGTGTTGTGACATGGTAGGGGTGGTATAAAGAAGATAGCCCTATTTGGTAAAAGACCAAGTCCATATTATGACAAGAACAGCTCAAATAAGCAAAGAGAAATGACAGTCCATCATTACTTTAAGACATGAAGGTCAGTCAATCTGGAAAATTTCAAGAACTTTGAACTTTGAGTTTCTTTTAGTGCAGTTGCAAAAGCAAAAACCATCAAGCGGTATGAAGAAACTGGCTCTCATGAGGACCGCCACAGGAAATGAAGACCCAGAGTTACCTCTGCTGCAGAGGATAAGTTCATTAGAGTTACCAGCCTCAGAAATTGCAGCCCAAATAAATGCTTCACAGAGTTCAAGTAATAGACACATCTCAACATCAACTGTTCAGAGGAGACTGTGTGAATCAGGCCTTCATGGTTGAATTACTGCAAAGAAACCACTACTAAAGGACAACAATATAAATAAAAGACTTGCTTGGGCCAAGAAACACGAGCAATGGACATTAGACTGGTGGAAATCTGTCCTTTGGTCTGATGAGTCCAAATTTGAGAATTTTGGTTCCAACTGCCGTATCTTTGTGAGACGCAGAGTAGTGGAACGGATCGCTGCATGTGTGTTTCCCACTGTGAAGCATGGAGGAGGTGTGATGGTGTGCTTTGCTAGTGACACTGTCAGTGATTTATTTAGAATTCAAGGAACACTTAACCAGCATTCTGCAGCATTACGCAGGACAATGACCCAACACACCTCCAGGCTGTGTAAGGGCTATTTGACCATGAAGGAGAGTGGAGTGTTGTAAATCATACAAAAAATCACCCTTCCATCTAACCCTGCACACATTCAAATTCCACTACCCCATTCCACTACTTTGACCCTATCTGCTCCTGTACCATACCGGCAGCCTGGGATGACGGGACACCACCACTCAACATTCCCTGTAACTCTTCTGATGTCAAATTTCGTATACCCAAATACTTCTCTGCAGCTGCCACCACAATATCAATTGTTTTGTGATTTACGTTACATTTCTGCGGTACAGTTGATAACCATTGCTATGAACGCTGAGGTCAACCTTACTGAAGCTTTTATCACTCGTTGGCCGATCCCTCCGTGCTGGCACGAATCTACTACTCACAGGGATCCTCTCAAAAATCTCACGCCCACTTGTCATCATTGGGACGAGACCCAAACAGTGCAGTCTTCACCACACCTGCCACAGCAAGAAATTCATCCTCACTCTTATCAGGTTACATTTTTGAGCTATCGGAGTACGTTTTTGTTTTAATTTTGTACTTCACGCCAATCTTCCTCACCACACCCCTTCCATCTACACTCATCTTCATTCATTATTCCTCACTGTCCATTTCCACATCTCCATGCTCTTTCCGCTCCTTCATCCGCTGTAATAGCAATAGCACTAAAGTCCACAAGCGAAGGGAAAAGGTGAGAAGAGGAGTCGCCTCGATGCGAGAAGGAGTTATACAATGAGCAAAGTGATTGTATTGTGCTGTATGTGGCTGCTATGAAAGTGAACTGTGTGTGCGGGTGGTCAGGGGTGTATTCAATGCACTGATTATGTTGCAAAACATTACTTACACTGTAGCAAACAGAATGAAATGGGGAGGGACCTACCTGAATTTGTCCAGTAAACTGTCGTTGTAGTTATAAAATGGAACATTTTGCAACGTTTTGGACTAATGATTACACCACAGATCAGCTAGATGCAGATAAAAGTGTGCAATGCAATCTTGAATGTGTCACTGTCTGTCACCTTGATTACTCTAATTTGTCTTTTGCCCTGTGCACCTACGTTATGAACTTTCATTTGTAGACTAGGTTGTAGCAACCTTATGATGGGTATAGGGCAAATTCGAGTATCATGTAGTAACCTAAATCTATTGATGTTTCTTTGAGCTGGGTGGATGGAATATTAATGACAGTCAACCAATATGCTGTAATAGAAATAAGGCCATGCTCATTAAAAAAAATGTGTCCTCCCTAATCTTGAATGGCACCAACGGCCACTGGTCTAGGGTTGAGGCCCTAACCCTAACTCTAGCTTCAAGTCTATATTTCGGCTCAACCCTCACCTAAGACTCATCCCTAACACCAACCCTAACGCGCGCTTCATCTCGGCTCAGTCCTAACTGTAGCCATAAGCCTAACCTTAACTTCTTGCCCACATCCCTTCTCAACCCTAACTCCAACCTCAACCATAACCCTATGGCTAGGGTTGAGTCGGGATGTGGAACATGAAGCTAGGGTTAAGTTTAGGGTCGAGGATAGAGTAAGGTTTGAGCCAGGATGTGGACATGAAGCTAGGCTTAGGTTTAGGGTTGAGGTTAGAGTCTGAATGTCTGCCTGCCTGTCTATTTGTCTGTCAGGTTAGGATTGAGCTGGGAGTGGAGTTGAAGATAGGGTTAGGGCCTCAACCATAGACAGAACCATAATCCAATTAACATTGAATGAATTTGCTCCTCCCCCACTACATGGCAGCAATGTAGGCCTTAATGTGCTTTTGAGTGACATTGGTAAAATGGTTGAAGCTAGAAACACAATTCACATATGGGATCATTCAGCAGAGGCTCCCGATGAACGCACGCCTACACCTGAAATTAACTTTGTCTCACAGAGAACAAGGCCTTTCTTCCATAGAAAACATTACCTACGAACCTTACATAACCATGACGCCTCTGTGGACTGCGATTGAGCTAGCTAACCGTCCTTGCACACAACCCACCGTGACCTTATAGGGATGCCCTGTGTTGAGGTTCACCTTCTTTTGGAAACTGGATGTGGCTTAATTCATCCTCAACATGGTTCTTCATTTTCTCCCTGTAGTTACACAAAAACACTATGTTCCATCCTCTGTAATATAAAGAGGAGGGAGAGAGAGGGGGAGAAAGAGTGGAAGGAGAGAGTGATTGAGAGAGGAGATTAGAGAAGAGGGAGTAAGAAAGAGAGAGAGGAGAGAGAAAGAGTGATGGAAATAGGGGATTAGAGAATAAAGAGAGAGAGAGAGAGCAAGAGAGAGAGAGAGAGAAAGAGAGGAGGAGAGGGTACACCCATTTTTTTAACTTTTAAATTATTATCCATTGATACTTTAAGACTGTAACTGAGAAATGCCTCATGAGCAACAATCTTATCCAGTAGTGTAGTGCACATTTTTATTTCAGTGCAGGAACACTATTTATTACTTAATTTCTCAATCAAAGTTTTGAACCGACTGTTTAGCCTAATCAATATTATTTTAAAATATGCATAAAATGCATCCCCCAACTGCAATGTCTGCCTATGCCCACACATATTGTCTAAGAAATGTTTCAATTTTTTATACCCTCAAACACCATATGAGACATACCTCATTTTCAAAATAGGCCATCGTCACTGCCAATCGTGAATGACCACAGTATGAGTCATAATACCCATAAACCTAGTGGTCTAACAGGGAAATGGTTCCAATTGTTTTCCACCATTCATTTTTCCCTTAAGGGATTTTTGAAACACTTAAAATAAGGGCTGTGTTTCGTGTAGGCTTACCCTGGCGTGACGTTTTGACAAAAGTGTAAATCTCTCTAGGCCAAGGTGACCTGTATTTGCCTGTCCCAGACCATTATTCCTTCTCCACCAAACATTACAATTGGCACTCTGCATTCGGGCAGGTAGCGTTCTCCTGGCATCCGCCAAACCCAGATTTGTCCGTCGGACTGCCAGATGGTAAAGCGTAATTAATCACTTCAGAGAACGCGTTTCCACTGCTCCAGAGTCCAATGGCGGCGAGCTTTACACCACTCTACTCGATGCTTGGCATTGCGCATGGTGATCATAGGCTTGTGTATGGCTGCTCAGCCATGGAAACCCGTTTCATGAAGCTCCAGACGAACAGTTATTGTGCTGACGTTGGTTCCAGAGGCAGTTTGGACCTTTATAGTGAGTGTTACAGACTATTTATTTTACACGCTGCGCGTTTCAACACTCCGCGGTTCCGTTCTGTGAGCTTGTGTGGCCTACCACTCCGAGGCTGAGCCGTTGTTGCTCATAGACGTTTCCACTTCACAATAACAGCACTTATAGTTGACCGGTGCAGCTCTAACAGGGCAACAATTTGACAAACTGACTTGTTAGAAAGGTGGCATCCTATGACGGTGCCACATTGAAAGTCACTGAGCTCTTCCGTAAGGCCATTCTACTGCCAATATTTGTCAATGGAGATTGCATGGCTGTGTGCTTGATTTTATACACCTGTCTGCAACGGGTGTGGTTGAAATAGCTGAATCCACTAATTTGAAGGGGTATCCAAATACTTTTGTAAATATATTGTATGTTAAATTATGTATGGTTACATAAGACGGATGGTTACTGAAGACAAAAATCAAAATGTAAGGTATTTGGTCGGGAATATAACATGGACCTGTAGCAACCCAAAGGTTGCAAGTTCAAATCTCATCACAGACAACTTCAGCATTTTAGTTAATTAGCAACTTTTAAAACACTTTTAGTTACTTTGCAACTACTTAGCATGTTAGCTAACCCTTCCCCGAACCTAAACCCTTTAACCTAACTCCTAAATTTAACTCTAACCTTAACCCCTAGCCTAGCTAACATTAGCTATCTAGCTAACGTTATCCACCTAACTAGAATTCGTAACAGCTACGTTTTTTAAATTCGTAACATATTGTACATTTTGCAAATTTGTAACATATCATACAAAATGGGTGATGGACATTCACAAATTAAAACATACTATACGAAACGCAGTGGCGTGTATTCAGTGATGCCAAGGGAAGCAGTCTTCCACAAAAAAATAGAAAAAAGGGGAAAAACATACTAAATAATTTATCTTGCATTTATCTATCGTAAATGTCCTTATATTCACAAAAGGCTGAATGGACAGTGCATTCGGAAAGTATTCAGACCCCTTCCCTTTTTCCACATTTCGTTACATTAAAAATGTTCCTCATCAATCTACACACAATACCCCATAATGACAGAGTGAAAACAGGCTTTTAGACATTTTTGCAAATGTATTAAAAATAAAAAACAGAAAAACCTTATTTACATAAGTATTCAGTATTCATTGATTGGAGTCCACCTGTGGTAAATTCAATTGATTGGACATGATTTGGAAAGGCACACACCTGTCTATCTAAGGTCCCACAGTTGCCAGTGCATGTCAGAGCAAAAACCAAGGCTCCGAAACAGAATTGTGTCGAGGCACAGATCTGGCGAAGGGTGCCGAAAAATGTCTGCAGCATTGAAGGTCCCCAAGAACACAGTGGCCTCCATCATTCTTAAATGTAATAAGTTTGGAACCTCCATGACTCTTACTACAGCTGGCCGCCCGGCCAAACTGAGCAATCGGAGGAGAAGGGCCTTGGTCAGGGTGGTGACCAAGAACCCGATGGTCACTCTGACAGAGTTCCTCTGTGGAGATGGGAGAACCTTCCAGAAGCACAACCATCTCTGCAGTGCTCAGGACCTTAGACTTAGGCGAAGGTTCTCCTTCCAACAGGACAACGACCCTAAGCACATTGCCAAGACAATGCAGGAGTGGCTTTGGGACAAGTCTCTGAATGTCCTTGAGTGGCCCAGCCAAAGCCCGGACTTGAACCCGATCCGAGACCTGAAAATAGCTGTTCAGAAATAAAAGCTGAAAGAAATCATTCTCTGCACTATTATTCTGACATTTCACATTCTTAAAATAAAGTGGTCCTAACTGACCTAGGACAGGGAATTTTTACTAGGGTTGAATGTCAGGAATTGTGAAAAACTGAGTTTAAATGTATTTGGCTAAGGTGTATGTAAACGTCCAACTTCAACTGTAACTGTTTGTTACATGCAATATGTATTGTGGACTTCACAGGAAAGATGTTGATCTCCGGTTTTGTAATGAAACGAATATGTGGTTGAATTGATTCTTTATTCTTCTTATTGTCCCGGCTTTAGGCCTATATATCACTGTGTCAATGCACATGAACTAACAGGATTATAGAGCAAACAATGCAATTATCACAACACAGGTTGTAATATGATTTTTTTTTTTTCCCTGGCTTGGCTTTCCCTGTGATTTTGCCCACGCCACCGCTACTGACGAAACTTAAATTTACTGTATCATACTTTATAGTGTTTGGATTTAAGTACAGAATAATACAAAATGCTATGAGATCAGGCTGCAGCGGTTCCCCTGTTGACTGACTCCCCATAGTGTTAGACCATAGACCGTAAAAAGAAGGGTTAGACATCGACATCTAATCTAGTTTTTGTACACTCAGCATTGTTGGGTAGGTAATGAATGATGTCCCAGGTGTTGTTTCCCCCGTTCGATGGTGACCCAACTGAACACTTTCTCGCGTCAAGGAGTTTAGCCAGAGAGAATAGCGAAAGGAGTATCTCTGGTTTAGCTCCCACAATCACTCCTATGACCCGCCCCCTTTCAAATATTTTGATTGGCAGTTTCTATGACAACTGCACGGTCTAATTCTGCGTCATTGGTCCATACGGGAACTTCTTCGTTTGATAGACAGTCGTCATGGTAACGTTCTTATTCAGCCTCCATTTTGTTAGCCACTTTCGTTTTTCCCCCCAAAATGTACCTTCTTCCCGGAATAGTAAATCCACTGATCATAGCAATGACATGTACATTGAAACTTATGCCCAGACAGAAATTGGTTAATATAATGAAAGGGGTTGGTAGATGTGCTACAACGGCGCTTACTGAGTACATTGGTTTACTGTAGTTTCTATGGTCTTCCGCCGGGCCGGTACGCTGCGCAGGTTTGGAACGCGCGCCATTTTGTGACATTTACAAAAAAAGGTTTCTTCAAGAAAACAGGGTCTTCCAAGTTTTTTTTCCGTATTAAAAAAAATGCTTTGGAAGCAACGCTACTCTCCCTGAAATGGAAGTATCGACCAACTAATGGTGTACATGCCTACATCGAAATGTTGGTTTCTCTATGGTCAGATCGAATACAGTAAGTTTCTGCTGTTGACGGTGGTGGCGAGTTGACGGAGAGGCGCTGTTGATTTGGAAACAGAATTGACATCTACTCAGAGGAGTGAGGGTTGTACGTTGGGAAATCTGGGGGGGGCTCCATGGAGAAGAGACTGTATTCAATAATTCGCCGTAAGGCATTGGGGATTGTAAATGAGGATATTTTTCTGGAATAGGAAGACTGACAGGCAGCGACAAAGGTAAGTTTGTACTCTCGTTCTAACTGTAGCTAGCCATACTAGCCAGTTACAGTGCTAACGTTACCACTGTAATGGTCTAACACACAAACTAGCTAGCTAGCTAACGTTAGCTGGTAATGACATGACCATTCAACGTTCTATAATGTTTCTTATTTTTGGTGGGAAAACGTGCACCCACATATTGACAATACGATGACAAGCAGTAACGCGTAACATCAGGCCTAGTTAACAATATGAATCGTTAATAACATTGCTAAGTTTAACGGTAACTCGCTACTGTAACTGCTTAGGCCATGTTGGTGTAGTTGTTAGCTAACTTTCCCTTGCCACAGTTAACTTAACGTTAGCTAGCTAGAACCCTAGTCTTACTCCATTCCAGTAACGTTAGCTAGCAATCTAGCTAACCTTTATTCAATGCAGCTGGCTAACATGGATAGATATGAAAACTTAGCTAACTACCTAGAGTAGCATCTTGCCTTTAATGTAATTCAGTGGAAGGCAGTGTTGCTTGCTAGCTGGACCTTTGCTGTTTTAGCAAGATAGATTACATTAACTAGTTAGGTCATTACGTTTTTTGGGTAAGTAACGTTAGTTTGCTATTTACCTAGCTAACGTTAGCTACATAGATAGTAGCGTGTGAAAGCGTAGCAGGCTTAAAATACACGCGTGAAACTAGATCGCCATATATACTGGTCTTGACAAGAAGAAGAAAAACTGTCGGGGGAGGTTCTCTTCTGTACTGTTCAACCAATCCAGTAAATGTGGAGGAGTTAGGATGGAGTATTGCCTTCAAAACTTCAAAAAGCGGAACTCGCGTCACAGGCTCTCTTTTAATGGGCCCTGAAAACCGGAACATCCGGTTGTTGGGGACTTGGCAGAGGCTACTAGCTACCTACTGCTTCTCTACTGTTTGATAAGGCATCATTCCAACTTGGTTAATGTTAGCTAGCTAACATTAGCAGGGCCCCGTTGTGTTGATGATCTTGTTGCTTTAGTAACATGATTGATAGGGTAAGCTGGCTACAAAGAGTAACTCCACCCCAGGCAGCTGGGTTCAATAGAGGCGATACCAATCATATGTTGCCTTCCAGCTAGCAAACACCTGCTAACTTGACATGTCATCAGTTTCCAAAGAGATGCAAGTATTGATTGATAGTCAGCTAACGGCTAGTCATAAGGATGGAGAGCTTATCTACGTCAACACATTCATTCTTGATACTGTGTTATCAACTAGCTAACTAATGCTAATATGCTCACATTGACCTAGTGTGTCTGCTGATGAAGTTCGCTAGCTAACATGTTGACCCTAGTGTAATCATGGTCATAGTTCAGTTGGGCTGATGTTAGCCACTGACTTGGTTATTTACAAATTGAAATTGAATAAGGAATTTTGTAGCTGACACGAACAGTTTAATTTAAGTTCCAGATCACAGTACATGATACACTTGTTGACAAAAGTATTAATTGACTGAAGCATCAAGTTCAGTGGGGGAAACTAAACTTATTAATTTGAGAACTCACATGAGGTAGACCGCCTCTGCTGTCATGCAAGTACCCATGACTTTGTGAATGAAATTCATACATAGCAGGCACTAGTATGTTTTTGATGGGTTAAATAACTGAGTTTTTGTAGAGAGCTTGAAGGCTTTTTGTTGTTGATCAAGTCAGAAATGTAACTTTTTTAGGACAATGTAACTTGTTGTTAAAATTCCTCCTCTTCAAAAGTATTGGATAAGGCCCATATTTTACATTTACAGTCAATTGATCATTGTTATGTAGTAGCACCTGCCCACCAGGAGAAGTTTTCAGTTCATAGTCACTCTCTTGGTCTCTGAAGTTTTCAGTTCATAGTCACTCTCTTGGTCTCTTAGTACATAATATCATATCAACCTCATGGTTGAATCAGCGAGTTGCTAATTTAGGCCTACTATAACAGCTACAAGAGTCATGCACAGCAATGGCGTGATTGTATTGAAAGTGGGGATGCACCGATATTACATTTTTGGGCGATACCGATATCCAATATTTTCCTTGCCAAAAAAAATGATACCGATAACCAATATTTTAGCTCCCTTTTAAGCATTCTAGAACATTTAAATAGTTAACCAACGGACACAACGGTCAAAGGCACTGCATCTCAGTGCAAGAGACGTCACTACAGTCCCTGGTTCGAATCCAGTCTGTATCGCATCTGGCCGTGATTGGGAGTCCCATAGGGCAGCGCACAATTGGCCCAGCGTCGTCTGGGTTTGGCCGGGGTAGGCTGTCATTGTAAATAAGAATTTGTTCTTAACGGGATTTCACACGTAAGAAGTTAACAGGATCGATTTGACAACAGCCAGTGAAAGTGTAGGGCGCCAAATTCAAACAACAAATCTCATAATTAAAATTCCTCAAACATACAAGTATTACACACCATTTTAACTTGTTGTTTATCCCACCACAGTGTCCGATTTTCAAAAAGGCTTTACGATGAAAGCATACCATGTGATTATGTTAGGTCAGCACCTAGTCACAGAAATACACAGCAATTTTTCCAACCAAAGAGAGGAGTCTCAAAGCAGAAATAGAGATAATTAATCACTAACCTTTGATGAATTTCATCACATGCCACTCATGAGACTTCATGTTACACAATACATGTATGTTTTGTTCGATAAAGTTCATATTTATAACCAAAAATCTCAGTTTACATTGGCGCGTTATGTTCAGTAATGTTTTGCTTCCAAAACATCCCGTGATGTTGCAGAGAGCCACATCAATTTACAGAAATACTCATAATAAATGTTGATGAAAATACACGTGTTATACATGGAATTAAAGATATACTTCTCCTTATTCCAACCGCTGTGTCAGATTTCAAAAAAGCTTTACGAAAAAAGCACACCGTGCAATAATCTGAGAACAGCGCCCAGAGACCAAAAACAAGACATACAGATACCCGCCATGTTGTGGAGTCAACAGAAGTCAGAAATAGCATTATAAATATTCACTTACCTTTGATGATCTTCATCGGAATGCACTCCCAGGAATCCCAGTTCCACAATAAATGTTTGTTTTGTTCGATAAAGTCCATAATATATGTCCAAATACCTCCTTTTTGTTCACGCGTTTAGTTCACAAATCGAAATTCACGAGGCGCAGGCACTTAGTCCAGACGAAAGTAAAAAAAGTTATATTACAGTTCGTAGAAACATGTCAAACGATGTATAGAATCAATCTTTAGGATGTTTTTAACATAATCTTCAGTAATCTTCAATAATGCTTCAACCGGACAATTCCTTTGTCTTTAGAAATGAAATGGAATGCAGCTCGCTCTCACAGCCGTGCGCATGATTTAGCTCATGGCATTCTGCCAGACCTCTTAGTCAAACAGCTCTTATTCGCCCCCCTTCACAGTAGAAGCCTGAAACAATGTTCTAAAGACAGTTGACATCTAGTGGAAGCCTTAGGAAGTGCAATCGGACCAATTTTACACTAAATCTTGGATAGGCAAAGACTTGAAAACCTACAAACCTCAGATACGCCACTTCCTGGTTGGATTTTTTTCTCAGGTTTTTGCCTGCCATATGAGTTCTGTAATACTCACAGACATCATTCAAAAAGTTTTAGAAACTTCAGAGTAGAGGTCGACCGATTATGAATTTACAACGCCTCTACCGATTATTGGAGGACCAAAAAAGCCGATACCGATTATTCGGCAGATTTTTATTAGATTTTTTTATTTGTAATAATGACAATTACAACAATACTGAATGAACACTTATTTTAACTTAATATAATACATCAATAAGATCAATTTAGCCTCAAATAAACAATGAAACATGTTCGATATGGTTTAAATAATGCAAAAACAAAGTGTTGGAGAAGAAAGTAAAAGTGCAATATGTGCAATGTAAGAAAGCTAACATTTAAGTTCCTTGCTCAGAACATGAGAACATATGAAAGCTGGTGGTTCCTTTTAACATGAGTCTTCAATATTCCCAGGTAAGAAGTTTTAGGTTGTCATTATTATAGGAATTATAGGACTATTTCCCTCTATACCATTTGTATTTCATTAACCTTTGACTATTGACGGTTCTTATAGGCACTTTAGTATTCCCAGTGTAACAGTATAGCTTCTGTCCCTCTCCTCACTCCTCCCTGGGCTCGAACCAGGAACACAACGACAACAGCCACCCTCAAAGCAGCGTTACCCATGGAGAGCAAGGGAAACAACCACCCCAAGGCTCAGAGCGAGTGACGTTTGAAACGCTATTAGCGTGTGCTAACGAGCCAGCCATTTCACTTAGGTTACACCAGCCTCATCTCGGGAGTTGAGGCTTGAAGTCATAAACAGCGCAATGCTTGACGCACAACGAAGAGCTGCTGGCAAAACGCATGAAAGTGCTGTTTGAATGAATGTTTACGCGCCTCAGTCATGTTTACCACCGCTCAGTCAGATACTTAGATACTTGTATGCTTGTATGCTCAGTCAGATTATACGCAACTCAGGACACGCTAGATAATATATAGTAATATCATCAACCATGTGTAGTTAACTAGTAATTATGATTGATTGATTGTTTTTTATAAGATAAGTTTAATGCTAGCTAGCAACTTACCTTGGCTTACTGCATTCGCGTAACAGGCAGTCAGTCTCCTTGTGGAGTGCAACGGTCGTTATTGCGTTGGACTAGTTAACCTTAAGGTTGCAAGATTGGATGCCCCGAGCTGACAAGGTGAAAATCTGTCGTTCTGCCCCTTAAGGAGGCAGTTAACCCACCGTTCCTAGGTCGTCTTTGAAAATAAGAATGTGTTCTTAACTTGTTGTAACTCCCATCCCGTGAACGGGATCATTGTCATCATCTGACACTAATTAGCATAACGCAAAGGACATAAATATTACTAGAAAATATTCCTATTCATGAAAATCACAAGTGAAATATATTGAAACACAGCTTAGCCTTTTGTTAATCACCTTGTCATCTCAGATTATCAAAATATGCTTTACAGCCAAAGCAAGACAAGCATTTGTGTAAGTTTATCCATAGCATAGCATAGCATTATGTCCAGCTAGCAGCAGGTAACTTGGTCACGAAAATCAGAAAAGCAATCAAATTAAATTGTTTACCTTTGATGAGCTTCGGATGTTTTCACTCACGATCTCAGTTAGATAGCAAATGTTCCTTTTTTCCAAAAAGATAATTTTTTTGTAGGCGAAATAGCTCCGTTTGTTCTTCACGTTTGGCTGAGAAATCGACTGGAAATTGCGGTCATGACAACACCGAAAAATATTCCAAATTAGCTCCATAATATCAACAGAAACATGGCAAACGTTGTTTATACTCAATCCTCAAGGTGTTTTTCAAATATCTATTCGATAATATATCCACCGGGACAATTGGTTTTTCAGTAGGAGCGATAGGAAAAATGGCTACCTCCTGTATTTTACACAAGAATCACTCTGAGAGCCATCAGGTGACCACTTGCGCAATGTAGCCGCTTACGGGTATTCTTCAACATAAAGGCGAGAAACTACGTCACAATGCTGTAGACACTTTGGGGAATATGTAGAAAAAGGAATCTGGTTGATAGCCCATTCACTGCTCAATAAAGACGCATCGGAACGCAGAGCATTCAAAAGATGAGTCACTTCCGGGTTGGATTTTTCTCAGGCTTTCGCCTGCAATATCAGTTATGTTATACTCGCAGACAATATTTTTACAGTTTTGGAAACTTTAGAGTGTTTTCTATCCTAAGCTGTCAATTATATACATATTCTAGCATCTTGTCCTGACAAAATATCCCGTTTTACTTTGGGAACGTTATTTTTCCAAAAATGAAAATACTGCCCCCTAGTGACAACAGGTTAACTGACTTGCCTGGTTAAATAATGATTAAATAATAATAGTTGTTTTATTCTCAACCACAATTTAATTATACATGTCAAGCAGTGAAGTCTCAGCTCTGTCTGTGGCCTCTCTTCCTCTGTGCACACTGTCACTGTGCACTGTATGTCCAGCTGTGTTACATTTCACGTAAACCCTGTTTCTTCTCTACATCGAAGTAGTGGTCCTTGTACCTAGCATCGAGCATGGTGGTGACACAGTAAAGAGGCTCAGAGAGAATGCCACCGAATCGCTTGTCCACAGCCTTGAGTACTTTTGTAAGTTTTAACCCCACGGTCTGTGTCGGCAGTTTTGTTGAGCAGGCGTTTCAATGCCATGATAGAGGGTATCACGTCTGCTGCAGACACAGTTGATTAGCTTAATTCTCGAGTCAGTTGTTCAAATGGCGCTAGGAGTGTGTCCATTTTTCAAACATGTTCTCAAATGCCATTGAAATGGCAGCAGCAGTATGAGAACCAGCACATTCCTGAGTATGTAATACGGCTTTCATCAGTACGAAATCCTAGTCGACCCACTGTGCTGTCAGACTCCGCATGCGCATGGGGCTGACATCGCTGGTCCAAATGTCAGCCGTGAAGCTAATAGCAGTGACGCCCATAGCAAGTAGCTCATAGATGTACGTTTCAACAATACTGTGTAACTGGTGGGGGCAAATCTGAAAAATAGTGTGTACCGGGGCTCGACCAGTCGGCGAAAGCCAACATCATCCACGACAGAGGACGGTTGATTGTCAAGGGCAATGGATTCCATTATCTTGGCGTTAATGGATTTTGCCTTTCAGTTGTCTCGCTGAAATGTTCTTACTCTTTCAAATGACTGCTCGACTTGAACTTGTTTAGTTGGAGATGTGCGCTTGGTATTTTTCTGATTTTGTTCTGTGTAGCGCTGTATTTTTCGTGGCGTCATTACGTCAGCTACTTAAGTTCTATAGCTAAGCACGTCAGCTTTGACATCGGTTTTGCACTTCATCCGTTTTGCACATCGGCGTTAAACTAGACATTGGGCCGTTGTTGGCATTTTTAGCTAATATTGTCTGATTCTGATATGCTCACCGAAATATCATGCATCCCAAATTGAAAGGGGCTTCTGCTTCATTCATGACCTGGTTGATTCCTTGGAAACAGAATTACCTTAGGGACACATTCTTTATTTAGGCTACTTATAGAAAACTTCCATGCTGAGTGTACTTTACAATAAGCATTTGTGTTCTCTCTGCCTTTGACTTTAATCATAGCAGCAAACTCCTCAACAAGTGATTACACGGGCGTCTGTATTTTAAGATTCCTGCCAGTAATTTCTATGCCGGTTCATATTTGTCTGTTTTTGGCTGTGTATGGGTAATAGCCAAGAGAGAAAAAGAAAGTAAAAACGATAATTTTCAACACAAAACGGTCTAATGAACATTAGGCCAATATTCAACATTCATGAGAACCGTGTCTGCACGTACACGGATGTTGATGGAAATTACTACACCAACAAAGTTACTGCACCAACTTTGGAAGGATTTTCAAACGTAGGCATAAACTGTATTTTCCCCATATCATAATCGGTTGAGATTCATTGTCTATCTCTGTGATGGAATGTCTATTTTTACAGTAGAACACGCTTTGAAAGTAACGTGGAAAGTAGCCTTGTAGTTTATTTTTTACTTTTGTAGGCTTCTTGAATGCTCTTCAATGGGCAAAAACGTAGCACAATGGTTGTCAGCGCAAAAGCTTAAAATGTCCAATGCAGCCGTTTTATCTCTATAAAATAATTTCTGCGTCAACAATAAAGTACCTTACAATTAAAGGGATACTTCGGGATTTTGCCAATGCCCTTTATCTACTTCCCCAGTGTCAGATGAACTTGTGGATACCATTTTATGTTTCTCGTGTACAGTATGAAGGAAGTTAGAGGAAGTTTAGTGTGCCAATGCTAACTAGTGTTAGGGCAATGACTGGAAGTCTGTGGGTATCTACTAGCATGCTAGACTTCTAGTCGTGCTTACGCTAGTTAGCAATTGCGCTAGTTAGCAACTTCCTTCAAACTGCACGCAGGGACATAAAAAATTATATTTACGAGTTCATCTGACTCTGGGGAAGTGGATTAACTTCTTGGTGACAGGGGGGTAGTATTGAGTAGCTTGGATGAATAAGGTGCCCAGAGTAAACTGCCTGCTACTCTGTCCCAGATGCTAATATATGCATATTATTAGTAGTATTGGATAGAAAACACTCTGAAGTTTCTAAAACTGTTTGAATGATGTCTGTGAGTACAACAGAACACATATGGCAGGCGAAAACCTGAGAAAAATCCAACCAGCAAGTGCAAAATCTGAGGCTTGTAGTTTTTTAACTCAGCCCCTATTGTAGATACAGTGGGATATTGGTTATGTTGCATTTCCTAAGGCTTCCACTAGATGTCAACGGTCTTTAGAACATTGTTTGAGGCTTCTACTGTGAAGTGGGACCGAATAAGAGAGGAATGAGTCAGGTGTCTGGCAGAGTGCCACAGGCTCTGAGGCACGGTCACGAGAGAGTTAGCTCTCATCCCATTGCTTTTATACAGACATAGGAATTCTCCGGTTGGAATATTCATGAAGATTTATGATAAAAACATCATAAAGATTGATTCTATACTTAGTTTGACAAGTTTCTATGGGCTGTAACGGAACTTTTTGTCCGACGTTTGGCTGGAACTGAACGCGCTTTTGGATTTGTTTACCAAACGCCCGAACAAAAGAAGCTATTTGGACATAAATGATGGACATTATCAAACAAAACAAACATTTATTGTGGAACTGCGATTCCTGGGAGTGCATTCTGATGAAGATCATCAAAGGTAAGTGAATATTTATACTAGAGGTCGACCGATTATTGGAGGACCAAAGAAAGCCGATACCGAGTAATCTGCCAATTTTTTTAATATATATTTTATTTATTTGTAATAATGACAATTACAACAATACTGAATGAACATTTATTTAAACTTAATATAATACATCAATAAAATTCAATTTAGCCTCAAATAAATAATGACACATGTTCAAAAGTGTTGGAGAAGAAAGTAAAAGTGCAATACGTGCCATGTAAAAAAGCTAACGTTTGAGTAACTTGCTCAGAACATGAGAACATATGAAAGTTGGTGGTTCATTTTAACATGAGTCTTCAATATTCCAAGTTAACTTCTTAAGGTATAGGGGGCAGCATTTTCACTTTTGGATAAATAGCGTGCCCAATTTCAACTTCCTGCTACTCATGCCAAGAATATAAGATATGCATATTAACCTCTAGTGTCGAGCAATCCCGTATCTGAGAGCGTAATTATAGCCTCAAGCTCATTACCATAAGGCAACGTTAACTATTCATGAAAATCGCAAATGAAATGAAAGAAATATATTCACTCACAAGCTTAGCCTTTTGTTAACAACACTGTCATCTCAGATTTTCAAAATATGCTTTTCAACCATAGCTACACAAGCATTTGTGTAAGAGTATTGATAGCTAGCATAGCATTAAGCCTAGCATTCAGCAGGCAACATTTTCACAAAAACAAGAAAAGCATTCAAATAAAATAATTTACCTTTGAAGAACTTCGGATGTTTTCAATGAGGAGACTCTCAGTTAGATAGCAAATGTTCAGTTTTTCCAAAAATATTATTTGTGTAGGAGAAATCACTCCGTTTTGTTCATCACGTTTGGCTAAGAAAAAAATCTGAAAATGCAGTCTCTACAACGCCGAACCTTTTACCAAATTAACTCCATAATATCGACAGAAACATGGCAAACGTTGTTTAGAATCAATCCTCAAGGTGTTTTTCACATATCTATTCGATGATAAATCATTTGTGGCAGCTGTGTTTCTCCTCGATGCAAACGAAAAATACACGCAGCTGGATATTATGCAATAATTGCAACTGAGGACACCAAGCGGCCACCTGGTAGATGTAGTCTCTTAAGGTCAATCTTCCAATGATTTGCCTACAAATACGTCACAATGCTGTCGACACCTTGGGGAAACGACAGAAAGTCTAAGCTCATTCGTGACCCATACACAGCCATACACAGCCATATAAGGAGACATTGGAACACAGCGCATTCAAAATCTGGGGCACTTCCTGTATGAAATTTCATCTTGGTTTCGCCTGTAGCATTAGTTCTGTGGCACTCACAGACAATATCTTTGCAGTTTTGGAAACGTCAGAGTGTTTTCTTTCCAAAGCTGTCAATTATATGCATAGTCGAGCATTTTTTCGTGACAAAATATCTTGTTTAAAACGGGAAGGTTTTTTTTATCCATAAATTATAAGAGCGCCCCCTATATCCAAGAAGTTAATAGTAGATTTGGATAGAAAGCACTGAAGTTTCGAAAACAGTTTGAATCATGTCTGTGAGTATAACAGAACTTATTTAGCAGGCAAAACCCCGAGGACTAACCGTTCAGATTTTTTTTTTTAGTTCTCTGTCTGTTCAGTGTGTTCTCATTGGGAAACTATATTTCTTAGGCACTTGTTTTGAGTTCCTACCGCTTCCACTGGATGTCACCAGTCTTTGGAATTTGGTTGAGGTTATTTCTTTGTGCAATGAAGAAGTACGGCCATCTAGGAACTGGGTAACACTGTTGAGAGTTACGCAAGACTTGAAAAGTAGCGTTGGTTTGTTGTCTTCCTGTATTGAACACAGATAGACCCGTCTTCAATTTGATCGATTATTAACGTTTAAAAATACCTAAAGTTGTATTACAAAAGTAGTTTGAAATGTTTTGGCAAAGTTTACAGGCAACCTTTGAAATATTTTGTAGTGAAGTTGCGCAAATTGGAAGCGTTTTTTTTCTGGATCAAACGCGCCAAATAAATTGACATTTTGGATATATATGGGCGGAATTAATCAAACAAAAGGACCAATTGTGATGTTTATGGGACATATTGGAGTGCCAACAAAAGAAGCTCATCAAAGGTAGGGCATGTTTTATATTTTATTTCTGCATTTTGTGTAGCGCCTGCAGGGTTGAAATATGCTACTCTCTTTGTTTACTGTTGTACTATCATCAGATAATAGCTTCTTTCTTATGCTTTCGCCGAAAAGCCTTTTTAAAATCTGACATGTTGGCTGGATTCACAACGAGTATAGCTTTAATTTAGTGTCTTACATGTGTGATTTAATGAAAGTTAGATTTTTATATTATTTTATTAGAATTTGCCGCGCTGCATTTTCCCTGGCTTTTGGCCAAGTGGAACGCAAGCGTCCCCTATACCTTAAGAAGTTAAGAGGTTTTAGGTTGTAGTTAATATAGTATTCATAGGACTTTCTCTATACCATTTGTATTTCATATACCTTTGACTATTGGATGTTCTTATAGGCACTTTAGTATTGCCAGTGTAACAGTATAGCTTCCGTCCCGCTCCTCGCCCCTACCTGGGCTCGAACCAGGAACACATCGACAACAGCCACACTCGAAGCAGCGTTACCCATCGCTCCACAAAATCCGCGGCCCTTGCAGAGCAAGGGGAATAACTACTCCAAGTCTCAGAGCGAGTGACATTTGAAACATAATTAGCGCGTACCCCGCTAACTAGCTAACCATTTCACATCGGTTACACCAGCCATTGGGCTAATAGGCTTGAAGTCATAAACATCGCTGTGCCTGCGAAGAGCTGCTGGCAAAACGCACAAAAGTGCTGTTTGAATGAATGCTTACGAGCATGCTGCTGCCTACCATCGCTCAGTCACTGCTCTATCAAATATCAAATCATATACTTAATTATAATATAATAACACACAGAAATACGAGCCTTTGGTCATTAATATGGTCGAATGTGAAAAACAAAAAGTTTATTCTTTCAGTGAAATACGGAACCGTTCTGTATTTTATCTAACGGGTGGCATCCATCAGTCTAAATATTCCTGTTACATTGCACAACCTTCAATGCTATGTCATAATTACCTAAAATTCTGCCAGGCGGCCCAAACTGTTGCATATTCCCTGACTCTGCGTGCAATGAACGCAAGAGAAGTGACACAATTTCACCTGGTTAATATTGCCTGGTAACCTGGATTTCTTTTAGCTAAATATGCAGGTTTAAAAATGTATACTTCTGTGAATTGATTTTAAGAAAGGCATTGGTGTTTATGGTTAGGTACACGTTGGAGCAACGACAGTCCTTTTTCGCATATGCGCACCTCATCGATTATATGCAACGCAGGACACGCTACATAAACTAGTAATATCATCAACCATGTGTAGTTATAACTAGTGATTATGATTAAGTTCAATGCTAGCTAGCAACTTACCTTGGCTTCTTACTGCATTCGCGTAACAGCTGGGCTCCTCGTGAGGCAGGTGGTTAGAGCGTTGGACTAGTTAACTGTAAGGTTGCAAGATTGGATCCCCTGAGCCGACAAGGTAAAAATCTGTTGTTCTGCCCCTGAACAAGGCAGTTAACCCACCGTTCCTAGGCCGTCATTGAAAATAAGAATGTGTTCTTAACTGACTTGCCTAGTTAAATTAAGATTAAATAAAGGTGTACCCCAAAAAAATTGCCGTCCAAAATTACCGATTTCCAAATGTTATGAAAACTTGAAATCGGCCCTAATTAATCGGCCGACCTCTAGTTAAGTCACCACCAAGCCACAGAAAAACCCAACCATTTTTCCAGCCAAAGAGAGGAGGCACTAATAGAGATAAAATTAATCACTAACCTTTGATCTTCATCAGATGACACTCATAGGACTTCATGTTACACAATACATGTATGTTTTGTTTGATAAAGTGCACGAACCACTGCTTTTAATCAGGGCAAGGTGTCTGGTAACATGGCTGAATACAAACAGTGCAGCTATTCCCTCCGCAAGGCTATCAAACAAGCTAAGCGCCAGTACAGAGACAAAGTAGAATCTCAATTCAACGGCTCAGACACAAGAGGTATGTGGCAGGGTCTACAGTCAATCACGGACTACAGGAAGAAACCCAGCCCAGTCACGGACCAGGATGTCTTGCTCCCAGGCAGACTAAATAACTTTTTGCCCGCTTTGAGGACAATACAGTGCCACTGACACGGCCTGCAACGGAAACATGCAGTCTCTCCTTCACTGCAGCCGAAGTGAGTAAGACATTTAAACGTGTTAACCCTCGCAAGGCTGCAGGCCCAGACGGCATCCCCAGCCGCGCCCTCAGAGCATGCGCAGACCAGCTGGCCGGTGTGTTTACGGACATATTCAATCAATCCCTATACCAGTCTGCTGTTCCCACATGCTTCAAGAGGGCCACCATTGTTCCTGTTCCCAAGAAAGCTAAGGTAACTGAGCTAAACGACTACCGCCCCGTAGCACTCACATCCGTCATCATGAAGTGCTTTGAGAGACTAGTCAAGGACCATATCACCTCCACCCTACCTGACACCCTTGACCCACTCCAATTTGCTTACCGCCCAAATAGGTCCAAATAGGTCCATCTCAACCACACTGCACACTGCCCTAACCCATCTGGACAAGAGGAATACCTATGTGAGAATGCTGTTCATCGACTACAGCTCGGCATTCAACACCATAGTACCCTCCAAGCTCGTCATCAAGCTCGAGACCCTGGGTCTCGACCCCGCCCTGTGCAACTGGGTACTGGACTTCCTGACGGGCCGCCCCCAGGTGGTGAGGGTAGGCAACAACATCTCCTCCCCGCTGATCCTCAACACTGGGGCCCCACAAGGGTGCGTTCTGAGCCCTCTCCTGTACTCCCTGTTCACCCACGACTGCGTGGCCATGCACGCCTCCAACTCAATCATCAAGTTTGCGGACGACACAACAGTGGTAGGCTTGATTACCAACAACGACGAGACGGCCTACAGGGAGGAGGTGAGGGCCCTCGGAGTGTGGTGTCAGGAAAATAACCTCACACTCAACGTCAACAAAACTAAGGAGATGATTGTGGACTTCAGGAAACAGCAGAGGGAACACCCCCCCCATCCACATCGATGGAACAGTAGTGGAGAGGGTAGCAAGTTTTAAGTTCCTCGGCATACACATCAGACAAACTGAATTGGTCCACTCACACAGACAGCATCGTGAGGAAGGCGCAGCAGCGCCTCTTCAACCTCAGGAGGCTGAAGAAATTCGGCTTGTCACCAAAAGCACTCACAAACTTCTACAGATGCACAATCGAGAGCATCCTGGCGGGCTGTATCACCGCCTGGTATGGCAACTGCACCGCCCTCAACCGTAAGGCTCTCCAGAGGGTAGTGAGGTCTGCACAACGCATCACCGGGGGCAAACTACCTGCCCTCCAGGACACCTACACCACCCGATGCTACAGGAAGGCCATAAAGATCATCAAGGACATCAACCACCCGAGCCACTGCCTGTTCACCCCGCTGCCATCCAGAAGGCGAGGTCAGTACAGGTGCATCAAAGCTGGGACCGAGAGACTGAAAAACAGCTTCTATCTCAAGGCCATCAGACTGTTAAACAGCCACCACTAACATTGAGTGGCTACTGCCAACACACTGTCAATGACACTGACTCTACTCCAGCCACTTTAATCATGGGAATCGATGGGAAATGATGTAAATATATCACTAGCCACTTTAAACAATGCTACCTTATATAATGTTACTTACCCTACATTGTTCATCTCATATGCATACGTTGATACTGTACTCTATATCATCGACTGCATCCTTATGTAATACATGTATCACTAGCCACTTTAACTATGCCACTTGGTTTACATACTTATCTCATATGTATATACTGTACTCGATATCATCTACTGTATCTTGCCTATGCTGCTCTGTACCATCACTCATTCATATATCCTTATGTACATATTCTTTATCCCCTTACACTGTGTATGACAGTAGTTTTTTTTGGAATTGTTAGTTAGATTACTTGCTCGTTATTACTGCATTGTCGGAACTAGAAGCACAAGCATTTCGCTACACTCGCATTAACATCTGCTAACCATGTGTATGTGGCAAATAAAATTTGATTTGATTTGACATTTATATAAAAAAATCTCATTTTACATTGGTGCGTTACGTTCAGTAGTTCTAAAACATGCGGTGATTGTGCCACATGAATTCACAGAAATACTCATTATAAATGTTGATGAAAATTCAAGTGTTATGCTTGGAACTTTAGATATACTTCTCCAACCGCTGTCAGATTTAAAAAAATTTAAACGGAAAAACCATAATCTGAGTACGGCGCTCAGACCCCAAACCAGCCAAAATAAATATCCGCCATGTTGCGCAGTCAACATTAGTCAAAAATAGCATTATAAATATTAACTTACCTTTGATGATCTTCATCAGAATGGCCTCCCAGGAATCGCAGTTACACAATAAATGTTTGTTTTGTTAGATAATGTCCATAATTTCTGTCCAAAAAACTTATTTTGTTAGGGCGTTTGGTAAACAAATCCAAAAGCGTGTTCAGGTCCAGTCGGACGAAAAGTTCAAAAAGTTATATTACAGGTTGAAGAAACTTGTCAAACTAAGTACAGAATCAATCTTTAGGATATTTGTATCATACATGTTCAATAATGTTCCAACCGGAGAATTCCATTGTCTAGAAAAGCAATGGAATGCAGGTCGCTCTCATGTGAAATGCGCGTGACCAGTGCGTGGCTCTCTGCCAGACCATTGACTCAAAGAGCTCTCATCCGGTCCCACTTCACAGTAGAAGCCTGAAACAATGTTCTAAACACGGTTGACATCTAGTGAAAGCCTTAGGAAGTGCAACATAACCCATATCCCACTGTGAATTCGATAGGGGCTGAGTTTAAAAACTACAAACCTCAGATTTCCCACTTCCTGGTTGGATTTTTTTCTCAGGTTTTTGCCTGCCATATGAGTTCTGTTATACTCACAAACATCATTCAAACAGTTTTAGAAACTTCAGAGTGTTTTCTATCCAATAGTAATAATATGCATATATTAGCATCTGGGACTGAGTAGGATGCAGTTTACTCTGGGCACAGTATTCATCCAAAAGTGACAATGCTGCCCCCTATCCCAAAGGTCTTCAGACGCGCTGCGGTAAACGGCAAGAAAATCCGCCTATCGTGTGTAGTGATCAAATGTTATTTGTCACATGCTACAAATACAACAGGTGTAGACCTTACCGTGAAATGCTTACTTACAACCCCAACCCCTTAACCAACAATGCAGTTCAATAAATAGAGTTAAGAAAATATTTACTAAATAAACTAAAGTATAAAATAAAAAGTAACACAATAAAATAACGAAGCTATATACAGGGGTAGCCGGTACCGAGTCAATGTGCTGGGGTACACGTTTAGTTGAGGTAAATGACTATGCATAGATAATAAATGGTGAGTAGCAGCAGTGTAAAAACAAAGGGGGGCTGTGTCAATGCAAATAGTCCGGGTGGCCATTTGATTAATTGTTCAACAGTCTTATGGCTTGGTAGAAGCTGTTAACACAAAAAAAGACATAAAAAAAATCGGGGTATATATATATATATATATATATATATATGCTGCTATAACAGCCTCCACTCTTCTAGGACAGATTTCCACTAGATGTTGAACATTGCTGCGGGGACTTGCTTTCATTCAGTTACAAGAACATTCGTGAAGTTGGGCATGGATGTTTGGCGATTAGGCCTGCCCCGCAGCTGGCTTTCCAATTCATCCCAAAGGTGTTCGATGGCGTTGAGGTCAGGGCTCTGTGCATGCCAGTCAAGTTCTTCCACACCGGTCTCAACAAACTATTTCTGTATTGACCTAGCTTTGTGCAGCTGCTCGGGCATTGGAAACCCATTTCATGAAGCTCCCGACGAACAGTTATTGTGCTGACGTTGGTTCCAGACGCAGTTTTGAACTCTGTAGTGAGTATTGCAACCAAGGACAGATTAGTTTTACGCGCTTCAGCACTCGGCGGTCTCATTCTGTTAGCTTGTGTGGCCTAGCACTTCGCGGTTGAGCTGTTGTTGCTCCTAGACATGTCCACTTCACAATAACAGCACTTACAGTTGACCGGGCAGATATTTGACAAACCAACTTGTTGGAAAGGTGGCATCCTATGACTGAGCTCTTCAGTAAGGCAATTCTACTGCCTATGGAGGTTGCATGCCTGTGTGCTCAATTTCATCCACCTGCTAGATTTTGTACACCTTAGCCACAACAGGTTTGGCTGAAGTAGCCGAATTCACTCATTTGAAGGGGTATCCACATAATCTTGTGTATTTAATGAATTCCCATAACTTCTGGAGCCCACTGGTGCAGAAACTCTTGAGGGCCAAGAATATTTTATGCAATGTTGCAAGTTTGCTAGGTCAAATTTAGGGCCGGACCCAGTTGATAGTTTATACAATGTTTCAAGTTCGTTGCAGACCGACCATGTGTAGCCAATGTGATTCATAGGATATTTTTATCAGGATATTCTTTACCTGAAGGCTGCAATGTTCATATTTGTTGGCTTTATGTAGGCTATTTTTACATAGTTGGCAATGGCAATAGAAGTTATGCATTAAAAATTGTATAATTTCCATTTAGATCGAATTTTGATTAATCACATGATAATGATTTTGAGGTACGAAGACATTATTATTATTTATTTTTTTCTTCGAATTTTACCCCTTTTTTCTCTCCCCAATTTCGTGTTATCCAATTGTTTTGTCTCATCGCTACAACTCCCGTACGGGCTCGGGAGAGACGAAGGTTGAAAGTCATGCGTCCTCCGATACACAACCCAACCAAGCCGCACTGCTTCTTAATTAACACAGCGCGCATCCAACCCGGAAGCCACCCACACCAATGTGTCGGAGGAAACACCGTGCACCTGGCATCCTTGGTTAGCGTGCACTGCGCCCGGCCCGCCACAGGAGTCGCTGGTGCGCGATGAGACAAGGACATCCCTACCGGCCAAGCCCTCCCTAACCCGGACGACGCTAGGCCAATTGTGCGTCGCCCCACGGACCTCCCGGTTGCGGCCGGTTACGACAGAGCCTGGGCGCAAACCCAGAGTCTCTGATGGCACAGCTGGCGCTGCAGTACAGCGCCCTAGACCACCCACAGTGCATATGGAAACCATAACTGACACGCAGATTGGTAAACATTGTACGATAAATTGGCATTCCACATAAAGGTTGTAGCCTTTAGGGTACAGTTGTTTTTAAATGTTTTATTCTGGTTATCTTGATCTCTGACTCCCCCTTCAGTAATTTTTTTATTCAAACAGTGCGCTTAAAGCATCAGACAAGCTCAGTGCATATAGTTGATTTTATTTAAACACATATGGGGTGTCTATATGGAAAAATACACTGAACGTTTTTGTCGGAGACAGCCCTAATATTTCCAAACTGAGGTCGAAATAACAACATTGAAATTATGATAATGCCCTTTTTGTGTAAGAGCTGTTTGGTGAGAAAATTTCTGCCTGTTCGGGTGGGATGTAATTCTGGCCCGCCGCATGTCACCCTGCGATCTGATTATAATAGACCAATTAACATTAATCCTTTATTTACATATTACTTCCTAGTTTTGATGCTAGTTATGCCTAGGGCTGTTGCGGTGACCGTATTACCACCACACCGGCGGTCACGAGTCATGAAGGCAGTCAAATTCCACATGACCGTTTAGTCTCAGCAATTAGGCTTCTCCAAGCTCTGATGCGGCTGCTGGTCATTAGTAGCCTAACAAACTTGCTAACTGCCTTAGCTCAGAACTCTGTTGTCCCTCTAATCACTCTGACATCAATGCAAATGTATTCAATAATCTAATCAAACACTTCATGAGCTCATGTTGTGCAACATTTCTATAGGCTATGCTATAGGCTATGCTATTGCGTGAAGGGTCGGAGACTTTCCGGTAAATTTTTGGAATTTTTCTGGACATTTTTAAAGGGAAGTTAAACCTGGGAATTTTAGGAATTTTGCTTAAATTCATCAAAAAAGTTAGCTTATAACAGTGAACGTTTTTGTGGGATACACATAAGGAAATTCTAGGTGTTGTGGCATATTTTGGTTAAACTATCCCCAATTCAATGGAATTGCAACCCTCTGCATGCACAGTGCATTCTTCCAACACATGTGCGGTGCACTCTTCCATCACATGTACAACTGATTCTCAAAATCTTGCACACTAATGAGATGCTATTGAGCCCACCCTACTACTCTGTCTGAGCCAAGGACTACATGCTTTCTGGTAAGTTTTGATTATAATACTGGGTGGGGTGAATATATTTTATAAGACATTCTTTTTTGTTAACCAGTAAATAGTAGCCTACAGCAACGTGTGTTTAAATAATTTCTAACTTGTTAACAACTTTTGCTAGTTAGTTTTTGCTACCATGTGGGTTTTAGCTTGCTTGAGCCTGCTAACTGAGGAGTGTTAATTCACCTGTTTCCATACATGTTTCATTTTTAAAACATTTATCTTACAAAGGAGTTGTTTAATCTAACTGCTTAACTATTTATTTGTACATGGAATTGTATTTTTTTCTACTCATTTTTTTCTCATCTTTACAGGAAAATGCCACAAAATCTGATGTGTGGAGACATTTCACTGCAACTAATCTAGATGGAAAAGCTGTGTAAATTTGCAAATACTGTGCCAAATTATATGTGAAGAATGCAACAAAGATGCAGAATCATCTAGCCAAATGCATAAAGTTCCCTCGGTGCTCACAACAAGCAAACGCTGACAAAAGTCCCTCTACTTCTATTCAAGTTGAAAATGATGAATCAGACATCTTATCGATTGCAACAGCTCATGGTTCTCCTGGAATCTGATTTTTTTTTTAACTCAATGGAGGAATGTAGGTAGAGATGCGAATGAATGTCTTGCTCAAGCTGTGTACGCAACTGGTTAACCTCTGATGCTCACAGGCAATGTGTATTGGAAGAGATTTCTGAATGTTCTTCACCTAGCATACACCCCTCCAACCAGACATGCTTTATCTAATCATTTACTGGACGCAGAGTTCAACAGAGTTCAAGTGAATATCAAGCAAATCATAGAGAAAGCATTGCAATCATCTCTGATGGGTGGTCGAATGTTTGTGGGCAAGGAATAATTAACTACATCATCTCCACCCCTCAACCAGTATTCTACAAGAGCACAGACACAAGGGACAACAGACACACCGGTCTGTAGGCAGTCATCAATGACCTTGGACCACAGAAGGGATTTGTGCTGGTGACAGGTAATGCTGCGAACATGAAGGCTGCTTGGTCTAAAGTGGTGGAGTCCTACCCTCACATCACACCCATTTGCTGTGCTGCTCATGCATTGAATCTGCTCCTCAAGGACATCATGGCACTGAAAACAATGGATACATACAACAAGAGAGCCAAGGAAATGGTTAGGTATGTGAAGGGTCATCAAGTTATAGCAGCAATCTACCTCACCAAGCAAAGTGAGAAGAATAAGAGCACCGCATTGAAGCTGCCCAGCAACACCCGTTGGGGTGGTGTTGTCATCATGTTTGACAGTCTCCTGGAGGGGGAGGAGTCTCTCCAAGAAATGTCTAGATCACAGTCTGCCGATATGGACAGCCCCATCAAGAGGATCTTCCTGGATTATGTATTTTGAGAGAGAGAGAGGTAAGCAGCCTGAAACTCCTGAAACCTATAGCAGTAGCCATTGCACAGATTCAGGGCGACCATGCCATTGTGTCTGATGTTCAGACTCTGCTTGCAGATGTAAGAGAAGAAATCCGTACTGCCCTGCCCACTTCACTGTTGCTCCAAGCAGAGGAAACTGCAGTTCTGAAATACATCAAAAAGCGTGAAGACTTCTGCCTGAAACCCATACACGCTGCAGCATACATGTTTGACCCCAAGTATGCTGTTAAGAGCATCCTGTCTGGTACAGAGATCAACAAGGCTTATGGTGTCATCACTACCGTGTCTCACCACCTTGGCCTGGATGAGGGCAAGGTTATTGGCAGACTGGCAAAGTATACTTCCAAGCAAGGGATTTGGAATGGAGATGCAATATGGCAGTTGTGCCAACATATCTCGTCAGCCACCTGGTGGAAGGGACTTTATGGATATGAGGGTCTTCCGCTGTTGCCTCCATCATCCTCCAAATCCCACCAACATCAGCCGGCACAGAGTGCAACTGGTCCTTGTTTGGGAACACACATGCCAAAGCACGCAACAGGCTGACCATTACAAGGTTTGAAAAATTGGTGGCCATCTGGGCAAATTTGAGGCTTTTTGAGCCTGACAATTAGCCATCCTCAACAAGGTTGGAAAGTGACAGTGAAGATGAGGCCTCAGTATGATATTCAAGAGGTGGACATTGAGGAGGTCCAGGTAGAAGACATGGAAGCCTGAGAGGAAGACAACCAAAGCTTTAGTTTCTTTTGTTGTTCAGTGAAATCATCCCATGTGTCAACTCAATTAATTAAAGTTCAATTCATTACTAAATTGTTTTTTTGTTTTTTTTCTATTGGAAGGATTTAATAATTTACCTTATCATAAGGAGACATAATTGTAATCGTCTTATGTTTCTCTCTCCATATGATATCATAAATATATCCAATGCAAAAAAACATCTACATTTAAATGGTATTAATATTAATTTGCATACATTTCCGTTAATTCCCACGGAAAGTTTCCATCTCTGAATATTCCCCAAAATGTGCAACCCCAATGGCCACTAATATAAAGATGAGTACTCCATCAGCTTTCTATAGGCTAGGCCTACTATATTTATTTCTAAATTTTTGTCATATTTAGCACATTGCTTATATTTACAACATGAGTATAGCCTACTTGGCTGGCGAGAACAAAACCATGGTGAAAGCATCCTCTATTTGCCATATAAGTGCATAGATAACGTGTAGTTTTCCCGCTGCCCCTGTTTCGATACAGGTGCATGATAATGGTCCATTCTAAATCCGAACAAATGTCACACATATATTATTCTGTATATGTAAAGACATGATTAAATCAAGAACAGTCTGGTGGGTGACTATTTGCCTATCACTTGTGAATTATATATTGTCACTTGTGAATGATGCCCAGCATAAGAAACAATACCTTTTTTTTGTGCAACTTTTTTGAATCATAGTCACACACTTCATGTACCTTAGCCCATAGGCCTATGTGTTTGAATAAGGGTTGCATCACAACTAGTGGCCAAATAACTTCTTAAAATTAAGCACATTAATCTGCTTTACAAGGGGTGTAGTGCCTATCTGGCATATATAAGCAGTGACTGAGTTTCAAGTTTGGGGAAGATCATTTTCACCATAAAAATGCTCATTTATAATAAAAGCATTACATGCATAATTGCTTTTGTGTTCACTTTTGATAATGGTGTTTTCCGCTAATGGAACATTGGCGCTTATTGCCTACTACCATGTGCGCATTGCTGTGCTTATAATAAAGAAATAGCCTAATAGTTTATGAACAGTTTAAGCTAAACGTTCTGATCTGTTGTGTCAGCTACATTGCATAAATATGTTTTTTGTTGTTGCTTGTGGTTGTATTTAATTTGGGATCTATTGCATCCCACAACTGTCCCAGACTATTTTTGGAATATGAATTTATTTTACAGAATAGAATAGGTCGACTTTTGTACTATGGGGATAATAGATTGTTTGCTGTTCGTTAGGCCTACTCATCTTGTTGGCTGACGAAAAGTAAATGTGACCAGTTCTTCCAATATGCACCTCGGAATTGTATAATTGCATCGGACTACACTACATTACATTTCAGGCTAGGTACACATGGATTTTGCACATTATTATTTTAAAAAATTATTCAAGCTTTGTCTAGTTGGTTGTTAATCATTGCGTGACAGCCAATTTCAAATCTTGCTGTAGATTTTCAAGCAGATTTAAGTCAAAGCTGTAACTATGCCAGTCAGGAACATCTGGGTGGAGAAGTGTTACTCAAGCACGGAATTACTACATTTACATTCATGATTTGGAGCGAACCCTCCTGACTGAAGCTGAGCAGAATTTCCAATAATAATATTTTAGATCTGCGTTTACAAAACACAGCAAGATATTTTTCTGCGTTATCTTTCATTTTCTGCATGAAAAATGTAGAATCCTGCCTTTAACGTAACCCTTGCTTGCTATTCGGTCCTCAATTAAAGCACAGTAAATAGCTTATGCGCCCCAACTCCATGATTCCAACAGTTCACCCAAGTGTTTAGATCTAAATTGCGAATCAAATCACAATGGCCTCCATTTCTTTTTTTCATGCAGCCCTATGTGGAAATGATCTCAAATGTGTGCAGAAATGGTTGAAAATGCATAAAAAATTAGGTTTGGTTGAAGTTTAATTGAACAGTGTGAAGGGAAAGGGGGATACCTAGTCAGTTGTACACCTGAATGCATTCAACTGAAATTTGTCATCCGCATTAAAAAACAATCAGAATGGAGAAAGCCCCATTTTGAAATCACTTAGAATGTATGTGTTGGCACTAGAAGTCGACCGATTATGATTTTTTAAACACCGATAATGAACCAGGAACACATCGACAACAGCCACCCTCGAAGCATCGTTACCCATGCAGAGCAAGGGGAACAACCACTCCAAATCTTAGAGCGAGTGATGTTTGAAACACTATTAGCGCGCACCACGCTAACTAGCTAGCTATTTCACATCGGTTACACCAGCCTAATCTCGGGAGTTGATAGGCTTGAAGTCATAAACTGCGCAATGCTTGAAGCATTGCGAAGAGCTGCTGGCAAAACTCAAGAAAGTGCTGTTTGAATGAATGCTTACGGGCCTGCTGGTGCCTACCATCGCTCAGTCAGACTGCTCTATCAAATCATAGACTTAATTTAACATAATAACACACAGAAATACGAGCCTTAGTTTCCGGATTCGACCATATTAATGACCTATCATCTCGAAAACAAAACGTTCCGTATTTTATCTAACGGGTGGCATCCATAAGTCTAAATATTCCTGTTACATTGCACAATCTTCAATGTTATGTCATAATTACGTAAAACTCTGGCAAATTAGTTCGCAACGAGCCAGGCGGCCCAAACTGTTGCATATACCCTGACTCTGCGTGCAATGAACGCAAGAGAAGTGACACAATTTCACCTGGTTAATATTGCCTGCTAACCTGGATTTCTTTTAGCAAAATATGGAGGTTTAAAAATATATACTTCTGTGTATTGATTTTAAGAAAGGCATTGATGTTTATGGTTAGGTCCACATTGGAGCAACGACAGTCCTTTTTCGCGAATGCGCACCGCATCGATTATATGCAACGCAGGACACGCTAGATAAACTAGTAATATCATCAACCATGTGTAGTTAATTAGTGATTTATGATTGATTGTTTTTTATAAGATAAGTTTAATGCTAGCTAGCAACTGACCTTTGCTTCTTACTTCATTTGCGTAACAGGCAGACTCCTCGTGGAGTGCAATATAAGGCAGGTGGTTAGAGCGTTGGACTTTTAACCGTAAGGTTGTAAGATTGAATCCCTGAGCCGACAAGGTAAAAATCTGTCGTCCTGCCCCTGAACAAGGCAGTTAACCCACCGTTCCTAGGCCGTCATTGAAAATAACAATGTGTTCTTAACTGACTTGCCTAGTTAAATAAAGGTGTAAACATTTTGTTAGTATTTTTCTTATTCAGAAACATGAAATACTTTCTCATATGTTTATACTGTCAAAAATTTGAAAAATACTGTGATATATTTTGGCCATATCGCCCAGCGAAAAATGTCAGTGTGGAGTCATAAACTATAATAATAAATATGCTGTATCACTCAGCATTTTGTGACAGGGCAGGCACTTTGTTGATTCTTGATGTTCAGTTGTAGAACGTCATCTGTGTTTAGAAGTTTTCTTCCACTTTGAAATTAGAGTATTTTGTGTAGATCGTTGACCAAAAATGGCAATTAAATCCATTTGAATCCTACTTTATAACAAAACAGAATGTGGAAAGTCGAGGGGTGTGAATACTTTATGGCTCTTGGTCAAAAGGCTTGAGCAATATACCACATTACTTATTACTAGTAATACATTTCTAGTTTTATAAACAATACAAAGCATGCTCATCCATTTTTGGTGGTGTTATGGCAAACATGTTCTTCTCTCATTCAGGTTGCATTTTAAACAAAGGTGCTTTATTTTCATATTACATGTAGCCCTTCAGTCAGTTCTAACAATGGTAGCCTATGGTATTTTGTCAACTTCAAATAGCCTAGTGATAACACTGATAACACAGATCAATGCAAAACACTCACCAGAAAATGTTTTTGAAACAGAATCATTTCTATCATGGTGAAAATCAGACTTCTCTTTCATTGTTGCTGACTGTTAGCCAAAACTACTGGAGAATAGCAGTCAAAAAACAACCACGCCAGCTGTTGTGGTACCGGTATTTGCGTCATTCTGATTGATCAGGAGATCTAAGAGCATTTTTTATTTATTTAGACTATCCGAATATCTGTAAACATGTCATATTATTTTAATAGTGAAATAGATTTCAAATACCCATCTCTACTAGATATAAGGGATGTGACAAATGGCCAATTTAGCTTAACATTTAAACTGCCATTTAAAAAAAATCTGTTTCATACAATTCCACGTCAATTTACAATGCAGAATAATGGCCCTGTAACATATGAATGACCTTTTAAGGTTCGGGCAATGAAGTTATATCCACCGTGACTGTTCACAGACATAAAATGCAGCTACAGTAAAATGTTGATAGCAACCATTTGCAACTTTTTAGACAATAATAATTCATACAAATTTGACGCGTCTGTACCTTTTCAGACACTACAATTCTGCTCCGGCGTAGAATGTTTTGTATTGTTTCCCTAACAACAACAAACATTCCTGATTTATGTGCTGCTGTTTTTTTTAATGGTTGGGTAGCTAAATGTTTTCTTTCTAGTAAATGTCTTGGTAAATCACGGTACTTAACAAACTTTTTTAGGAAAGGGTGGTCTGCAGGCAGGCTGCGCGCAGCAGTTTGAGATTATTTGATTAACAGTTGTGGTCGCCTAGTGGACGTTGGTCCTGCTTCAGAAGCTGCATTCCTTTACAGACAAGTAAAATGCCCGTTCATCTCTCCAGAGGTTTTGTGTCGGCATTTAAAAAGCTGTAGTGTAGCCTACCCTAACAGACAAACATGACGTAGCCGAGGCGCTTTCAAGGGGCCACATTGCATTATGTCTGAAAAGGGTAATCAATACAGGCTACCGGTAGCCTACTGTAATTTCATATTATAAGACAAAAACACCCCCCCACGAAGACAAAGCGTGCTCGCAAGGCTTTCCCAAAGATACCGCTATATCCTGGCGATACCGGTGCCATGAATAGTCTATGACAGTGGTCACCAACCGATTTTGAGTCATAATCACTTTAGCAGTCAAAAAGAAAGCTGAGATCTACCTCTCAGATTTTTTTATATATATATAAAAAAAGAAAACCAATCAAACCTGTCGCACAATTTCTGAGCGAATATTGCATTTCCAAACGGCCTTCTTTACAGATTAGCGCTGAGAGTCACGTGGGGTTGCATCAGCCAGGCTAACTTTTATGCATGATAAAAGATAATGGTTTGGGATACAAATGTGAAAAGCGTGTCATACATCCTACCAGTCAGAATATGTGAGCGGTTGAGCAGTTTGAAATCCCACATGGAGTGGTCTTTGCACACACTCCGTGTCTCAATGAACTTTCCCCACTCTGGCGATGACAGGGAAAGAAACTGCTGCTCGGTTCATTTTTTTGATTAAAAAGATAATTTAACCAACACCCCAGCTGTTACAGCTGTGAGTGACTTTCTGGGTAAGTCCCTAAGAGCTTTCCACACCAGGATTGTGCAACATTTGCCCATTTTTATTATTTAAAAAAAAATCTTCAATCTCTATCAAATTGGTTGTTGATCATTGCTAGACAACTATTTTCATATCTTGTCATAGATATTTAAGTCAAAACGGTAACTTGGCCACTCAGGAACATTCACTGTCTTGGTAAGCAACTCCAGTGTAGATTTGGCCTTGTTTTTTAAGTTATTGTCTTGCTGAAAGGGGAATTCATCTCCCAGTGTCTGCCTGTTGGAAAGCAGACAACCAGGTTTTCCTCTAGGATTTGCCAGTGCTTGCTTACCTCTATTTTCTAAGTAAAAGAACATTGATCCTTGTTTAACATTTAACCAGTCTTCTCCTGAGATTAAAGTCTTACTTATATATGAATTGCAACTGATGTTTTCTTCAAACGATGTGTTTTATTACCACAAAAAAAGTAAGTAATAGCCCACATCTTGAAAAAAAGAAAAAATAAGTGTTAAGTATAGTATATTTGTGATTTTGCATGGCCTTATGTATTTCAAATTATAAGGTAAATCTGTTAGATTTTTTTGTGCCAAATTTTGTTTTCTCTGTTTTTGTTTTCTATTTTCCCATTTGATGTTCTTAGTCCACAACAATAATTAAACTACATCAGGAGACTATTTTTGAGGTCTGGGAAAAATCTGAGAAATTTCGATTTTTGTGTGTAAACTTTTAATTCAAGTGTGCACCTAGCAAGAGGCTATTGTTTTAGCTGTGTTTTTGTAGCACACATTATGGTAGAGTTTGCAAGACAAATACCCCCTGGATTGGTGAAAATAATCATGATATCATTCTGCCACGTAAGCATAGGCTGCTTTGTAATTAACATTTAATTGAGAATGTTTTTGGAGTACCTATCAGAAGACTGTTTTCATTAACATCATCGCGAACAGTTACACAATGGTTGACGCGCGCTCTGCACACACACAGACAGGGGCATTCTCTTTGCCTCTTCAGAAAGTTGGAAATAAGATTCACTGATTCATTCTGTTCATGTCTTATGATAAACTTGGGCAAATTAATTAATACATGTTCAATAAGTTTAGTTGATTCCCTACTAAGGTCAATACATTTTTGAATATCGTTGAATTCTGTTTTAATGCTCATGATGATGTGGCATGTTAGCGACGCTGCTATTTCGTAACAATTTCCATTCCGTCCCTTCGTTTAAGCCACTGCAACAGTTGTTTAAAAATGTTGACTGGCAAAAGAGCTGTTATAGCATGCCTGTCAACTGGCTATAGCAAAAGTTTGATGTATCAAGCGTGGCCAGGTTTGTGCACTTTGCTGTTTGAGGTATACCCAGAGCAATAACCGACAGATGCTATATGTGGTATGCCCATTATTACCGATAATGGAGGCGCAAGTGGGGATTTTGAACATATTCCAATTCTGTTAAAAAAAGATTGCATGTTTGGTAGCGAGACCGAGCCCAAAACAGACGGTCAGAGTAGAAAGATAATACGATTGGTTCACGTCGTTTCTCAATCTCCATGCACAGCTAATGCGATATATGAAGAGGATACTAAATGTATTGATTTTCATCAGAATATTATTTGCTGTCCAATTAGCATGAGATTTTTTTATCTCATGAAAATGGCATTGGTGGTTTAAAGACCAATGCCTAGGGCCCTATAAAATCTGGAATCATGGAATCCAGACATTAAAACGGAATTCAACAATATTCAAAAATGTATTGAATAGTAGGAAATCTACTATATGTATTGAATTTATTAGAACATTTATTAATTTGCCCAAGATTACGATAAGACATTTAGAAATGCATAAGCGATTTGTATTTTCCTACCAACTTTCTGAAGAGGCAATGGCCCAGGAATGCCCCTGTCTGTATGTGTCTAGTACTATGTGTAGCCATTAGTGATGGTGCTAATGACAACAGTCTTCTGGTAGGTGGAAAGGCGTTCCCCAAAAAACTCAAAAGTCTATGCCTACCTGGAAGAATGATATCATGATTATTTGCATCAATCCAGTGGTGATTTGTTTAGCAAACTCGGGCTCCCGAGTGGCGCAGCAGTCTAAGGCACTGCATCTCAGTGTTAGAGGTGTCACTACAGACCTTGGTTCAATTCCAGGCTGTATCACAACCGGCCATGATTGGAAGTCCCATAGGGCGGCGCACAATAGGCCCAGCGTCTTCTTGGTTAGGGTTTGGCCGGGGTAGTCCGTCACTGTCAATAAGAATTTGTTATTAAATCTTAGGGATAGACCCTTTTTTTCAATTTTCGCCTAAAATGACCTACCCAAATCTAACTGCCTGTAGCTCAGGCCCTGAAGCAAAGATGCATATTCTTGGTACCATTTGAAAAGGAAACACTTTGAAGTTTGTGGTAATGTGAATCGAATGTAGGAGAATATAACAGAATAGATCTGGTAGAAGAAAATACAAAGAAAAAAAAAGTTTTTCCCCCTACCACCATCTTTGTAATGCAACAGAAAGGTCCAGCCATCACTCTGGTTGTAATTCTGATGGTATCCTCAAGATGACAGCAGTGTATGTGCAAACTTTCACTTGACGTATGATTGAACTACATGACAACATGATTGAACTACATTTCAACATTTTCAAAACAACCAGTTTTCATAACGTCATAACTCTGAATATTTGAATATTTTTTGTCCAAAAAGAAAAAGCAGCTACATTTTGCTACAGATACAGGGTTTACTTTATGGGATACTCCCGTAAAGCCCAGTTCATTGGCTATCTAGCTAGCTTTGTTTGACCCCGATTGGTGCTTATTTGACAAAGTTAGAGTCGATCAAGTGAAGACCGCCCGCGTCATCGGTGTGCCATGAAGGTGTCGCTCTCTGACCAAATTTGGTGTCCTATAGGTTATACTACACCCCTAATGATATAGGGAAGTCTGGTTACATTCTAGGATCTCTGAGGAATACATACGAACGTCATTTGACTGGTTGAAACAACGTTTAGGGTTAGATCTTTCTTTTTCTTTCTTTGCAAATTCAAGTGGAAATACAAGATCGATCGTGCATGCTTTGTGGACCTTTTTAGGATATGAACAAGGATTATATCTAACAAAATTATTCTTCATGTTATCTCTGGGACCCATTGGATGATAAATCAGAGCAAGATTTCAGAATGTAAGTACATATTTCACCTTCAGAGGTGAATTTATCACTGAACTTTTCCCTGAACTCAAGTGGATTTTTCCCTGAACTCAAGTGGTCTACTGATGTGGTTTAAACATTGTGGACTTAGAAAAATCAACAAATGTGGATGTTCTATTTTTTTTTTAAGTGTGATTTTTCTGAACAAAAACATGAACAACAGGAAAAAATCTGAAACCTGGAAAAACAAACAGAACTTAATTTGGGAAAAACCACTGAATTAGACAGAACAATTATCAGGTCTACATCCTTTGCAGAGATAATTATCCACCTGACAAGCGTGGCATATCAAGAAGTTTGAACAGCATGATCATTACACAGGTGCACCTTGTGCAGGGGACAATACAAGGCCACTCTAAAATGTGCAACTTTGTCACACAACACAATGCCACAGATGTCAAGTTTTGAGGTATCGTACAATGCATTGCATGCTGACTGCAGCAATGTCTACCAGAGCTGTTGCCAGAGAATTTAATGTTTCCATATGCCGCCTCCATCGTTGTTTCAGAGAATTTGGCAGTACGTTCAACTGGCCTCAACCGCAGACCATGTGCAATCACACCAGCCCAGGACTTCTACATCCGGCATCTTCACCTGCAGAATCGTCTGAGACAAGCCACCCAGGCAGCAGCTGAAATTTAGGAGTGTTTCTGTCTGCAATATAGCCCTTTTTGTGGGAAAAAAGTAATTCTGATTGGCTGGGCCTCACTCCCCGGTGGTGGGGGCCTGGCTCCCAAGTGGGTGGGCTTTTATGGTTGGAAGGTGCAGCACCAGAAAATAATTAGATATAGGTAATAATCAAGGTTACGACATAGCCTAACAGGAAATAGCCTTGCAAGCACAAATACACTAAGGCTAATATAGTTAATTGTTTGTCTTTCTCCAGTGAGCTGTGGTGTGCTGCTGGACTCTCCTGCCAGGATGATATGAGAGTTACCAGGAGACAATGCATACAGGTTAGCTGCTGATCTCTCGCTTTCTCTTCCTTTCTCTCACTTTTTTTGTTAAATGTAGGGAAATACTGTCCGTGACTTATGGACATATGTTTCATGCCTTCTTTACATCACTGGTGTGCAGTACCTTAAAAATGTCATAGCAGCCTAATACTGATTACATTAATATGCTTACATGCCTCAGATAAATCCTTACCTACAGTGCCTTGCGAAAGTATTCGGCCCCCTTGAACTTTGCGACCTTTTGCCACATTTCAGGCTTCAAACATAAAGATATAAAACTGTATTTTTTTTGTGAAGAATCAACAACAAGTGGGACACAATCATGAAGTGGAACGACATTTATTGGATATTTCAAACTTTTTTAACAAATCAAAAACTGAAAAATTGGGCGTGCAAAATTATTCAGCCCCCTTAAGTTAATACTTTGTAGCGCCACCTTTTGCTGCGATTACAGCTGTAAGTCGCTTGGGGTATGTCTCCATCAGTTTTGCACATCGAGAGACTGAAATTTTTTCCCATTCCTCCTTGCAAAACAGCTTGAGCTCAGTGAGGTTGGATGGAGAGCATTTGTGAACAGCAGTTTTCAGTTTTTTCCACAGATTCTTGATTGGATTCAGGTCTGGACTTTGACTTGGCCATTCTAACTCCTGGATATGTTTATTTTTGAACCATTCCATTGTAGTTTTTGCTTTATATTTTGGATCATTGTCTTGTTGGAAGACAAATCTCCATCCCAGTCTCAGGTCTTTTGCAGACTCCATGAAGAAAAGCAGGCCCAAACCATGATGCTGCCACCACCATGTTTGACAGTGGGGATTGGTGTGTTCAGGGTGATGAGCTGTGTTGCTTTTACGCCAAACATAACGTTTTGCATTGTTGCCAAAAAGTTCAATTTTGGTTTCATCTGACCAGAGCACCTTCTTCCACATGTTTGGTGTGTCTCCCAGGTGGCTTGTGGCAAACTTTAAACAACACTTTTTATGGATATCTTTAAGAAATGGCTTTCTTCTTGCCACTCTTCCATAAAGGCCAGATTTGTGCAATATATGACTGATTGTTGTCCTATGGACAGAGTCAACATTGGATCATTCAGAGATCCTCACTGAACTTCTGGAGAGAGTTTGCTGCACTGAAAGTAAAGGGGCTGAATAATTTTGCACGCCCAATTTTTCAGTTTTTGAATTGTTAAAAAAGTTTGAAATATCCAATATGTCGTTCCACTTCATGATTGTGTCCCACTTGTTGTTGATTCTTCACAAAAAAAATACAGTTTTATATCTTTATGTTTGAAGCCTGAAATGTGGCAAAAGGTCGCAAAGTTCAAGGGGGCCGAATACTTTCGCAAGGCACTGTAGGCTTCATACGGGGTTGGAGGTAGCCACGGGGTTAGCGAGGCAGGCCAGTAATTAGAGGGTTGCCGGTTTGAATCCCAGGACTGACTGGAACAATCTGGCGGGAGTGAAAATCTTGCCATAGATTTTCAAGACAATTTAAGTCAATTGTAACTCTGCCACTCAGGAACATTCAATGTCGTCTTGGTAAGCAACTCCAACGTAAAGTGCATTAGAAAGTATTCAGACCCCTTCCCCTTTTCCACATTTTGTTACGTTACAGCCTTATTCTAAAATTGATTAAATAAATACAAATTCCTCATATACACAATACCCTATAATGACAAAACGAAAAAGAGTTTTGCAATTTTTGCAAATTTATAATAGAAAATAAAACAAATACTGTATTTACATAAGTATTCAGACCCTTTGCTATGAGAGTTGAAATTGAGCTCCAGTACATCCTGTTTCCATTGATCATTTTTGTTTCTTCAACTTGATTGGAGTCCACCTGTGTTAAATTCAATTGATTGGACATGATTTGGAAAGACAGACCCCTGTCTATATAAAGTTTCACAGTTGACAGTGCATGTCAGCGCAAAAAAACAAGCCATGAGGTCTAAGGAATTGTCCGTAGAGCTCTGAGACAGGATTGTGTCAAGGCACAGATCTGGGGAAGTGTACCAATTTTTTTTTGCTTCATTGAAAGTCCCCAAGAACACAGCGTCCTCCATTATTAAATGGAAGAAGTTTGGAAACACCAAGACTCTTCTTAGAGCTGGCCGCCAGGCCAAACTGAACAATCAGAGGAGAAAGGCCTTGGTCAAGGAGGTGACCAAGAATACAATTATCACTGATATGGCTCCAGAGTTCCTCTGGGAGAATCTTCCAGAAGGACAACCATCTCTGCAGCACTCCACCAATCAGGCCTTTATGGGAGAGTGGCCAGACGGAAGCCACTCCTCTGTAAAAATGCGCATGACAGCCCGCTTGGATTTTGCCGAAAGGCACCTAAAGGACTCTCTGACCATGAGAAACAGGGAAACCTGGCACCATCCCTACAGTGAATCATGGTGGTGTTAGCATCATGCTGTGGGTTTGTTTTTCAGAGGCAGGGACTGGGAGACTAGCCAGGATCGAGGGAAAGATGAATGGAACAAAGTACAGAGAGATCCTTGATGAAAACCTGCTCCTGACCGCTCTGGACCTCAGACTAGGGCGAAGGTTTACCTTCCAACAGGACAATGACCCTAAGCACACAGCCAGGACAAAGCAGGAGTGGCTTCGGGGCAAGTTTCTGAATGTCCTTGAGTGGCCCAGCCAGAGCCCTGACTTGAACCCGATCGAACATCTCTGGAGAGACCTGAAAATTGCTGTGCTTCTCATCCAACCTAACAAAGCTTGAGGGGATCTGCAGAGAAGAATGTGAGTAACTCCCCAAATACTTTCGTTCCAAACTTGTAGCGTCATACCCAAGAAGACTAGAGGCTGTAATCGCTGCCAAAGGTGATACATGAAAAAAAAAATTTTTTTTTAAATGTAAGTACTGAGTTAAGGGTCTGAATTAGAGGTCGACCGATTAATCGGAATGGCCGATTTCAAGTTTTTATAACGATCGGTAATCTGCATTTTTGGACACCGATTACATTGCACTCCACGAGGAGACTGCGTGGCAGGCTGGCTACCTTTTTATGTGAGTGCAGCAAGGAGCCAAGGTAAGTTGCCAGCTAACATTAAAGTTATCCAATAAAAAAACAATAAATATTAACATAATCACTAGTTAACTATCATGGTTGATGATATTACTAGTTCATCTAGCTTGTCCTGCGTTGCATATAATCGATGCGGTACCTGTTAATTTATCATCGAATCAAAGCCTACTTTGCCAAATGGTTGACGATTTAACAAGCGCTCTCGCGAAAAAAGCACGGTCATTGCACCAATGTGTGCACTCGTGAAAAAAGCACGGTCATTGCACCAATGTGTACCTAACTATAAACATCAATGCCTTTCTTAAAATCAATACACATGTATATATTTTTACACCTGCATATTTAGTTAATATTGCCTGCTAAGATTAATTTATTTTTACGAGGGAAATTGTGTCAATTCTCTTGCGTTCTGTGCAAGCAGTCAGGGTATATGCAGCAGTTTGGGCTGCCTGGCTCGTAACAAACGGTCTGAAGACCATTTCTTCCTAACAAAGACAGTAATTAATTTGCTGGAATTGTACATAATTATGACATAACGTTGAAGGTTGTGCAATGTAACAGCAATATATAGACTTAGGGATGCCACCCGTTAGATAAAATACGGAACTGTTCCGTATTTCACTGAAAGAATAAACGTTTGTTTTCGAAATTATAGTTTCCGGATTTTATCATATTAAGACCTAAAACTCGTATTTCTTTGTGTTATATTATAATTCTAGGATTTGATATTTGATAGAGCAGTCTGACTGAGCAGTGGTAGGCAGCAGCGGCTCGTAAGCATTCATTCACTTCCTACCTGGGAATATTGAAGACTCATGTTAAAAGGAACCACCAGCTTTCATATGTTCTCATGTTCTGAGCAAGGAACTTAAACGTTAGCTTTTTTTACATGGCAAATATTGCACTTTTACTTTCTTCTCCAACACTTTGTTTTTGCATTATTTAAACCAAATTGAACATGTTTCATTATTTATTTGAGACTAAATGGATTTTCATGTATTAAGTTAAAATAAGTGTTCATTCAGTATTAGTATTATTAGTCATTATTAGAAATATATATATATATATATATATATATATATATATATATATATATATATATATATATATATATATATATATATATATATATATATATAAATCGTCTCATTAATCGCTATCTGCTTTTTTTTGGTCCTCCAATCGGTGTCGGCGTTGAAAAATCATAATCGGTCGACCTCTAGTCTGAATACTTAAGTAAATGTAATATTTCAGTTTTTTTTTTTAAAAACAACCATTTGCAAACATTTCTTAAAACCTGTTAAGCCTACCCCCTACTTTTTCGAACATTCTGTTAAAAATCGCGCAACATTTCAGCATCCTGCTACTCATGCCAGGAATATAGTATATGCATATGATTAGTATGTGTGGATAGAAAACACTCTCACGTTTCTAAAACTGGTTAAATCACGGCTGTGACTATAACAGAGTGTGTGTTTCATCGAAAAGCGCAAGAAAAACTGATCACTGAAAACTGGAAAAAATATCAATGCGCCACTTGCAGGTATTGTCTAAGGGACACCAAATTAAATGGGGCTGAGATTGCAAGTCCTACAGCTTCCACACGATGTCGCCAGTCTTGTCAATTGCCTGCACGTTGTTTCTTGGTCAAACGAGTTAGAGAGAGCCCATTCCTTCCGGTCTCCGACAGGAAGTTTTGGAACAGAGATTTCCGAACATGATTTGAAGACGTGGAGCTATTGAATTACACATCGCCCCGTGATCAATTTGATAGATTATTAACGTTTACTAATACCTAAAATTGGATTACAAAAGTATTTCGAAGTGTTTTGTGAAAGTTTATCATCAACTTTTTTAATTTAAAAAAATGACTTTGCGTTTTGAAACGGTGTTTATTTCTGAATCACACAGTTTCCATAGATGGATATTTTGGGTATATATGGACCGATTTAATTGAAAAAAAGACCCTATAGTGATGTTTATGGGACATATAGGAGTGCCAACAAAGAAGCTCGTCAAAGGTAATGAATGTTTTATATTTTATTTCTGCTATTTGTGTAGCGCCTGCTACGCTAATTCTTTTGTTTACGTCGCCTTCAGGTATTTCGTGGTGTTGCATGCTATCAGATAGTAGCTTCTCATGCTTTCGCCGAAAAGCATTTTAATAATCTGACTTGTTGGCTAGATTCACAACGAGTGTAGCTTTAATTCAGTACCCTGCATGTGTGTTTTAACCTCTTGCGTCGACCTGAGACGCAGACGTCCCATCTAGGCATCTGGAAATGCAAATGCGCTACGCCAAATGCTAATAGCACTCGTTAAAACTCAAACGTTCATGAAAACACACATGCAGGGCACTGAATTAAAGCTACACTCGTT
This sequence comes from Oncorhynchus tshawytscha, assembly GCF_018296145.1. Taxonomy (NCBI): domain Eukaryota; kingdom Metazoa; phylum Chordata; class Actinopteri; order Salmoniformes; family Salmonidae; genus Oncorhynchus; species Oncorhynchus tshawytscha. The sequence continues at coordinate 39,342,651 of NC_056437.1, read as the reverse complement.
GTGAATCTAGCCAACAAGTCAGATTATTAAAATGCTTTTCGGCGAAAGCATGAGAAGCATGAGAAGCTATTATCTGATAGCATGCAACACCCCGAAATACCTGAAGGCGACGTAAACAAAAGAATTAGCGTAGCCGGCGCTACACAAATAGCAGAAATAAAATATAAAACTTTCATTACCTTGGACGAGCTTCTTTGTTGGCACTCCTATATGTCCCATAAACATCACTATTGGGTCTTTTTTTCGATTAAATCGGTCCATATATACCCAAAATATCCATCTATGGAAACTGTGTGATTCAGAAAAAAACACAGTTTCAAAACGCTACGTCATTTTTTTAAATTAAAAAAGTCGACGATAAACTTTCACAAAACACTTCGAAATACTTTTGTACTTCCGGCGCCGACAGAGATGGCCGCCTCGCTTCGCGTTCCTAGGAAACTATGCAGTTTTTTGTTTTTTTACGTGTTATTTCTTACACTAGTACCCCAGGTCATCTTAGGTTTCATTACATATAGTCGAGAAGAACTACTGAATATAAGATCAGCGTCAATTCACCATCAGTACGACCAAGAATATGTTTTTCGCGACGCAGATCCTGTGTTCTGCCTTACAACCAGGACAACGGAGTGGATTCCATGCAGCGACCCAAAAAAACGACTCAGAAAAAGAGGGAAGCGAAGCGGTCTTCTGGTCAGACTCCGGAGACGGGCACACCGTGCACCACTCCCTAGCATTCTTCTTGCCAATGTCCAGTCTCTTGACAACAAGGTTGATGAAATCCGAGCAAGGGTAGCATTCCAGAGGGACATCAGAGACTGTAACGTTCTCTGCTTCACGGAAACATGGCTCACTGGAGAGACACTATCCGAAGCGGTGCAGCCAGCGGGTTTCTCCACGCATCGCGCAGACAGAAACAAACATCTTTCTGGTAAGAAGAGGGGCGGGGGCGTATGCCTTATGGCCAACGTGACATGGTGTGATTAAAGAAACATACAGGAACTCAAATCCTTCTGTTCACCTGATTTTAGAATTCCTCACAATCAAATGTAGACCGCATTATCTACCAAGAGAATTCTCTTCGATTATAATCACAGCCGTATATATCCCCCCCAAGCAGACACATCGATGGCTCTGAACGGACTTTATTTAACTCTCTGCAAACTGGAAACGATTTATCCGGAGGCTGCATTCATTGTAGCTGGGGATTTTAACAAGGCTAATCTGAAAACAAGACTCCCTAAATTTTATCAGCATATCGATTGCGCAACCAGGGGTGGAAAGACCCTGGATCATTGTTACTCTAACTTCCGCGACGCATATAGGGCCCTGCCCCGCCCCCTTTTCGGAAAAGCTGACCACGACTCCATTTTGTTGATCCCTGCCTACAGACAGAAACTAAAACAAGAGGCTCCCACGCTGAGGTCTGTCCAACGCTGGTCCGACCAAGCTGACTCCACACTCCAAGACTGCTTCCATCACGTGGACTGGGAGATGTTTCGTATTGCGTCAGACAACAACATTGACGAATACGCTGATTCGGTGTGCGAGTTCATTAGAACGTGCGTTGAAGATGTCGTTCCCATAGCAACGATTAAAACATTCCCTAACCAGAAACCGTGGATTGATGGCAGCATTCGTGTGAAACTGAAAGCGCGAACCACTGCTTTTAATCAGGGCAAGGTGTCTGGTAACATGACCGAATACAAACAGTGCAGCTACTCCCTCCGCAAGGCTATCAAACAAGCTAAGCGCCAGTACAGAGACAAAGTAGAATCTCAATTCAACGGCTCAGACACAAGAGGCATGTGGCAGGGTCTACAGTCAATCACGGACTACAGGACGAAACCCAGCCCAGTCACGGACCAGGATGTCTTGCTCCCAGGCAGACTAAATAACTTTTTTGCCCGCTTTGAGGACAATACAGTGCCACTGACACGGCCTGCAACGAAAACATGCGGTCTCTCCTTCACTGCAGCCGAGGTGAGTAAGACATTTAAACGTGTTAACCCTCGCAAGGCTGCAGGCCCAGACGGCATCCCCAGCCGCGCCCTCAGAGCATGCGCAGACCAGCTGGCCGGTGTGTTTACGGACATATTCAATCAATCCCTATACCAGTCTGCTTTCCCACATGCTTCAAGAGGGCCACCATTGTTCCTGTTCCCAAGAAAGCTAAGGTAACTGAGCTAAACGACTACCGCCCCGTAGCACTCACATCCGTCATCATGAAGTGCTTTGAGAGACTAGTCAAGGACCATATCACCTCCACCCTACCTGACACCCTAGACCCACTCCAATTTGCTTACCGCCCAAATAGGTCCACAGACGATGCAATCTCAACCACACTGCACACTGCCCTAACCCATCTGGACAAGAGGAATACCTATGTGAGAATGCTGTTCATCGACTACAGCTCGGCATTCAACACCATAGTACCCTCCAAGCTCGTCATCAAGCTCGAGACCCTGGGTCTCGACCCCGCCCTGTGCAACTGGGTACTGGACTTCCTGACGGGCCGCCCCCAGGTGGTGAGGGTAGGCAACAACATCTCCTCCCCGCTGATCCTCAACACTGGGGCCCCACAAGGGTGCGTTCTGAGCCGTCTCCTGTACTCCCTGTTCACCCACGACTGCGTGGCCACGCACTCCTCCAACTCAATCATCAAGTTTGCGGACGACACAACAGTGGTAGGCTTGATTACCAACAACGACGAGACGGCCTACAGGGAGGAGGTGAGGGCCCTCGGAGTGTGGTGTCAGGAAAACAACCTCACACTCAACGTCAACAAAACTAAGGAGATGATTGTGGACTTCAGGAAACAGCAGAGGGGGAACAGCCCCCCCATCCACATCGATGGAACAGTAGTGGAGAGGGTAGCAAGTTTTAAGTTCCTCGGCATACACATCACAGACAAACTGAATTGGTCCACTCACACAGACAGCATCGTGAAGAAGGCGCAGCAGCGCCTCTTCAACCTCAGGAGGCTGAAGAAATTTGGCTTGTCACCAAAAGCACTCACAAACTTCTACAGATGCACAATCGAGAGCATCCTGGCGGGCTGTATCACCGCCTGGTATGGCAACTGCACCGCCCTCAACCGTAAGGCCCTCCAGAGGGTAGTGAGGTCTGCACAACGCATCACCGGGGGCAAACTACCTGCCCTCCAGGACACCTACACCACCCGATGCTACAGGAAGGCCATAAAGATCATCAAGGACATCAACCACCCGAGCCACTGCCTGTTCACCCTGCTGTCATCCAGAAGGCGAGGTCAGTACAGGTGCATCAAAGCTGGGACCGAGAGACTGAAAAACAGCTTCTATCTCAAGGCCATCAGACTGTTAAACAGCCACCACTAACATTGAGTGGCTGCTGCCAACATACTGTAAATGACACCGACTCAACTCCAGCCACTTTAATAATGGGAATTGATGGGAAATGATGTAAATATATCACTAGCCACTTTAAACAATGCTACCTTATATAATGTTACTTACCTTACATTATTCATCTCATATGCATACGTATATATTGTACTCTATATCATCGACTGCATCCTTATGTAATACATGTATCACTAGCCACTTTAACTATGCCACTTGGTTTACATACTCATCTCATATGTATATACTGTACTCGATATCATCTACTGTATCTTGCCTATGCTGCTCTGTACCATCACTCATTCATATATCCGTATGTACATATTCTTTATCCCCTTACACTGTGTATAAGACAGTAGTTTTTTGGAATTGTTAGTTAGATTACTTGTTCGTTATTACTGCATTGTCGGAACTAGAAGCACAAGCATTTCGCTACACTCGCATTAACATCTGCTAACCATGTGTATGTGACAAATAAAATTTGATTTGATTTGTAATCCAACTTTAGGTATTAGTAAACGTTAATAATCTATCAAATTGATCACGAGGCGATGTGTATTCAATAGCTCCACGCTTTCAAATCATCTTCCAAAATCTCTCTTCCAAAACTTCCTGTCGGAGACCGGATGGAAAGTGGTCTCTCTTCCTCGTTTGACCAAGATACAACGAGAAGGCAATTGACAAGAGTGGTGACATCGTGTGGAAGCTGTAGGACTTGCAATCTCGGCCCTATTTAATTTCGTGCCCCTTGAACAATACATGCAAGTGGCGCATGGATATTTTTTTCAGTTTTCAGTGATCAGTTTTTCTTGCGCTTTTCGATGAAACAGACGCTCTGTTATAGTCACAGCGGTGATTTAACCAGTTTTAGAAACGTGAGTGTGTTTTCTATCCAGACATACTAATCATATGCATATACTATATTCCTGGCACGAGTAGCAGGACGCCGAAATGTTGCGCGATTTTTAACAGAATGTTCGAAAAGGTAGAGGGTCGACTTAAGAGGTTTTAATGAACGTTTGAGTTTTAACGAGTGCTATTAGCATTTGGCGTAGCGCATTTGCATTTGCTGATGGCTAGATGAGACGTCTGCGTGTCAGGTGGGCTTAAGAGGTTAAAACCTGTTTTTGCTTTGTCATTATGGGCTATTGTGTGTAGATCAATGAGGGGGGAAAAACTATTTAATTTTAGAATAAGGCTGTAAATTAACAAAATGTATATTTAGCCTTGTGTTTTATGTTATTGTCCTGCTGAAAGATGAATTTGTGACCCTTTGTCTGTTGGAAAGGAGACTGAACCAGATTTGACCTGTGCTTCACTCTACCTACTCAGTTTCTTTTTATAAAAAATAAAAAAAACTCCTTAGTCCTTGCCTGTAATACGTGATGGAGCCACCACCATGCTTGAAAATATGAATTGTGGTACTCGGTGATGTTGTTAGATTTGCCTCAAACATACCGCTTTTCTGGATAAAGTTAATTTATTTTAGTGCCTTATTGCAAACGGGATGCATGTTTTGGAGTTTTTTTATTCTGTACAGGCTTCCTCCTTTTCATGCTTTGCATTGTGGAGTAACTACAATGTTGTTGATTCATCCTCAGTTTTATCTTATCACAGCCGTTAAACTCAAACTATTTTAAAGTCACCATTTGCCTCATATTGAAATTCCTGAGCGGTTTCCTTCCTAGGAAGGACACCTGTATCTTTGTAGTGACTGGGTGTATTGATACACAATCTAAAGTGTTATTAATAACTTCACTATGCTCAAAGGGATATTCAGTGTCTGCCTTTTTTTTTACCCATCTACCAATAGGTGCCCATCTTTGTGAGGCATTGACTGGTCTTTGTAGTTGAATATATATTTGAAATTCACTGCTTAATTGAGGGACCTTACAAATATCTATCTTTGTGTGTGGGGTACAGAGATGAGGTAGTCATTCAAATCACAGTCAAGTCATATAGAAACAAATGTGGCAAATCAATGAACTTTTTGTCCTGAATACAAATAGTTATGTTTGTGACACATCCAATACAACACATTACTGACTATCACTCTCCATATTTTCAAGCATAGTGGTGGCTGCATCATGTTATGGGTATGCGGAGAGGACCAATGTTCTCTCTAAGCTGCGCGCGGGCGTGCAGTAGCCCAGAGACGGGACTGCCGTGCAGAGCGCAGAAGAAATGTCAGCCCACAGAGGATGAGATTGAACGTCACTCAACTTTCTACCGTTTTTCCCTGTTAGTTAACACTATCAACGTTTCCCTTTACTGTGGAAATTGTGATCGAATCAATGCAATATTAGCCACTTTCAATGCAACATACAGAAACAAAAGGAACTATGCAAGAGATTGTTGTAGGCAGAACATATCAGAGAAAGTTTCTATTGTGCATGACTCAGCCTGTACTCTACACAGACCTGTGGGGCATAACCAATCAGAGCTACTGTAGGCCTATATTCCAATAGACCATTGCCATATATGGATGAACTGGACTGTGTTTACAGCTGTGGTCGTGAGTAGATACACTTGTCTTGAGATCAACAGAAAGAGCTGCATGTAGCCACGTGTGCACATTTTGTTCATATCCTTTGCTAGTTAATGAGTTATTAGCCCAGTTATAGATAATTTGTAGACAGCCATATGGGAGTGATTGCTTCCTACAAGACCACAAAACGTTTACTTTTATAGACATCTTTGAAAAGCCAGTCCAGTAAAGAGCCCTTTTTCTTTCTTAAATTGGCAATGTTGTATTTTGAGACAGGCTTGAATAGACTAAGTAGCCAATAGGCAGAGGGTAGCATAATTTGTCTGATTCTGTGTAATAATGGTATGGGAATAATAAAGCATTTTATTTTGTAAAGTGGTTTCTTTCATCAAACATTTTCAGTCACCTTGTCTGAAGGACTGGGCCACTCAAGGACATTCATGTTTTCTTTTTTAGGAGATTGATTTCCTCTTCTAGCTTAGTTCACGCTAATATTTGAGGTCGCTTAGACATGTCCTTGTTTTTAAGGACACACGTTAGATATTGCCACTCCTCCCACCTCACCGCAACTGAGTTGATGTTACAGGTAAATGCCAACCATGCTGCAATGGTTGGAAAATGCCAAAGCGCCAGGTATTACAATCCAAAATTGGCAACTAATGTGTGTTTCACAATAGCGCTGCCTTAACGCTAGCCAAAAATAGAGCCCTCAAGTCTAACTGTTTTAGTTAGTTGTAGCGACATAAGGAGCTCTGCAATGCCGTCTTGCCAGAGTAAGTGAAACATATTTGAGTAGGCTTACTACTCCTTGACATTGATTAGCTAATGGTGTGACAGAACAGCACTGCTCATCATTATTTTTGGGGCTGCAGGTAGCTTAGAGGTTGGATGATGACCAGTAGTGGAAAAGTTGCTGTTTCAAACCCCGGGTAGAGCTGGCACAATTATTGGATAATCGTGCAACTAAGAATTATGGACAATAACCGTGAACCCGAAAATATTTATCATCGCTTTAATACCTTAATTTTAGGAGAAGGGAGAATTCAACTTTTTATTCAAGCAGTTTACCCAATAGCAGTTAGTTTTTACATGAAGTAGGTCAAATTGGTAATCATTTTACGAGCAGAACGGCACAGTTGGGAGGAAAAGCTTAATTTCCAAAAGTTCCAAGTGGTCAAAACCATTCGTTTTTGTGACGTGGATGTCACCAAAGAGGTGCTGTATTCATTTTGTATGTCGTAGCAAAATTTCAAAGATGCATTACACTTTATTTATTTTGTTTGTAAAAATTACAATTTTGACAACTGTGCAATTTGCATAACAATTAATCGTTATCCAAAATTCCAGAATTGTCCCAGCCCTGACATCAGGCCTGGTGTAAAAAGTGGGAATTGATCTGGCACTTAGGACAAAAGTATCTACAAAAAAGGATAAAAATGTATTATCATATTGAAGGCAGAAATGGGTAAATAATGTACAAATAAATAAATACATAAATTCATTGATGAACAGACACCAGGTTTGACTCTTAGGCTAAGTTTGTTTGTGTAATTATGAAACTCCTCCCGTGATTGATGAATCAATTAAAACTGCTGTAGCTGTAGTTTCAATTGACCTCTGGTGGACCTCAACTCAACTTTAGTTGTCACTGAACTTCGGCCCAGTTTTGAGGGAGAAGAAGACATGGCCTCACCTTTTCTGCTTTTCAGGGTGTTTTTTTTTTCTAGATTACACCTGCCTGTCAAGAAAAAATTGGAATGCCAGTTTACTGTAAAAGCAATCGTAAATGTGCTGCCTCAGCCCGGTTGGATTTCCCAACAGCATACTCATGCTGTCTAGTAGAATCAACCAAGCGAGCTTTAAATTGTGCATTAATGTATTTTGCTGAGATTGTATTGAAGCTGTCCAAAATTCTCCACCAGAAATACAGTAGTGTATATTGATTCTCTATTAAAAGGAACAATAGCTTAGACTAAATGTTAATAGGAAAGTATTTCAACTGTGTAGTCACCATGACTGTCTCTTTTTATTATTAAATGTTTTAATGCTGTTATTCATGATGTGTTGTCAGAAGCAAATACATTGTGTTCTGGGATTATAAACTTAACTCAAGATTTTGTTTTCTAAATATAATTTCATTCTGGTTACCAAGTTCATAGTATCAGGCAAAAAAGATTCAGAATATGTCACTCTTTCCCATCACGGTTGTGGTACTCGGCTCCACTCCCTTATCTTAGGTTGGACGTTTGCTAGAGCTCTGTTCTTGGAGACTCTGGCTCCAGGTTCTAAACTGCTACATTCATTTCATCCAGCAAATAATGTGTTAAAAAAAAGCCTGGAAATTTGACAGTGATTTTTCCATTTCTTGTTTATTACTTGTTTTCCTATTGGACAATAGAGCGGAGCTCTGCCCTAGCAACAAAAGTATGGTATTTGCATGCTGTCTTCTGATTGGGCAAGCCGGAGAAAGCACAAGCCAATCACACAGTTTCTTCTTGGTGGTAGGCTATGCTAATTAGGTACTGTTGCTGGGGTTCAGAAGGCTGGTTACTCTCTGTGATTCTGCTGCATTGTGTTGCCTGGTGAGAGACGTTGATAAATGAGTACTTAATGATCTGCAGAATTCCCACTCACTGCAGACAGACTGAGATTTCAAAATAGAACTGAGAAGATTCGATTACAGGGCTATAGGCTTGCTTTCACTGCTGAGTTGAATCAGTCAAGTAAAACAACTGATGCAACTGGACTGTCTTTGCTAATATCTGTCTTAACTACTTATTTTTTACCCTATTCCTTTTACATTTTTGATTGCCAGATACATGTGTACATGCCATATAATTATTTTTTACATGTGATGAGACATGAGATTTTACTGTGTGTGAATGCTTTCAGTAGACATCATTTGGAAAAGTGTTCAGTCAAAGCACCAATATTTTTGGGGAGAATTTACCGAACCTCAGAAGTCCTTAAAAGTAATCTGAATTAATGACAAAATAGGCCACATATTTTTAGCTGGCTTTGATCATATTAAAAATGTAACCTTGTGATATACACTGAGTGTACAAAACATTATGAACGCCTGTTGTTTCCATGAGACTGACCAGGTGAAAGCTATGATCCCTTATTGATGTAATTTCTTAAATCCACTTTAATCTGTGTTGATGAAGGGGAGGAGACAGGTTAAAGAAGGTTTTTTAAGCCTTTAGACAACTGAGACATGGATGGTGTATGTGTGCCATTCAGAGGGTGACTGGGCAAGACAAAAGATTGAAGTGCCTTTGAATGGGGTATGGTAGCAGGTGCCAGGCGCACTGGTTTGTGTCAAGAACCGCAACGCTAAGGGTTTTTTCACGCTCAACAGTTTCCCGTGTGTATCAAGAAGGACATCCAGCCAACTTGAGAACTGTGAGAAGCATTGTAGTCAACATGGGAAGCATTGGCGTCAACATGGGCCACCATTCCTGTGGAACGCTTTTGACACCTTGTGTTGTTAATGTTTTGTATACTCAGTGTATATGTGTAATGTAATTCTACTCGTAACTCAAGCCTGTATTTAAAGCTATATTTCTTAGTCAACCCAGCAGCAGAGCCCTGCCACTGTCCCAGAGATCGACACAATTGTTTTAAGCATATTTGAAAGCTGTAGGTGTATGCCAACAAATGCAATTTTATATTTTGTGTTATCATAGGGTAAGACAGTTGTACTAAGGTTGTGGTGTGGGGGCATATGTTGTTAATTTACATGACCATTACACAAAATTAAGTATCCCAGATTGTGCCTTCAATGACTGCTAAATAACACTACTTGGAAAATCACACATTTCCTGTATGTGAATGTAACAGTATAGCTTCCTTCCCTCTCCTCGCCCCAACCTGGGCTCGAACCCTCTGCACACATCAACCACAGTCACTCACGAAGCATCGTTACCTATCACGCCACAAAAGCCGTGGGGCCTTCCTCTGACACTGCCTAGAAAATAGGTACTGGATGGAAGGAAGCTTGGCCCGGTGATGTATTAGGCCATACGCACTACCATAGGCTACATAATATCTGCATGACTCTCCACCTTCTCATGGTAGATTTGTAGGCAGCGGTTTAGTATTACAGCAGTTTAGTGCCCGTGTCAATCAAAGTGAAATATTTTTGGGATATTACAGTGATGGATTTACGGTTTGATAATGATTTTAGCATATCATGAGTATTTGTGCAATATGCTTTCTGAATAATGACTACACCTCACACAATCAAGTAGCTTTCCAACAGAATAGTGGGGTGTGAACATTGCTTCATATTACCCCAACCACATTGTTAACTTTTGTGTGTGTAAGCAAATAGAAAAATGCTACCTAGCGATAATGCTAACCATTAGCATAGACGCTAGCTGCCCGTTTTTAGGCCACCCCTAACACAGTCATTGATTGTACTCTTCAATTATATAATTTTTAAGGTCCCTCTACACACACAAAATTAACAATATGGTTGGGGTAATATGAAGCAATGTTCACACCAAGCACTATTCTGTTCGAAAGCTACTTGCGGGAGATGTGATTTGATTTTGTAGTCATTAGTCAAAGAATATTGCCTACTTGATAAAAGCATGACCTTTTTTAAACCTACTTTCACTTTTTGAAACGCTGCCTCAATCTTTCATTTTGAGTATTTTGGCAGTTCTTTAAGTTCCTTGACTACAGCAACAGGGAAACTGAACAGTAATTGCAGCAGCAGGGATTAGAAAAATATAATCCAGAGTGATGTGTTGAAAGATGACGTTACCCAGGGATTTAAGGGGAAAGGTGATGTCCGATTGCTGTTTATAGCATCAGACAGCAGCTCGTTGTGCTCTCTTTTTGCCTCTCTCTCTCTCTCTCTCGGCTACTCTGCCAGAGCAGCTTTTGGGAATGAGTTGTGTGTGTGGTGACGCAGCGGTTTCCCAGCCCTCAGTGTGATGAGGTGGTGGAGGGGGAAGAGTAGGTAAAAGGCAGGCAGGTCTGAGTTCGGCTGATGCTCCCATCTTGATGCTGAGTCACTAGCCAGCAGACAACTCCGACTGAGAGAGTCCAACTCACTGAGAGCCTCCACAGCTCCCCTCATCCCTCTTCTTTGATTTAACCAAGCATGATCAAAGGTTACCCCCCCTCCCCCCTCTGGTAACCCTGACTAAAAAAGCTTAATGCACAAACCTTTCCACATGAGCCCTAGCTATGTTTAATTTCGCCGTGTAACTGACTGCTAATCATTCCATTGACTTTTTGCTGGCAAATCTCTCCAGCTATTTGAGAGACCATCTGGAGTGTTGGTGAGAGCAACCTTGTGACAAAAGCATGGCTGTGTCCTCTGGGTCCCTCCTGTTTGGGATGGAACCTGATCTGAGGGCGATGGAGCAAAGACTCCAGAGAGTCGCGCAGTGCTGTAGGACACATTAGACTCTGTCGTCATCATCATGTGCTGCTGCTTTTTTGTGATCTGATTTCATCCTGCATGACACTGGCCAAGGAGCAACTCTCCGTATTTTAGGATTTAATTTCAAAAGCTATCTTTACAATATTTAGAATATTTCCTGGAATATATCGTTTCCTTCAAAGGTCTCATATGCCATGAATCCAGATGAGACTCAAGATGCTGTAGAAAACTAAAACTGTGCCATTATTCATTCACAGTTCATTGACATTTTAAATGCACTGGCAATTGTCAGCTAGCTATTTGGGACTTTGTACTTTTTTGCCCTGGAGCACTTTGCTACAGAATTTCTTTAATCAGCTTTGGGGCTTTTGTAATAGTTTCCCCAATCAATTATTCACTTAATATCTGGTGAACAAGGGATTCTTTTTTTTTCTGGCCATCGTGCAGGGATGTGTTGAAGTAGTGTGCAGGTATTACATCATCTCCCTGCCATGGTCCTTTTTGTAGTTTTTTTTTCTTGTCGGTAGGTTTATGGTGATGCATGTTTTCATGTATGCATTTTGGGTCGTGTAGGATGCTATCTTCCGAAATGGGTACAACTTTCTGAGAAATGGGAAGTCTGTTGATGGTAGCCTATGGAATAATCACTGGTAAAAGAATGATGGAAAAATACTTGCTCTAGTATACAAACACGGATTATTCCAACCACAATTACATAATTTCTTAAGTTGTATTATTTATTTAAAGGAACAACGTCGCAAGGGTTCACAATGAGATTACTGAGAATGGGGTCTTGTGAGAACCTATTGAATGTGTGTTGATCAGAAGGTGTCCCTCTCTTTCAGGAGGAGAGACTTCAGCATGCAAACCTTCATCTGTCCGGCTTGCCCCCTCGTTTTCGTTCAACGCTGCTGGGCTTCAGATGGCTGCTCCCATGCCCCATTCACACCAGCAGTACAGTGAGCGGCACCAGCAGACAACTGACAAGTCTGTGCCGGCTCTGCCCTACAGCGAGCAGGCGCAGCAGTCTATCACCAGCCAGGTAGAGACAAAACACACGGTCATTCACGTGTACACTTACACGCACACTGATGCACACAATCATACCGACACACACACACACACACATAAGCATGCACTCATACTCACACACATTGACATAAATACACACACAGAGACCAAAAACATCCCCTCGCACACAAAGTGGTGCTAACCCCAAGCCCTGTGGCCTGTGCCTGCCTTACACAACACCGCTTGTGGTTGGCCTTTCTGTTCCTAGCAAAGGGCACTTCTCAAAATGTATTCCGACCCTGTGTGAGGGGTTATTCTTATTGTACAGGGAACATCACGGCCTGCGTGTCCAGGACAGTGGACTAATAATAAACAGTGTGATTTTCCACTTGATTTTATTACTGGCGACAGTTACCAAAATAAGCTGTGGGGGGGCTGTCAAACACGCCCATGACCTCGGTGTACAGTGGCTGCTGCCCACGTGTGTGGGTCTCTGATATCAGGCCCTCAAAGCTCAAATGTAGGTCCACTCCACTGAGTTCCCTACGTGATAGTTTAATCCTACTGTATATTTCCCCCATGTGTGTGTCAATCCTCCCACTTCAGTATGGTGAACAAATGACATCATGAATAGCAACATTTGCCACATAAAAACAGATGCACTTGAAGGTAGCTGAAGACTGGTGATCTAATGAATCGTTTTGATGAGATAGACAAGGTGAGTGTGTCTGTGTTTCTGAAAAGGTGATGTTCTCTGTGTTTGGTGCGTCTGTGTTTTAAGGTGACCCCTGATGTTGTCATGTTACAGAGGCGCATGCCCCAGTGCTTTCGCGACCCGTCCTCGGCTCCCCTGAGGAAGCTCTCTATTGACCTGATCAAAACCTACAAATGCATCAATGAGGTAAGTTCCACCACTCTCCCTCCGCCACACACTACACCTGTACCTGGAACTCTGGTCGCTCAAGGCCAGGGGGGGGGGCGTACACACATACACAAAAGGATGGATCACTACTCAGAATTGTTGTGATTTCATAACATTTTCGTGGACAACACAACTGGCAGGCCTGAAGAAGGTAGAATCAGGCCTGCACTGAGCCTCTTAAATTTGAATGAAATAGTTACAAGATCCAATGCAATCTCCAACTTGTACTGCACAGTGTTGGTTAGGGCCTACCTTTTTAGCAACCAACCTGATGGGTAATCTAGTAGGAACACTTTTTTTTGTCGGCAGGTATACTATGCAAAAAAGAAGCGGAGACACCAACAGGGCCAGGGCGACGACTCCAGTCACAAAAAGGAGAGGAAGGTCTTCAACGACGGCTACGATGACGATAACTACGACTACATCGTCAAGAATGGGGAGAAATGGATGGACCGCTACGAGATCGACTCCTTGATAGGCAAAGGCTCGTTTGGACAGGTGAGTCTCATTATGAAATGTATTGTCAACCACCAGTGGAGCAGTTTCCAAGCTCACCTGGTATTGTTTCACTCACCACCACACCAGGTCTTTAATGGGCTAGACATGGTCATTAAGATTGACATGACATTTTATTTGTCACATGCTTCGTAAACAACCGGTGTAGAATAACAGTGAAATGCTTAATCGTATGTTTGATTTAAAAAACGATGCATGAGTGTTTAATCATACGTCCACACTGTGTGTGTGTGTGTGTGTGTGTGTGTGTGTTTGAGACTGAAGAGGCTTTGATTAACCAGAACCCCACCCCCCGTGTTCAGTGCACGCATTTCCGCCCGGCTCATTGTGTTTACGATGATTTGTGTTTGGCTTCCCCCTCTCTCCAGGTTGTAAAAGCATATGACCGTGTTGAGCAGGAGTGGGTAGCAATTAAGATCATCAAGAACAAGAAGGCTTTTCTAAATCAAGCCCAGATTGAAGTGCGGCTCCTCGAGCTCATGAACAAACATGACACGGAGATGAAGTACTACATAGGTGAGGCCAGATTCCCCTTCTTTCTATACACCTTTCTATACACCTTTCTCTCTCCCTCTTCTCTCGTTCATGCATTATTTACCTCCAGCTAAGAGATCATATTCATTAGGTGGTCAGGGCTCTAAATAAAAAATGAAAATCATTGGTAGCACTGATGGTACCAAAGTATTCAGACCCCTTGACTTTTTCCACATTTTGTTAGGTTACAGCCTTGTTCTAAAATGGATGAAAGTTTTTTTCCCCCTCATCAATCTATACACAATATCAATAAAGGCAAAGCAAAAACAGGTTTTTATACATTTTTGCAAATTGATTTAAAAAAAAACTAAAATATCACATTTACTTAAGTATTCAGACCCTTTACTCAGTACTTTGTTGAAACACCTTTGGCAGCGATTACAGCCTTGAGTCTTCTTGGGTATGACGCAACAAGCTTGGTACACCTGTATTTGGGGAGTTTCTCTCATTCTTCTCTGCAGATCCTCTCAATCTCTGTCAGGTTGGATGGGGAGCGTCGCTGCAAAGCTATTTTCAGGTCTCTCTAGAGATGTTAGATCGGGTTCAAGTCCGGGCTCTGGCTGGGACACTCAAGGACATTCAGAGACTTGTCCCGAAGCCACTCCTGCGTTGTCTTTGCTGTGTGCTTAGGGTTGTTGTCCTGTTGGAAGGTGAATCTTCGCCCCAGTCGTAAGTCCTGAGTGCTCTGGAGCAGGTTTTCGTCAAGGATCTCTCTGTACTTTGCTCCATTCATCTTTCCCTCGAGCATGACTAGTCTCCCAGTCCTTGGCGCTGAAAAATATTCCGACAGCATGATGCTGCCCACCACCATGCTTCACCGTAGGGATGGTGCCAGGTTTCCTCCAGACGTGACTCTTGGCATTCAGGCCAAAGAGTTCAATTTTGGTTTCATCAGACCGGACAATCTTGTTTCTCATGGTCTGAGAGTCTTTTAGGTGCCTTTTGGCAAACTCCAAGCGAGCTGCCATGTGCCTATTACGGAGGAGTGGCTTCTGTCTGGCCACTCTACTATAAAGGCCTGATTTGGTGGAGTGCTGCAGAGATGGTTGTCCTTCTGGAAGTTTTTCCCATCTCCACTGAGGAACTCTGGAGCTCTGTCAGCATGACCATCCGGTTCTTGGTCACCAGCCTGCCGAGGCTCTTCTCCCCCGATCAGATTGGCCGGGTGGCCAGCTCTAGGAAGAGTCTTGGTGGTTCCAAACTTCTTCCATTTAAGAATGATGGAGGCCACTGTGTTCTTGGGGACCTTCAATGCTGCAGAAATGTTTTGGTACCCTTCCCCAGATTTGTGCCTCGATACAATCCTGTCTCGGAGCTCTACTGACAATTCCCTAGACCTCATGGCTTGGTTTTTGCTCTGACATGCACTGTCAACTATGGGGCCTTTATATAGACAGGTGTATACCTTTCCAAATCATGTCCAATCAATTTAATTTACCACAGGTGGACTCCAAGTTGTAGAAACATCTCGAAGATTATCAATGGAAACAGGATGCACCTGAGATCAATTTCAAGTCTCATAACAAAGGGTCTTAATACTTATGTGAGGTATTTCTTTTTTTATTTGTAATACATTTGCTAGAAAATGTTTTAAACCTGTTTTTGCTTTTTCCTTATGGAGTTTGTGTGTAGATTGATGAGGGGAAGAAATCCTTAAATCTATTTTAAAATAAGAATAAGATTGTGTGGAAAAAATGTGGAAAAACTCAAGGGGTCTGAATAATTTACAAATGCACTGTACATACACTTGACCTCTGTTCAACTTTGTGATGGAGTATTTACCATAGAAATACCAGAAAGACCCCAAGGCATCTTGTTGTTAGTGCGCAATCTACTTGATAGACACATTGGGGCATTTTTCGGGGGTGACACCCCATTTGAAAATGTGTTTTACTCCAGGATGAGGCTTAATCTGTGTCCGGGAAGCAGGCCCATTGTCAATGACAAGAGTATCCAATTGCCTTGTGTATGTTTAACATCACTAGTATTTTGTGCAAATCCATCTCACCAACACATGCGCATTAGTCTTTTTTTCTTCTCTCTTTCTCTCTTTTTCTCTCTCATATCTCCTCTCTCTTCTCCCTCTCCCTCCAGTTCACCTTAAGCGCCACTTCATGTTTCGGAGCCACCTGTGCTTGGTGTTTGAGATGCTCTCCTACAACCTGTACGACCTGCTGCGGAACACCAACTTCCGCGGCGTCTCGCTCAACCTCACACGCAAGTTTGCCCAGCAGATGTGCACGGCTCTATTGTTCCTGGCCACCCCCGAGCTCAGCATCATCCACTGTGACCTGAAGCCCGAGAACATCCTATTGTGCAACCCCAAGAGGAGCGCCATCAAGATCGTGGACTTTGGCAGCTCCTGTCAGCTGGGACAGAGGGTGGGTAAATGAGGATGTTGTTTTTTCTTGGTTCATGTGGTGAATTTTAGAACTGACAGGCCATAGAAAAAGTATTGGATGAAACTGTTGTGACTAAGGATGTACGATATATCGGTGAACATATCAGAATCGTTCCGATATTAGCTAAAAAATGCCAACATCGGGTATCTAGTTTAACCCCGATGTGCAAAACCGATGTCAAAGCTGACGTGCATACCTGTGTAACGTAGGTACATGACGTAATGACTCCACGTAAAATGTTGCGCTACACGTGCAACACAGCATTCCTAACCTAGCCCACAATGTATGCTGTGTGGATCGAGCAGTCAACAAGTAATTTGAAAGAGTAAGAACCATTCACTGAGACAACTCAAAGGGGAAATCCATTAACGGCACGATAATGGAGTTCATTGCCCATGACAATCAACCGTTCTCTGTCATGGGTGATGTTGGCTTTCGCCGACTGGTTGAGCACCGGAACACATGTTGCCCTACTGGAGTAGGCATACTATGGAACGCCGTTTGGGTCTTTGTGCGTGAAAAAATATACACTTGACGTGTCAAATAACAGTTCTATTATAGAATGTTGTGTGTTCTGAATTTGCAGGTGCAAGCAAAGTGCCACCACTACTATCAGTAGCCCTGTCAAAGCTGTACAAAAAAGTCTAAACAAGCAAACACCGGCTACGAACGATGTGTTTACAATACCGCGTTGGTAATAAAGCATTATTTGTTCGACCGCAACTTCTGGGGCTTCTACCCAAAGCTAACGTAATAAGCAGCCAGCTAGCTTCATCTGGCTAGTGAGTCTCGACCGGACCGTGTTATGTGTTGTGAAGCTAGCCACAATAAGGATTAGGCACAAGAGTGGAATTTGTGGTTTGCCTTCAAAATAATGCAAAAGTAATGCAGAAGGTTACAATTGGTGGAATCATGCCATATTTAGATTAGATAATGTTAAACAAGGTTGGAATGTGAAACAATGAAATGGGGTATCAGTCTACTCTGTGACACCCAGGTCACAGAGCAGGTCTACAATTTTACCCCTGATGTCCTTACACAGCTCTCTGGTCTTGGCCATTGTGGAGAGGTTGGAGTCTGTTTGATTGAGTGTGTGGACAGGTGTCTTTTATACAGGTAACGAGTTCAAACAGGTGCAGTTAATACAGGTAATGAGTGGAGAACAGGAGGGCTTCTTAAAGAAAAACTAACAGGTCTGTGAGAGCCGGAATTCTTACTGGTTGGTACTGGTTGGTAGGTGATCAAATACTTATGTCATGCAATAAAATGCAAATTAATTACCTAAAAATCATACCATGTGATTTTCTGGATTTTTGTTTTAGATTCCGTCTCTCACAGTTAAAGTGTACCTATGATAAAAAATTACAGACATCTACATGCTTTGTAAGTAAGAAAACCTGCAAAATCAGCAGTGAACTCGTGCTTCTACACCTGCATTGCTTGCTGTTTGGGGTTTTAGGCTGGGTTTCTGTACAGCACTTTGAGATATCAGCTGATGTACGAAGGGATATATAAATAAATTTGATTTGATTTGATTTGTATCAAATACTTGTTCTCCCCACTGTAGATTGGTCCGACCACCATTAATCAAATAAGAACCGTCTTATAAATTAGGGTTATTTTAGATGATGACAGCTAGGTAACTATAGCTACTGAAACAGGTTGTCGTTTTGCTATGTTTTTGGGGAAGAGCATTGTTTGCATCCATGAGCTAGCTAGTTTATTTTTTATGACCAGCACTGTAGGTGCGCTAGACAACTTTACCAGTGTCATAGCATACGTATCGATGAATCGTTGTGACATACGAAATACGAGTGATTAGTGTAATCAATGTCTAATAACTAAATAAAAAATTAATAAATGCATTTAATTATTATGTGACGTGCGGTCATATTCATGTCCTGATTGGTCATCAAGCTTATTTGACATGCGTGTGTGTAACCTTTATTTAACTAGGCAAGTCAGCTAAGAACACATTCTTATTTACAATGACGGCCTACCCCGGACGACGCTGGGCAAATTGTGCGTTGCCCTAATCGGACCCCCAATCGCGGCCGAATGTGATACAGCCAGGATTCGAACCAGGGCCTGTAGTGACGCCTCTTGCACAAAGATGCAGTGCCTTAGACCGCAGCGTCCATGTGTGTGTGATAACTATTTAACTGTACTAGAATGCTTATAAGGCTGCTAAAAAAATGGTATCGTTTTTCTTTTGGCAAGGAATATATCGGTATGTGCCAAAAATGTAATGTCGGTGCATCACTTGTTGTGACCCACTATGGATTCTGTATTTAATGGATTAATTTATTATTGGATAGATGGATTGGTAGAGTATGATGTGGAAAGAAAATTAACAAATATTTTTCATTCATATTTGTGTGGAAAAGATTGCACATTACATGGCCTACCCTACACATATGATGACATAAGTACCAAATTGTAGCAACCGCTGTAGCTAACAAACTTTATTTCTGCTGAAAACCTGCCATCTGTTTGTCTTTATAGTTGACCTCCTACAAAAGGAGAACATAAATGCCATGTCCTAACAGCCGTGACCCCTTTCTTATCACTCAGATCTACCAGTACATCCAGAGTCGGTTCTACCGATCCCCAGAGGTGTTGCTGGGCATGCCTTACGACCTGGCCATTGACATGTGGTCCCTGGGCTGCATCCTGGTGGAGATGCACACCGGAGAGCCCCTCTTTAGTGGGGCCAACGAGGTAGGATTTATGGAATGAAATGATGCAGTCATTATTTGGGATGATATAACTTGTCAGATTATGCTGTCCTGCAACATTATTGTGCTCATGAGAGATTTTCAGTTTTTGCCATCATGAAGATGGCAGGCATAGGGAGTGAGAACCTTATAATGACCAACAGAGGGAGCTGTGATGCTTTTTAACTTTTTAGTAGTAGACATGACTCAACTTTTCACCTATTTGAGTTGTTTTAGTTTTGAAAAATGTTATTTCTATGTTTTATCAATATTTGTATATTTTAAAAAATATCAAGGTTTTTAAACTCTGAGGAACAGGCAATTTAAAACTCCAGTACAGTCCCGAAGAGGTTAAGATGTTGTTCTCAATCATGTCTTCCTGATTTTTCAGATTGATCAAATGAACAAAATAGTGGAAGTGCTGGGCGTCCCTCCCAATTACATATTAGACCAGGCCCCCAAGGCCAGGAAGTTCTTTGAGAAGATGTCTGACAGTACGTGGGGTGCAAAGAAGACCAAAGATGGCAAAAGGGTGAGTTCAACAAATCACTCTGTCAATTATGTTGTGTTGTGATGTCATAACTCTTCTTTGCAATAGTATGCATCCTCCTAAAGTTTCTGCTCTCTCTGTGTGTGTGTGTGTGTGCAGTATAAGCCGCCGGGTACGCGGAAGCTGCACAGCATCCTGGGTGTGGAGGCGGGGGGTCCTGGGGGGCGGCGGGCAGGCGAGTCTGGCCACGCTGTAGCCGACTACTTGAAGTTCAAGGACCTAATCCTGCGGATGCTGGACTACGACCCCAAGAGCCGCATCCAGCCCTACTACGCTCTGCAGCATAGCTTCTTCAAGAAGACGGCGGATGAGGGGACCAATACGAGCAGCAGTGTGTCCACCAGCCCAGCGCTGGAGCAGTCCCAGTCCTCGGGAACCACCTCCAGCACCTCCTCCAGCTCAGGTAGGGAGAGCACTGCAGCCGCGACACTGCTAGGAGAAGTGGGTGTTCATGTTGAAGCTTTAGCATGACGTTAGACCCGTGTCTCTGTCCAATCCTGGGGGAACCCCAGGGTGTTCACTTTGTTTGTTCTAGCCCAGCACACTGGGAATCCCTCAGGAATGGATTTCAAACCCTGGATCAGACATGATGAAATGATAGCAATGAACTAACAGCTCAGGTACAGTAGTGCAGCGCCATCAGGCAGAATGGAACTGTCTCAAAGGTTCAACATTGTTGAAAACATCGTTCAAAATTGAATGTCAACCTGCTTCTGTTTGCATCTTTCCTGCAGGAGGGTCATCTGGCACAAGCACCAGTGGGCGGGCTCGCTCGGACCCCACGCATCAGCTCCGGCACAGCGGAGGTCACTTCAGCGCCTCCGTGCAGGTCATGGACTGCGAAAATCTCTGCCCACAGGCAAGTCACACAAACACACATACACTATTGCTCCTGGCCAACTTATAACCCAGGTTGACAACCTTTACATCAACCATTTGAGCTAGATGAGTCCCATAGCCACAGGGGAAGTGTTGGGTTCTCATAACATATGTGTGTTTATTCAGACAGAGTTAAATGACCTCTTATCAGTTGTTAGTTACTCAAACTGACTGTGTTGTTGTTGTGCGTTAGGCGAGGCAGCCGTTCCCTCCCCCCGTGGGCTGGGCTGGTGGCGAAGGGGTGCAGACGGTGACGGTGGAGACCCATCCCGTCCAGGAGACCACCTTCCACGTGCCTCCCCAGGCGCCCAAAGCCATCCACCCTTTAGCCCCCGGCAACATCTCCTCCACCCATCACCACCATCACCACGGACACCATCACCATGGACACCATCATCCTCATGGACAACAGGGCCTGCCAGCACGGCCCCGGCCCCGCCTATACCGCTCCCCCACCAACAGCGCCTCCACGGAGAACTCCATGGAGGTGGTGCACGGCCACCTGTCCATGACCTCCCTGTCTTCCTCTGCCTCCTCCTCCTCCACATCTTCCTCCTCCACCGGGGCCCAGGGCAACCAGGCCTACCAGTTGCGCCCGCTCCCCACCAACGCAGCCTTGGACTTTGGTAGGAATGGGAGCATGACCATGGGACTGGGTGCCTTCTCCAACCCCAGACAAGAGACTGGAATGGCGGGCCACCCCACCTACCCCATGGGCATGAGACAGGGCATAGACAGGGAGGAGTCGCCCATGGCGGGAGTCTGTGTACAGCAGAGTTCTGTCGCCAGTTCATGACTAAACTGAGAATGTTTTTGTTTTTTTCTATTTGTATTTTTTTAGGTGGTGTTTTTTTCAACAAAAAAGTGCATAGAGATCAAAAAGCTGCTTATAATTAGAGGGGCGATTATCACCGCTACCACAGTGCAGAGCCCACCATCTCTCCAACTACTCTTCCCCATGCCACACTTGGGTTTCTCTATTTACTTTGGTTTTCAAATGGGATTTTTGGATTTACCATTTTCAGTGTTCACAGGGAATTACAGATTTTTACTACAAACTGTCTCGCATTGCATACTTCACAACAGTACTGAAACACCCATACATTTCACATTCACCTCTCACTTGACTGCATGGTTTGCATTATTCCTTGTTATTGTCAGCTGAGAGCTTAGAAGTGTGTGGTTAGAAAATTACGTGGCCCTCTTTTGCCAACGGCTATTTAGTAAAGAAATTGCTACAGTACCATAACACTTCCAGCAACTCCTATCCACACATTTGCCTTTTTCCCCCTGTCTTTGGCAAGAATTATTTTATCTTTTGTACTTTTTGTTCTCATTTGATTTTCTCTGTTCAGTTGTGCAATTCCACCTGTGAGTTGTGAGACCTGTAGGGTTGCAGAGGAATGAAGCATTATGCAGGGGGGTTCTGTCCCGCTGGGTTTGTCCGTGTCACTCTTTCTCTGTTTGAGATGGGTGCCGATGCGTACTGTGGGCCGGCGCTGTCTAGCCGAGGTCAACATGTGTGCAGCTGGGCAGCAGAGAGCTGGGAGGCCCCAGAGCAGTGAAGGTGGGCCCTGACCAGGTCCCTGGAACAGGGTCACACTGACGAGATCTACTGGGGATCAGCAGCCAGGGCCGGTCCTGCCCAAAACTAAAGTACAGATGTCCGGGCAGTAGCAGTTTTTTGAGATAACCCTTTGGCCTTATGATTTTTTTGACTCTGAAATGAGGGTGGGTGAAAGAAGCTGGACATTATCGTTTAAATGAGAAAATAGCTTTCCTGTATTTTTGAAGTATGGATAAAAACAAAAAAAAATCTTTAAAAATTTAAAATAGGAAGAAAAGGTGTTTTTGAGAATGCTAATTTAAGAGGCCTTTAACTAAAATGTATGACTTGCAAGGCCCAGTGATTGCAGGGCCTTGCAAGTTCACAGTGGTGTTTTTGCAAGATGGATGGAATTAGCTACGACTGTGTCCCTTCCTGCTTTTTACTTGCTTTTCTTTGCTTTGTTTCTTCAGCATGTGGTTCCTCCAACAGAGCTTCTGCACAAATGTCTTCGGTTCTTCTTGAAAATGAAAACATGCAGAGTTTTATGTGACTGATTTTATTTGTCTCACAATTATGCTGTGAATTTTACAAAGATTTATTTTCCCTTTTGATAATTTATTGTACCAAAGCTGTTTTTTATAGCACATAGATGTCTGTAACAAATAATGTAGCAGTTCTGCACTTTGACACAAGGTGTATCAAGACCTTTTTTAAATGTCAGTAAAAATGGCTGTATCTATTGCTTTAGCAAAACTGGAACTGTTGTTGAACTCAATACATTTACTGTTAGCTGTATCCTCGACAGAATTGGTTGTAAGGTTCTCAAAAAAAGACAAAAAGACAAAAACAATCTCTCATTGGTATAACTTTTTTTCCCGTTATCAAGGACTTGAGGGACAATAGATGCCAACGCTGGTTGCTACTCTGCGGGTTCCGGAGTATCAGTATGGTGGCTATGAGTCGAGGCAAGTCCTCGTATTCATGAGTCGAGAGGGAAAAAATGTTAACTGCATTAATCCTTCAATTTGAGACCTGGGATTTAGAGGCTGTTTCAAACATGCCTATCTATCTGGGTAAAGCTGCCTTAAAATGACTTTTGGCAGTCTTTATGGTAGTGGCTAAAATGGTACCGCTTTTCCCCCCTCAATTTTGAAGCAACTCTATTTGACCTAGCTAGCAGAAGCACTGTACACATCCACATGTTTAGATGGTTTTGGAGATGGGGTACTGCTCTAAATGAGCTCAAATTCACGTGTTTGACTGAAGCTCTCACCATGGGTGTTAAATCCAAAAGGAAACTAGTAGGGATGGATGGAGTGAGAAGTGAGCCCTGTCTGCTGGAGCGTCATACTCCAGTCTCCTCGTGTGATGCCAGAGGATACGAGAGAACTGGCCAACGTTTTGTACCAGTTGCAAATGGAACGGGGCGGCAACAGCTAGAGGAAAGGTGTCCATGACAACACAGGCTTCAGGTGTTTACTTTTCAACCCCATTTTAATAGTTGAAATAGAATTTATGTATATATTTATATTTTTTTAATAAAGGAAGTTTAGAACTCACTACTTTTTTCCTAATGGTATTTTGAGTACATTTAAGTCAATGTGGAGACCATGCAGTGGAAGTTATTCTGTGATATTAGTCAATGGGTAACAGTGCTTCCAGGCCAAAGTAGTTGACAATGCCAGTACAAATGCAAAACTTGTAGGGTTTAAATTTAAACAGGACAATAGATATGCATACCTTAAATATTATAGACAGGGTATAGTGTGTGGGTGTATGTCTACGAACCTGAATGACAGCTGTGTTTTAATATATAACAAATACATAAGAAATGATGTGCGTATTACAGGAACTAATTTAAGTTGCATTAAAATTGGCATAAGCTTCAACCGTGGGTCCATTTGAAGTCAGGCTACTGATACATGTGTGTGAAAGCCATGATCGTCACCATATAACCAGTCAACAAACATCCAACGTTTACTCCCAAGTGTTCAGTATAATTTCTGCTCTGCTCCCTGTTTCATTCAAATAAAAAGCTTTGTCCTACTTGCCACCCTTTATTTTCTGTCCCCCAGTCTGATTTTGAGTGATTGACAACATAGTTTGGTTACAGGACATCTGACATGCACTGTTAAGATTAAACGGCATGGGGAAGTACCTGTGTCCACAGATTGTAAGATCTAGTCAATACTTGCTGTGTATATGATGTTACAAAAAGATACAAAATGGACAAGCCCTTTGTATTATATTCAAGCGGTCGTATGTATGATATAAAAAAGTTCATTAACTTGTACTGAGTCTGTTCTTTTTATTTCCTTTTCACTGGGTAACAGGACTAACATTCAATCACAGCAGACCTGTCTAGAATGCCAACCCAAGCATTTGAACTAGTCTAGTTCCCATCATGACAATTTTATGCTTCAGTAATGAATGCAATCTTAAAAAGACCCAAATCCAAGTATGTTATGTCCAAATCTGAAAGTATCAAAAATGTATTGTGAAGCTCAACAAAGTCAATTTTAGATTTTTGAACATGCGAAAGATGCTAATATCAGGCCCATGACTTGCATGGGATATGTGCCACAAATGCTAAAACGTTAGCATGTGGGAAGGAAACTATTAGTTGGTTACAGCGAGCAAATACGACCATCACCATCAATCATAGTTAACAAGTTTTTAATGTTATTCCGCCATTGCCACACATACCACATCGATACAGAAACTAAACCAAAGCATGGATTGCTATCCCTTTTGACACAATGACATTGAACGTGTGTTAGCCATATTAACCAGATGTGTATATAAAGCATTGGTGTTAACCCTTCTCCCCACTTGGTCCTTTGATTGTTATGAAGGGATTTCCATCCTTAAAAATGGGGAAAAGTCACAGTGGCACTGAAGAACCAAGTAGAACAGAATGTTTAGACACTGCAGAAAGTGAGACAAAATGATGGAAAGACCCAAGCCCCTTACCTTTGCAATCAATTTAATACTTGCTTGCTGTGACTTTCATTACAGGTAACTATTGTATGATGTCTGGTGAAATTAACATTTGATACATTTTGCAGCTGCTGTTTTCTTCCTGCTTGATATACTGTAGAGCGGCATCCTCTTTTGTGTGACACCTGTGAATTAATGTATTTGGTGTAATGATTAAGGTGTGGCAGACAGCAGGATTGTACTGGTGTTAGAAGTGGGATAGCGCTACTGTAAGTCCATCGGAGGTGTGCCCAGGTGTTATCGACTTGAGATAGTTACGTGTGGGAAGAAAAGGGGTAGTGTAACATCAGAAATCTAATCAACACCAAAGATCTCATCAACCGGTTCAGACCTTGGTGTTGGCCTAATGGTCAAGGTGAGGGACTTGTTTGGTCTACCCCCTGAACTCTGCTCCGGACAAGATAAACCCCTTCTTAGCCCACTTTTAGGATAACACAGTACCACTGATATGGCCCGCTACCAAGAACTGTGGACTTTCCTTCTCCGTGGCTGACGTAAGACGTTTAAGCGCGTTAACCCTTGAAAGGCTTCCGGCCCAGGCGGCATCCCTAGCCGCGTCCTCAGAGCATGTGCAGACCAGCTGGCTGGACAGTTACCAACATATTCAATCTCACCCTATCCCAGTCTGCTGTCCCCACTTGCTTCAAGATGTCCACCATTGTTCCTGTACCCAACAAAGCAAAGGTAACTGAACTAAATGACTACTGCCCCGTAGCACTCACTTCCGTCATCATGAAGTGCTTTGAGAGTCTAGTAAGGATCATATCACCTCTACCTTACCTGACACCCTAGACCCACTTCAATTTGCTTACCGCCCCAATAGATCCGCAGACAATAAAATCGCCATCACACTGCACACTGCCCTATACCATCTGGATAAGAAGAATACCTATGTAAGACTGCCGTTCATTGACTATTGCTCAGAATTCAACACCATAGTATCCTCCAAGCTCGTCATTAAGCTCGGGGCCCTGGGTCTGAACCCTGCCCTGTGCCACTGGGTCCTGGACTTCCTGACGGGCCGCCCTCAGGTGGTGAAGGTAGGAAACAACACCTCTTCACTGATCCTCAACACAGGGGCCCCCGAGTGGCGCAGCGGTCTAAGGCACTGCATCTCAGTGTTAGATGCGTCACTACAGACCCTGGTTCAATTAGCCCTGGTTCAATCCCGGGCTGTATCACAACCGGCCGTGATCAGGAGTCCCATAGGGTGGCGCACTGGTTCATACATAAATAAAAGGGTGCGTGCTCAGCACCCTCCTGTTCACCCATGATGGCGTGGCCATGCACGCCTCCAACTCAATCATAAAGTTTGCAGACGAAACACAACAGTAGTAGGCCTGATTACCAACAATGACGAGGTGGGGGACCTGGGAGAGTGATGCCAGGAAAATAACATCTCACTCAATGTCAACAAAACCAAGGAGCTGATCATTGACTTCAGGAAACAGCAGAGGGAGCACGCCTGTATCCACATTGACAGGACTGCAGTGGAGAAGGCGGAAATCTTCAAGTTCCTCGGCATATACATCACTGACAATCTGAAATAGTCACCCACACAGAGTGGTGGAAGAAGGCGCAACAGTGCCTCATCAACCTCAGGAGGCTGAAGAAATTTGGATTGGCCCCTAAGACCCTCACAAACTTTTACAGATGCCCAATTGAGAGCATCCTATCGGGCTGGGTATGGCAACTGCACTACCCGCAACCGCAGGGCTCTCCATTGGGGAGTGTGGTCTGCCCAACGCATCACTGTGGGCAAACTACCTGCCCTCCAGGACATCTACAGCACCCGATGTCACAGGAAGGCCAAAAAGATAATCAAGGACATCAACCATCCGGCCTGTTCACCCCGCTATCATCCAGAAGGTGAGGTCAGTACAGGTACATCAAAGCTGGGACCGAGAGACTGAAAAACAGCTTCTTTCTCAAGGCTATCAGACTGTTAAATAGCCATCACTAGCCGGCTTCCACCCGGTTACTCAAGCATGCCCGTTAGAGGCTGCTGCCCTTGGAATTACTGGCCACTTTTATAATGGAACATTAGTCACTTTAATTATGTTTAAATAATGTTAACATACTGCTTTACTCATATCATATGTATATACTGTATTCTATTCTACTGTATTTTAGTGAATGCCACTTCGACATTGCTCAATCTAATATTTATATATCTATTAATTCCATTCTTTAAGTCTTAGATTTGTGTGTATTGTTGTGAATTGTTTTAGATAATACTGCACTGTTAGATACTACTGCACTGTCGGAGCTAGGAATACAAGCATTTCGCTACACCCGCAATAACGTCTGCTAAATATGTGCATGTGATCAATGACATTTGATTTGATTTGATTTACAGTACTTTGTCACCAATTGCATAGCTTTAACTGTTACTTTCAACATTCTCTTGTGCCTATGTATTTAAAAGTCTTCCCTCTCAACTTAATGACATTGATCACTACTATATCATGCTCCTGAAAGTATTTGCAATCGACTGAAATATTGTAACCATTCCTTAAAGTGCAGTACATATTTCAGTCACAAGAGGGTATTCTAACACAAATGTGGTGAACATCTCACCAGTAAAATGGATATGCAGTTGAGGAATTATATTTCCTTGCTTGTTTTTTGTTTAATGGATATTAACTATGTTTATGTTCCTTGTGTATGTCTCATGGCTTCTCAGTCCCTAACAACATCTAACCCACAGCCCCATGACAAGTATGCTGATTCATATCACTTACAGTGCTTTCGGAAAGTATTCAGATCCCTTAACTTTTTCACATTTTGTTACGTTACAGCCTTATTCTGAGGCTCGAAATTGATCCATTGATCATCCTTGAGATGTTTTTACAACTTGTTTGGAGTCCACCTGTGGTAAATTCAATTGATTGTACATGATTTGGAAACGCACACACCTGTCTATAAAAGGTCGAACAGTTGACACTGCATGTCAGAGCAAAAACCAAGCCAGGAGGTCGAAGGAATTGTCCTTAGAGCTCCAAGACAGAATTGTGTCGAGGCACAGATCTGTGGAAGGGTACACAAAATGTCCGCAGCATCGAAGGTCCCCGAGAACACAGTGGCTTCCATCATACTTAAATGGATGAAGTTTGGAACCACCAAGTCTGCCTAGAGCTGGCCACCTGGCCAAACAGATCAATCAAGGGAGAAGGGCCTTGCCAGGGAGGTGACCAACAACCGATGGTCACTCTGAAAGAGCTCCAGAGTTCCTCTGTGGAGATGGAGAACCTTCCAGAAGGACAACAATCTCTGCAGCAGTCCACCAATCAGGCCTTTCTGGTAGAGTGGCCAGACGGAAGCCACTCCTCAGTAAAAGGCACATGACACATCGCTTGGAGTTTGTCAAAAGGCACATTCTCTGGTCTGATGAAACTTTTTGGCCTGAATGCTAAGCGTCACATCTGTAGGAATGCTGTGGAGATGTTTTTCAGCAGCAGGGACTGGGAAACTAGTCAGGATCAAGGGAAAGATGAACAGAGCAAAGTACAGAGAGGTCCTTGATGAAAACCTGCTCCACAGAGCTATGGACCTCAGACTGGGGGCGAAGGTTGACCTTCCAACAGGACAACGACATAGAGCACACAGCCAAGACAGCGCAGGAGTGGCTTCGGGACAAGTCTCTGAATGTCCTCGTGTGGGCCAGCCAGAGCCTGGAGTTGAACCCGATCGAACATCTCTGGAGAAACACCTCCAGTGCAGTGACACTCCCCATCCAACCTGACAGAGCTTGAGAGGATCTGCAAAGAAGAATGGGAGAAACTCCTTAAATACAGCTGTGCCAAGCTTGTAGCATCATACCCAAGAAGACTCAAGGCTGTAATTGCTGCCAAAGGCGCTTCTGCTTCAACAAAGTACTGAGTAAAGGGTATGGACACTTATGTGAATGTGATATTTCAGTTTTTTTTTAATACATTTGCAAAAATGTCTAAAACCCTTTTTATACTTTGTCATTATGGGGTATTGTGTGTATATTTATGAAGGAAAACAACTATTTAATTCATTTTAGAATATGGCTGTTAACATAACAGAAAAAGTGAAGGGTCTGAATAATTTCCGAATCACTTTATCTTTACTCTTGATTTGGGGGTAAATCAAACACATATTTATTTCAAACAAACTTTATCAATTCATTTTTTTTAAATGGCAATGTAGTCATTTAAGTTTTTTTTGTACAGTTATTGTGCTTTCATATAAACCATGCTTATCATCCATCAATTGTCTGCAGTATCACACTAAAAGAACAACTGCATGGGCCTGGGGTGGGCGGCAGAGATTGGAGTGGTCAGTGTCAGAGACAAGCAGGGTAAAACCAGAGAAAAGAAAAGACCAGCATGGAGACTTTGTAAGTCAGTGGAAGGAATTTCACAATGAGAGAGAAAAGGTAATCCTTGAAAAGAGATTGGTGCCAAAGTCACCAGTAAACAGTGACATGTATTGATGTAAGGTTGGGGGAGTTCTACAGTAGTGATTCTTGAGGCTCAAACCAGGTTTCCATCCAACCTTTTTATGTGAGTAAAGTACGTCGGGTAAAAAAATGTCATCACAGGCCTAATGGTAACAGAACATTTTTCAGTAAACCTTCCAAATATCAATGAAAAAAATACGGTCGACAAGGGGGATCTTTTTATGTCGGTTAAATTTATTATGCGATATATGTTGGTGGAAACGCAAATACTGATATAATAACCATCATCTCCAAGTAAACTTAGAGTCATGTGATGACATGTTGTATGGTCCTCCCACTATGTCTCTGGAAAGCATTCAGTTTAGGCTACAGTTGAAATAAGTTAAAATGAACAAAAATATAAATACAGAGCATCCCAAACATGCTCAACGGGTGACATGTCTGGTGTGTATGCAGTTCCCAAGAACTGGGACAGCTTCAAGGAATTGTGTACAGATCCTTGCGACTTGGGGCCGTAGATTATCATGCTGAAACATGAGGTGATGGCGGCAGATGAATCACACGACAATGGGCCTCAGGATCTCATCACGGGAGCTCTGTGCATTCAAATTGCCATCGATAAAAATGCAATTGTGTTTGTTGTCCGTAGCTTATGACTGCCCATACCATAACCCCACCGCCTCCATAGCGCACTCTGTTCACAACGTTGACATCAGCAAACCGCTCACTCACGCAACGCCAATCACGTGGTCTGTAGTTGTGAGTCCGGTTGGACGTACAGACAAATTCTCTAAAACAACGTTGGTAGAGAAATTAACATAGACTTTTCTGGCCACAGCTCTGGTGGACATTCCTGCAGTCAGCATGACAATTGCACACTCCCTCAAAACTTGAGACATATGTGGCATTGTGTTGTGTGACGAAACTGCACATTTTAGAGTGGCCTTTTATTGTCCCCAGCACAAGGCGCACCTGTGTAATGATCAAAATCAGATTCTTGATAGGCCACACCTGTCAGGTGGATGGATTGTCTTGGCAAAGGAGAAATGCTCACTAACAGGGAAGTAGACAAATTCATACACAGAATTTGAGATAAATAAGCTTTTTGCACATATGGAACATTTCTGGGATCTTTTATGTCATTTTATGAAACATGGTACCAACACTTTACATGTTGCGTTTATATTTTTGTTCAGTGTATGATGAACTTTACAGGGTGGTGAAAGTGCAAAGTGATGAGCTTGATATTCCTTTCCAATAAACATTGAGGGTCTTATTCTGTTGACATGATTATCGATGCTTGGCTGCCGTTTGACAAATTAACATAATCTTTCTCTTTTTGTCCATAATAATCTCATCATGTAAATGATTTGATGCACTCTAGTCAACAGCATGGTATATGCATGCTGTAGGCTAGAGCGCATGTGCCAATACCACAGTGGGCACACGTGTTATATAACAATTTTTTTTGAGAGAAAACCATTAGTGGATCTTAAAATGCTTGTATCTTTATTCGGTATATGGGAATTTAATTTAAGGTATTTTTATGTGCTCTACGTCATCATGCACAGCCTTTTATCTGCAACAAGTAAATTGGATGGGAAAATGCACACATTGT
Source organism: Oncorhynchus tshawytscha (assembly GCF_018296145.1). NCBI lineage: Eukaryota > Metazoa > Chordata > Actinopteri > Salmoniformes > Salmonidae > Oncorhynchus > Oncorhynchus tshawytscha. The sequence goes on along the minus strand of NC_056437.1, from coordinate 39,311,252 downwards.
TTTAATGCAGATTTTAGAATATTTGCATGAAAATCTGTTGCCAATTGGATGGAAAACTTCGTCATTGAAGTCATATTGTGAGGCAACATGAATCTTTACATGGAGGTGTTGGAAAAGGCTATCTGCCACCAACCGGATGTTCCACTTTTCAGGGGAAATGGAAAGAGAGCCTGTGACACGTGGAAAGAGAGCCTGTGACACAACTTCCACTTTTGGTTGTTAATTAATAAGGTGACACCAGAGAGGAAGAGGCGAAGAGGTTTCACTTCCTCCAAAATATGTGCAAAGTAAGCCCAATACGTTTCTATATGATTATTTGGGACCTAAGCTTGTCGCCTGCCTTCCTGCCTTTGGGACAACTCATTGTTAGGGCAGAGACATGAGCATATCCTCATTATATACAGATCTCCATTTACTGGATTTGTTGAACAGTGCAGAACAGAATCCTCCCCCGATAGTTTTTTCTTATTCTTGACAGGTCCAGTATCACAGTGTTTCTAAACCCAAAGGCGCAACATCACAAGATTTCCAGGGACGGTTTGAGAAGTCAATGAGAGAAAAACAAAATGATTCTTTAAAGCTGCAATATGTAACTTTTTGGGTGACGGACCAAATACACAGAAATATATGTTATAGAGCTGTCATTCTCATTGAAAGCAAGTCTAAGAAGGATAATCTGTTCTACAGTATGTGCGCTATTTCTATGCTTCTCGTTCTTAAGTTTATTTAATTTTGATTTGGAAAACCAGCTTCAAATAGATGAAAATACTATATTTTTGGTTATGGAAAATATATTTCACAGCAGGTTAGATGGTATCATGATTCTCTACACTATACTTGCTTGTTTTGTCACATAAACTGAAATTATTAGAACTATTAGAATTTTAGAAACCAGGAAACGGCAGAGTGATTTCTGCATAGTGCATGTTTAAATATGCAACAAGTGTTTGTTTAATTCTGTTGAGCCATTATCTCCGGCCAAATTAAGTTACAACTGTAATGTTGTGTTTGCCGCAATATAATAGAATTACCGGTAGGCCTACTATAGGGCTACTCGCACTCAAACCATGGAAAGGAAAAACCAAAGAGATGCTAATCTTAATTTAATGCCGCAATAAATAATAATAATAATCTGTTTGTATTTTCCCCATAAACAATGACTGGACTTAATGTTTATATTACCCTAATAAAGTTAAGAAACCTTTGTGAAGGTTTGGTGTGGTATGGCTATTATTTGGCTTAGCTACTGCATGCCTATGAAGGCAGTTCACATCGGAGGTCCAATTGACTCCGACAGTTGAACTTCTTACTCTTTTAATCTAACACTATAATGGTTATCTTTATAAAAAATATTCAGATAAAAAATGTAATTATCCTCCTTCTGTACATCTACATCTGCATAGCAGTACTGTAGTAGCTTATCCGACAAGGATAGGCATGCATGTTGGTGCTGGGAACATGGCGCTTAAGCTTCTCTTCCTTTATATATATTTTTTAAATATTAATATACAGTGAACGCATAGGCCTATATGCATGCAATGCCCTGATGCATTTTGTGCTCAAATCTCCGAAAGCGGCCCTCCCAAGCAAAAAGGCAGTAACAGCTCATTTGGTTGAAAATGAGTTAATGTCATTTTTGCCACATTAAATACATGCTTAATCATGTGGACAAGTATCCTGCCTCTATTGTATTATGTGTTACCATGTTACTGTGAAACTAAGATAAATAAAAGCAATTTTTCTCAGTTCCACGCTATGAGCAGTTACTGCCTTTTTGCTTGGTAGGGCAGAATAGGCTATAAAGTTTTGAATATGCTACACATCGAAACACAATTAGTATTTATTTTGTAATTTGTTATAGTGAGTTTTTAAGGACAAGTAACTGTGGATCATTTGACCAATATCGCTCTTTATTGATGGCACTGGCTGCACCCAGTTGGAGGTTTCTTTCTTTCTCGCTTTCTATTCTCAGGTCTGAACAGGTCTCTCTAATCCAAACTGACAAGGGTCTGTTTGGATTTATTTTTCCACAGGCCATTTTGGAACGGGCCTGATTGTCCTTGGGTCCATGCGGAACAGGTGTCCGTTTTTGAAGACCTCTATACCCAACCCGGTTCACGGCACCTCTTCTTGCCTATTTTCAAAGCATAACCTTATTGTTACACACAACACAATGCAGAGAAGAGCAGTTCATCATACACAAAAGTCATACTGTATAGTAGCTGGGCTCCTCAACTCCATGATATGTACATCTTGGTGGAGTTGGGTGCCACAAATGTGGGCGTAGTACACCTCAGACTACATCGAGTCACTGTCAGTCGATACGAGGAAATGGTCGGTAATTGACAAGTTTTATTTAATAATATGTTTGGTTTTTTTAAACTAAAGAAAGGCATGCAGCAACAGAGGACAAACATAGGTACAAGAAAAGGGTTAAAGAATGTACATTTTTCATTTAGGATTTTGCCTGTGTTTAAATCGATTGCGTTTCTTTTTATCCAAAAAAAACTCCCTAGTCCTTGCCAATGACAAGCATACCCATAACATGATGCAGCCACCACCATGCTTGACATTTTGAAGGATGGTACTCAGTGATGTGTTGTGTTGGATTTGCCCCAAACATAACACTTTGAATTCAGAATATAAAGTTAATTTCTTTGCCATATTTTTGCAGTTTTACTTTAGTGCCTTATTGCAAACATTGTTTTGGAATATTTTTATTCCTTCTTTTAACTCTTTCATTTAGGTTAGTATTGTGGAGTAACTACAATGCTGTTGATCCATCCTCAGTTTTCTCCTATCACAGGCTCTGTAACTGTTTTAAAGTCACCATTGGCCTCATGGTGAAATTCCTGAGTGGTTTCCTTCCTCTCCGGCAACTTAGGAAGGAGGCCTTTATCTTTGTAGTGACTGGGTGTATTGATACACCATCCAAAGTGTAATTAATACATGGAAAATGCTCAAGGGGATATTCCATGTCTGCTTTTTATTTGTACTTTACCCATCTACCAATAGGTGCCCTTCTTTGCGAAGCATTGGAAAACCTCCCTAGTCTTTGTGGTTGAATCTGTGTTTAAAATTCACTTCTCAACTGAGGGACCTTACAGATAGTTGGATGTGTGGGTTAAATAGATGAGGTAGTAATTCAAAATCATATTAAACACTATTATTGCATGCAAAGGGTGTGAATACTTTCTGAAGGCACTATATATTTATATGATGGTGTGTTCAGACATTAACGCAATTGGTAGACACAATGTAAGTAACTGTCACGTTCTGACCTTAGTTCCTTTGTTTTGTCTTTTGTTTTAGTATGGTCTTGGTGTGAGTTGGGTGGGTTGTCTATGTTAGTTTGTCTATGATTTTCTATTTCTGTGTTTGGCCTGGTATGGTTCTCAATCAGAGGCAGCTGTCAATCGTTGTCCCTGATTGAGAACCATATTTAGGTAGCCTGTTTTCCATTGTGTTTTGTGGGTGGTTGTTTTCAGTCTTTGTGTGTTTGCACCAGACAGAACTGTTTCGGTTGTTTCTTTGTTGTTTTTTGTTATTCAGTGTTCAGTGGTGATTATTATTAAAAATCATGAACACTTACCACGCTGCACCTTGGTCCTCACCTTCTTCTTCCCACGACAGCCATTACAGTAACCTAATTTATGTCCCTCTAACTGCCATGAATGCCTCTGCTGATCCTACAGCTATTGTAGCAATCATGTGCCTATGAACCAGATTTATGCTGTTAGCACTGAGGCAGTGTGCCCTAGTAGGAAGTCCATTGTGTGCAGCTCACCCTGCACTTACATAAATAACCTGAGAATATCTACCTCTGAAAAGCTTCCCAGTAAAGCAAGGAAAACAAGCAAGCATCCCAGAAAAGTTAACAAAATAGGCCACGTTAACATATGTAATTTAAGAAACAGGGTTCACGAAATTAATAACTTGCTAGTAACAGATGACATTCATATTCTGACTATCTCTGAAACTCACTTAGACAGTACCTTTGATGATACAGTTGTAGCAATACAAGGTTATCTGCCTCACCTAAAGCCCATTCTAATGGGAAGCTGCTATTGACCACCAAATGCTAACAGTCAGTATCTGGATAACATGTGTGAAATGCTTGATAAGGTATGTAATATCAACAGAGGTATATTTTCTGGGTAATTTAAATATTGACTGGCTTTTATCAAGCTGTACACTCAAGAAAAAGCTTCAAACTGTAACCAGTGCCTGCAACCTGGTTGTCAGTTAACCTACCATGGTAGTTACAGGAGACCACAACCCTACAGATTATCTCTCAACCCCAACAGAGGAGGAGAGATCCAGGGGTCTGAAGATGTGGGGGTTTTATGACCCCTCACATCCCTGGTAAATCTCAGGCCACAGACAAATTACTTTGTCCTGTTACTATGGAGAACCAGCCTCAGAACATTAAACATGTAATAAAGGGACTTTGGAACAATGGTTTCCGTCAGCCACAATGGTGGTCATGATGATAGATGGAATATGAAAATGTATGTCAATTTAGTTTTGATATTAAAGGTTAATAGATGACGTTATTACGAAAACATTGTAACGTCAACAGTTTACCCAGTATATGTTTGATGTTTATACATTGTACATTGTATGGAAAATGTCCAAATCAAAGAGAATGTTGTGGTAAAGATGAAATGTGAAGTTGTTCGTCTAAAATTGGATTTGAGTAAAATCTAGACCTTGCCTCATAACTTGATATGTCCAGAGAATTGCCCTAAAGGTGGTTACGCCCACTTCTGACCCGAGGGTATAAAACCTGTGGGTGAAGAATTTACAGATAAGACTACGTGACCCAAGCTGCAGCCAAGGTCTTAAAAAGTCAACGAACCCAGAACGCAACACAAGTTTGAAGACAAAGAAATATTTTTCTCTCCAAGCTACGGATGAGTAGCTGTGTCTAAGCGGGTGAATTCAAGCCGGACCCCCTAGCATCCAATCCCAGCGAATCGTGGTATATAAACGGTTTCATTTCTATGCTGTGAGCTCTGAGCTACAGAGCTATCTGTCCTCAGAGGACCCCTTCCAGAGCAAGGGTGAGGGAACAGACTCCTAAGCCAAAAGGACACTAACATTGTGAGGACGACCAGAAAGGTGCGCCGGAGAAGTGCGTCATCGAGCAGCCAGAACGGTCCCCTGAACGGTCCACGCAGAGAATCCTTGGAGGTCTTCCCCACGTAATTTCTAGTAAATTTCTAGTAAATAAATATTCAACTAAGATTGGTGTGGTACGAACTCATTGGTGAGACCCGGGTCCGTGCAGATTCACGGACGTTCAGAACGAGATTGTAGAGGTAACTGGTTAATTAGCGGCTGTTGTAAAATCGATATTCTGATATTCTTTGAGTTAATTTGGGAAATAGAAACTCAATAAAAACTAGTTTCCCATGTTGCCCCAGGTTAATGAGTTAATAATTGCTTGATTCAGTTAATCACGCAATTAGAAACTTTTAATCATTCGATGAACAACAGTCGTCACATTAATTAATACAACGTCACAACACAGCACAGGAATGAAATCATCAATATGTATTAATTACTAATTACTAATTACAGCAGAAATGTTATTGAAAGCAGTATCCAGATCCATCGGATGTAGTGATCATAATATAGCAGCCATATCTAGGAAAACCAAAGTTCCGATGGGCCTAATATAGTGTACAAGAGGTCATACACAAAGGTTTTGATTCCTATGTTGTTGATGTAAATAATATTTGTTGGTCCATGGTGTGTAATGAGGAGCAAACAGACGTTGCACTTTACACATTTATAAAATTGCTTATCACATTTATAAAATTGCTTAATAAGCATGCACCCATTACTGTAAAACTGTTCAATCCCAGTGGACTGATGAGGATTTGAAGAATTGTATGGTTGAGAAGGATGAGGCAAAAGGAATGGCAAATAAGTCTGGCTGCACAGCCGATTGGTAAACGTACTGCAAATTGAGAAATCATGTGACTAAACTGAATAAAAAGAAGAAACTACACAATGAAACAAAGATAAATTACATAAAGAAAAAGGCAAACTCAGCTCCATCATTCATCACAAAGCTGACTGCTATTGCCAATTTAACGATTTTTTTCTTTGGCAAGATTAGCAAGTGAGTGTGGAAGAGGTGGAAAAAGTATTGTTGTCTATCAACAATGACAAGCCACAGGGGTCTGACAACTTGGATGGAAAATTACTGAGGATAATATCAGACGATATTGCCACTCCTATTTGCCATATCTTCAATTTAAGTCTACTAGTGTGCCCTCAGGCCTGGAGGGAAGAAAAAGTCATTCCGCAACCTAAGAATAGTAAATCCCCCTTTACTGGCTCAAATAGCCGACCAATCAGTCTGTTACTAACCCTTTTTCAATCTTTCCTAATGACATGCCACTGGCTTTGAGTAAAACCAGTGTGTCTATGTATGCAGATGACTCAACACTATACATGTCAACTACGACAGCGACTGAAATGATTGCAACACTTAAGAAAGAGCTGCAGGCAAGGAATAAGTTAGTCCTGAATATTTCACAAAACGAAAAGCATTGTATTTTGGACAAATCATTCACTTAACCCTAAACCTCAACTAAATATTGTAATAAATAATTTGGAAATTGAGCAAGTTGAGGTGACTAAACTTCTTGGAGTAACCCTGGATTGTAAACTGTCATGGTCAAAACATATTGATAGAAGCTAAGATGGGGAGAAGTCTGTCCATAATAAACCGATGCTCTACCTTCTTAACAGCACTATCAACAAGGCAGGTCCTAGAGGCTCTAGTTTTGTCGCACCTTGACTACTGTTCAGTCATGTGGTCAGGTGCCACAAAGAGGGACGTAGGAAAATTGCAATTGACTCAGAACAGGGCAGCACAGCTGGTCCATGGATGTGCACAGAGAGCAAACATTAATAATATGCATGTCAATCTGTCCTGGCTCAAAGTGAAGGACAGATTGACTTCATCACTACTTGGATTTATGAGAGGTATTGACATGTTTAAAACACCGAGCTGTCTGTTTAAACGACTAGCATACAGCTCGGACACCCATGCATACCCCACAAGACATGCCATCAGAGGTCTCTTCAAAGTCCCTAAGTAAGAGCCATGACTACATTTAACTTTATTCCACATTAGGTAATTGATGCAAGCAGTAGAATCAGATTTAAAAAACAGATAAAAATACACCTTATGGAACAGCGGGGACTGTGAAGCAACACAAACATAGGTGCAGACACACACATGATAACAAATGCACTAAACACACACAAACACATGGATTTTGTGTAGTAGATATGTAGTAGTGGAGTAGGGGCCTGAGGGCACACACTCAGTGTGTTGTGAAATCTGTTATGGATGTATTGTAATGTTTTTAAAATTGTACAATGGCCTTAATTTTGCTGGACCCCAGGAAGATTAGCGTCTGCATTGGCAGCAGCTAATGGGGATCCATAATAAATACAAATAGATAGACATGTTCCAAATGATTTCCAATCAATTGAAGTGGACTCCAATCAAGTTGTAGAAACATCTCAAGGATGATCAATGGAAACAGGATGCACCTCGAGTCACATACTAAAGGGTCTGAATACTTATGTAAATAAGGTATTTCAGTTTTTTATTTTTAATAAATTTGCAACAAATTCTAAAAACTTGTTTTCACTTTGTTATTATTGGGTATTGTATGCAGATTGATGAGGAAAACATTTTATTTAATCGATTTCAGAATAAGGCTGTAACGTAACAAAATGTGGAAAAAGGGGAGGGTCTAAAAACTTTCCAAATGCACTGTATATTAATAGAAAAGGTGTGTAGAGCAGTAGTTATATAGGATGAGCCTTGACTAGAATACAGTATTTACAGCTGAAGTCGTAAGTTTACATACACCTTAGCCAAATAGATGTAAACTCAGTTTTTCACAATTCCTGACATTTAATCTGAGTAAAAAGTGGGTCAGAAGTTTACATACACTCAATTAGTATTTGGAAGCGTTGCTTTTAAATTGTTTAACTTGGGTCAAACATTTTGGGTAGCCTTCCACACGCTTCCCACAAAAAGTTGGGTGAATATTGGCCCATTCCTCCTGACATAGCTGGTGTAACTGAGTCAGGTTTGTAGGCCTCCTTGCTTGCATGCACTTTTTCAGTTCTCCCCACAAGTTTTCTATAGGATTAAGGTCAGGGCTTTGTGTTGGACACTCCAATACCTTGACTTTGTTGTCTTTAAGCCATTTTGCCACAACTTTGAAAGTATGCTTGGGGTCATTGTCCATTTGGAAGACCCATTTGCGGCCAAGCTTTAACTTCCTGACTTATGTCTTGAGATGTTGCTTTAATATATCCACATAATTGTCCTACCTCATGATGCCATCTATTTTGTGAAGTCCCTCCTGCAGCAAAGCACCCCCACAACATGATGCTGCCAATCCCGTGCTTCACGGTTGGGATGGTGTTCTTCGGCTTGCAAGCCCCCTTCCCCCGTTTTCCTAACGATGGTCATTATGACCATTATGGCCATTTTTGTTTCATCAGACCAGAGGACATTTATCCAAAAAGTACAATCTTTGTCCCCATGTGTAGTAGCAAACCGTAGTCTGGCTTTTTTATGGTGGTTTTGGAGCAGCGGCTTCTTCCTTGCTCAGCGGCCTTTCAGGTTATGTCGATATAGGACTCGATTTACTGTGGATATAGATACCTTTGTACATGTTTCCTTCAGCATCTTCACAAGGTCCTTTGCTGTTGTTCTGGGATTGATTTGCACTTTTTGCACCAAAGCTCGTTCATCTCTAGGAGACAGAACACATCTCTTTCCTGAGTGGTATGATGGCTGTATGGTCTCATGGTGTTTATACTTGCGTACTATCGTTTGTACAGATGAACGTGGTACCTTCAGGTGTTTGGAAATTGCTCCCAAGGATGAACCAGAATTGTGGAGGTCTACAATTTATTTTCTGAGGTCTTGACTGATTTCTTTTGATTTTCCCATGATGTCAAGCAAAGAGGCACTGATTTTGAAGGTAGGCCTTGAAATACATCCACAGGTAAACCTCCAATTGACTCAAATGATGTAAATTAGCCTATCAGAACCTTCTAAAGCCATTACATCGTTTTCTGGATTTTTCCAAGCTGTTTAAAGGCACAGTCAACGTAGTGTATGTTAACTTCTGACCCACTGGAATTGTGACACAGTGAATTATAAGTGAAATAACCTGTCTGTAAACAATTGTTGGAAAAATTATTTGTGTCATTTACAAAGTAGATGTCCTAAACAACTTGCAAAAACTACAGTTTGTTTACAAGAAATTTGTGGAGTGGTTGAAAAACTAGTTTTAATGACTCCAACCTAAGTAAATGTAAACTTTTGACTTCAACTGTACATATGATGTGGCTAAAATGGTATTTAAACATTATTAAAGTGACCAGTTTTCAATGACTATGTTCAGTGAGGGAAAAAAAGTATTTGATCCCCTGCTGATTTTGTACGTTTGCCCACTGACAAAAAAATGATCAGTCTATAATTTTAATGGTAGGTTTATTTGAACAGTGAGAGACAGAATAACAAAAAATCCAGAAAAACGCATGTCAAAAATGTTATAAATTGATTTGCATTTTAATGAGGGAAATAATTTTTGACCCCTCTGCAAAACATGACTTAGTACTTGGTTGCAAAACCCTTGTTGGCAATCACAGAGGTCAGACATTTCTTGTAGTTGGCCACCAGGTTTGTTCACATCTCAGGAGGGATTTTGTCCCACTCCTCTTTGCAGATCTTCTCCAAGTCATTAAGGTTTCGAGGCTGACATTTGGCAACTCGAACCTTCAGCTCCCTCCACAGATTTTCTATGGGATTAGGGTCTGGAGACTGGCTAGGCCACCCCAGGACCTTAATGTGCTTCTTCTTGAGCCACTCATTTGTTGCCTTGGCCGTGTGTTTTGGCTCATTGTCATGCTGGAATACCCATTCACGACCCATTTTCAATGCCCTGGCTGAGGGAAGGTGGTTCTCACCCAAGATTTGACGGTACATGGCCCCATCCGTCGTCCCTTTGATGCGGTGAAGTTGTCCTGTCCCCTTAGCAGAAAAACACCCCCAAAGCATAATGTTTCCACCTCCATGTTTGACGGTTTGGATGGTGTTCTTGGGGTCATAGGCAGCATTCCTCCTCCTCTAAACACGGCGAGTTGATTTGATGCCAAAGAGCTCCATTTTGGTCTCATCTGACCACAACACTTTCACCCAGTTGTCCTCTGAATCATTCAGATGTTCATTGGCAAACTTTAGACGGCATGTATATGTGCTTTCTTGAGCAGGGGGACCTTGCTGGTGCTGCAGGATTTCAGTCCTTCACAGCGTAGTGTGTTACCAATTGTTTTCTTGGTGACTATGGTCCCAGCTGCCTTGAGATCATTGACAAGATCCTCCCGTGTAGTTCTGGGCTGATTCCTCCCCGTTCTCATGATCAACTCCACGAGGTGAGATCTTACATGGAGCCCCAGGCCAAGGGAGATTGACAGTTCTTTTGTGTTTCTTCCATTTGCGAATATTCGCACCAACTGTTTATCACCTTCTCACCAAGCTGCTTGGCAATGGTCTTGTAGCCCATTCCAGCCTTGTGTAGGTCTACAATCTTGTCCCTGACATCCTTGGAGAGCTCTTTGGTCTTGACCATGGTGGAGAGTTAGGAATCTGATTGATTGCTTCTGTGGACAGGTGTCTTTTATACAGGTAACAAGCTGAGATTAGGAGCACTCTCTTTAAGAGTGTGCTCCTAATTTCAGCTCATTACCTGTATAAAAGACACCTGGGAGCCAGAAATCTTTCTGATTGAGAGGGGGTCAAATACTTATTTCCCTCATTAAAATGCAAATCAATTTATAACATTTTTGCCATGCGTTTTTCTGGATTTTTTTGTTGTTATACTGTATCACTGTTCAAATAAACCTACCATTAAAATTATAGACGGATCATTTCTTTGTCAGTGGGCAAACGTACAAAATCAGCAGGGGATCAAATACTTTTTTCCCTCACTGTACATAGGGCATCAGTCTCTAAGGTGCAGGGTTGAGTTCTGGGTGATAGCTGGCTAGGAGCAGTGACTAAAGTTCAGGGCAGGATACTGGGTGGAGGCCGGCTAGTGGTGACTATTTAAAGGATCGGACACTTTTTTTTTCAAATTTTCGCCTAAAATTACATACCCAGATCTAACTGCCTGTAGCTCAGGCCCTGAAGCAAGAATATGCATTTTCTTGGTTCCATTTCTTCCTAGGTTCCTGCCTTTCCGGGGAGTTTTTCCTTGCCACCGTGCTTCTATGTCTGCATTGCTTGCTGTTTGGGGTTTTAGGCTGGGTTTCTGTATAGCACTTTGTGACATCGGCTGATGTAAAAAATACTTTATCAATAAATTTGATTGATTGAATGATAGGGAGACATTCAATATGTCCATAAATACTTCAGCCAGCCTGTCTGCACATGCTCTGAGGATGCGGCTAGGGATGCGGTCTGAGTCAGCAGCCTTTGCGAGGGTTAACACGCTTAAATGTCTTATTGAGCGGCGGGGGCCCACGTCGGTGACACTGTGTTTTCCTCAAAGTGGGCGAAGAAAGTATTTAGCTTGTCCCGGAGCAAGGCGTCGGTGTCTGCAATGTGGCTGGTTTTACCTTTATAATCCGTGATTGTCTGGAGTCCCTGCCACACACATCTCGGTTCTAAGTCGTTGAATTGCTACTCCACTGTGTCTCAGTACTAACATTTTGACTGTTTGATTGCCTTACGAAGGGCATAGCTGTACTGTTTGTACTCATCCATGTTCCCAGTCACCTTGTTGTGGTAATGTGGTGGTTTGCACTTTCTTTTTTGCAAAATGCTGCCATCTACCCATGTTTTTTTTATATCCTTGTAGCTGTCCCAGAAGGGGTAGCAGCTATGGTCAAGAATTCTTGATGAGCGAGTATTGCAGGCGATGTATTGATAAAACTTTGGTAGTCCCCAGCTACAATAAATGCCACCTCAGGATATGCGGTTTCCATTTTGCACATAGTCCAGTGTAGTTCCTTGAGAGCCGTTGCGGTGTCGGCTTGAGGGGGAATATACACACGACCGAAGAGAATTCTCTCAGGAGGTAATGAGGTTGGCATTTGATAGTGAGGTATTCCAAATTGGGAGAACAAAAGGACTTGAGTTCCCATAAATAATGGGTTGGTATACTGTGGTATACTGTGCAACCTTCAGGGTTTGAGTATGACACCCCAACCCAAAACATTGGGTCCTCCCAAACTCTATATTTTTTGTACCACCATTTCTTGGTCCTGTACCACATGGTTTCATAAAGTGCCCTTTAGATCGAATATGATTGTCCATTTCAATCAATTATTGACCACAGAGTGAATATATTTCTCAATTTCATTAAATCAACACAAGGTAAAATACGATTTGTATCAATAAAAGAGAGTGAGAAGTATTAGTTAAAGTATTATCGAAGATGATTTATGAACCAGTATTTTGCAATTCAGTGTAATGTTGAAAATATAACCTAATACAATTAATAATTACAAATGAATACAAACAGTCAAATAAAAGAGTCGATATAATAAACATGTCTTTTTCGTTCAATCTTTGTTCAGCGATTGGACAGAAGTCAGATTAAACAATGATGCCTGCATGTTTATAACGCTTTACATTAAGCTGTTGAAATACCACATAGCTGAAATATCTACCCCTTTGATAACATCTGATTAATTACCAATAACTTCACAGTACCTACACCTGTAACAAATATGGATCACAAATAAAAACATTTAATTAGCTATAGACTAACTGCGTTGTATATGGGTAACTTAATAAGTGTTACCCAAATGTTTTTCATTGACACATAGAAGCCAAAGTTATACAGGTGTGCTATCGGTGACATGCAGAGCTAGAACGTTCTGCAGTAACAAAATTACACACTGTAGCTGTCTGAGCCCTGTATATGGATCTTCAGCACAAGCAATAGAACCATTTTGTAAAGTGATAACATTGTAAGGTTACATTACACTGTTTTATTTCAAATCAAACATTTTGCCGGAAACACAAAGAAATTGCTTTTAGAAACTTAGTTTTGCAGCAGAAATAAATAGGTCTAAATATGTAAAAAGAAGAAAATGAACACCCTCGGGCTGCACTTAGTTAAATTAAAGGTGCTAGAGTAGGCCTTGATGCTCTTCCCCAAGCTCCCCTCACATGGCTTCTTTCGTAGTACCAGTGTGCTTTCATTTGTCCGCTATGGGCCGGACACTACAGTGGGGTTCACTTCAGAGACACATTGAAAGATGGAAGCCTGTCCTTCATATTAGAAAAGTGAGCATGTTTCTCACCGGTTCCAATCCAAGTGCCAATTCCGTTTAGCAAACTCCAGGCAGTGCTATAGTCAGATGACATGAAAATAGAGCTCTTTGGCCATGCACACCAGCGGTGGATTTGGCGTCGAAAAACGGAAGCATATGGAGAAAAGTGCTTCATCTTATGGGGCTATTTTGCTTCCACTGGTCCTGTGGCCCTTGTTAAGGTTAAAGGCATCATGAACTTTACCAAGTACCAGGACATTTTAGCCTAAAACCCGGATGCCTCTGCCAGGACTTGAAAACCCTGTGGTTTGAATTGAAGAGGTCAGTCCATAGGAGCAGATGAAGGATATCAAGGATTTGGTAAGATTCTGTAAGGTGGAATGGTCTAAGATCCCTCCCATCATGTTCTCCAATCTCATAAAACATTTTAGAGAAAGGCTCAGTGTCGTGCCAATTTTTACTCCTTTCTTTTTTATATTTTTTGTATTACTTATAAATAAAATATTTCTCTGAGCAATTGTATTAGTATAAAATAAACGTTCTGCTGCTTGGATAACGTATCTTGGATGACGTCCTCCTCTGAGACCAGGTTGCTTGTTGCACCAGTAGAAGAATTATAAAGATAATTTATGCTGGCAGTTAAGGGAACTAACAAAGGTTAGGACATTTACGTTAAAAGGTTAGGAGAACTAAAACAACAAAGGTTAGGCAACTTTACGCAGCAGGTCAGGTGAATTGGCATAAGCTAAGAAAATGGTTAGGAGATGTTTTAGCTAAAATGCTACAGTTGTCCCAGACGCAACCTGAACACGCAACCTGTGGATTTGTTAGAAGGATGCGTATTATGCCTACCCATCCTCCCCAACCAACCTCCCTACATTCTGTCTAAAGTAACTAGTCCATTAGGCCAGGCTGAATATTCTATAGGGCTTTCATCCAGAATTGTTAATAAGAGTTATATTGTCATGCCTATTACAATCACCATTATTCTCATATGTACACAATATATAATAAATTAACTACAGTGAGTTTTTGTACATGCTTATATATTTCTTAAAACTCTAATGTAAGGAAAGCTTTGTACATAAGGCATAGAATATGTACAGACCTGGTCTAAATTAATCAGTATCAAACATCTTCTTGTCAAATATTCACACTTTGGCAACATAACAGATAGTATGTACAAAAAATACAAATACAAATATCCTAGAATATATATGTTTATATGTATAGGTTTTAATCTTTGAATAAAAAAACCGAAATAATATTAATTGATATCTTCAAGAAAAAAACGATGTTATCAAAACATGCAATTACAGAGCTTTTCAGTCCAGCCATTGTCATGTACCATCTATCTTTGGGGGGCAAATGACCTGTTTAGGGCTAAAGCTGTCCTTGTTGCAGGGTTCCTAGGACCAGACCATCCTTGAACTCAGGTTCCCCATTTTTCTGCCCTGGCCCTGACCTTTGACCTGGGACCAGCTCACCTGGTCAGACAGCCATGAGGAGTAGAGACACCACAGTAAGCCCCACACAGCCCCTCTGGCCTAAGTTCTCTCCCCTCTACACTTTGGACTCGCTCTCTATATTAGCAATGTCACCGTTCCTCTCTGTCTGCTCCTCTAGCCCCTCTTCCTGGGTTACCAGTGTAGTATGCTTCTTCTCGCGGCCCTCGGGCTCCAGCACCCCCTGCTGGCTGAGCTTGCTGGCCACAGACCAGGTGAAGGGCAGGTGGATGCGGCAATTAATCTCAGCCAGCTCTCGGGCGCTGCAGCTGGGGGTGTTGGTCTCGTGGATGTCGTGAAAGCTGTTGTAGTCCACCTCGTAAAAGCCATCCTCCAGGGTGAGCACCGGCATGAAGCGGTAGCCCCACTTTATCTCGCTGGTCACATACGAACTCCTGGCCTGGCAAGTCATCCCTGTGGGGACAGAGAGAAGACGAGAGAACTTAGCCTCCTCTAGAGTTGACAAAAAAACACTGTCTAGTTGTGGATATGACTCATTCAATGTCAGAGTCATTACAACATAATGACACAGGTCTACAAGCACTTTATGAGAAATAATGTTATAACATGTTATCATGTCATTGTTAGGTGTTAGTATCGGCGATCTCTGGCTAGGGCCGTATGTGTTGGGAGTGAGTAAGTTATTAAATGTCAATACAGTTGGACACTATAGCTGTGGAAAACTGAGCACTCATTAATATATACAGCCCTATCCAGTCCACCCAACACTCAGGAAGGGTTGGTGTATTGAACATACTGTACAGAGACTATTAATAACTCTTAATTATGAACATAGCCACTAACCATTTTACCTTTCATGCAGCAGTACATTGTAATTGTACCTCAAGCACTTTGCCCAGATTTTATTGTCACATTAGAATGAATGGTGCTGCTAGGCTCTGTGTGTAGGGTAAGTGAAGCCGTCCTCTAATATATTTCTCAAGGAAAACAGCTTTCTCACTACTTAATAATTTGTTGGGTCAAATATAATGACATGTTAATAATTACTCTAGAAAGTGTCTGAATTCCTTGCCTCATTACAACAGAAAGCTACATTCTTAGAGAACAGAATTAGAGAAATTTCAAGTTGGCAGTTAAAAATATTTTTTCACGTATAAGGAGAACTGTTTTAGAAGGGGAACGTCTAAAACATTAGATGAAAGACTTTAAACAGTGATTCTTACACAAGAAGAAGAGCCATTAATCATTAAACTTCTTTTGCCTACAGCTGTGAGTTATGTTTTTTTTCTGATCCGTCAGGTTTCATAAGACATCCTAATAAGAAACCGTTAAACTAACACTGAATGACAAGCAATGTCCCTTTGACACGTGCAATGCTGCAGGGCATCAAAATGGCACAATTATTGAGATTTAAAAATATTTATAAAGTGGAGGGAGGTCAACAAGGCAATGAACATGTGATTAAAAAAATAATTGGTGTTTTGGAGCAAATCCATCAACAGGATATTGAGTAAAGCGAAGAGACGGTATAAAGGACTATATCAAGTGTGTGTGTGTCTGTATCATGGTAGGGGAGGAAGGACTGGTACATCTCGTACTGCAGTTTCATTTGGCTGATGATGCTGAAAATGTGCAGCTCCAATGAGCAGCTGGTGCGCTGCAGAAAGGATATGGCGTACCTTCAGGGCTCCAGCAGCATGGATGCTGAAGAAAGCCTGCTGCTATGAGGTCTAACACATAGGTTTCTAAAACTACAGCCCAAAAAAGTATGAATTTACAGAAAATGTAAAAGAAGTGATATAATTATCCTGCTTGGAAAGAAACCATTACAAAATGTTGATTTCTTTCATGTCAGACCCTAAATTCCAGGCCGCACAGTACAACACACGCATTTCATGGGCTAAAACATTTCAATGTTTTCATTGAAGACATCCAGGGGGTGGAATTGGATATACATACTGTTGAAGTCGGAAGTTTACATACAATTAGGTTTGAGTCATTAGAACTAGTTTTTCAACCACTCCACAAAGTTCT
Source organism: Oncorhynchus tshawytscha (assembly GCF_018296145.1). NCBI lineage: Eukaryota > Metazoa > Chordata > Actinopteri > Salmoniformes > Salmonidae > Oncorhynchus > Oncorhynchus tshawytscha. The sequence continues at coordinate 39,294,411 of NC_056437.1, read as the reverse complement.
TGTTAACAAACTATAGTTTTGGCAAGTCGGTGAGGACATCTACTTTGTGCATCACACTTTTCCAACAATTGTTTACAGACAGGTTATTTCACTTATAATTCACTGTATCACAATTCCAGTGGGTCAGAGGTTTACATAAACAAGTTGACTGTTCCGTTAAACTGCTTGGAGAATCCAGAAAATGATGTCATGGCTGCAGAAGCTTCTGATAGGCTAATTGACATAATTTGAGTCAATTGGAGGTGTACCTGTGGATGTATTTCAAGGCCTACCTTCAAACTCAGTGCCTCTTTGCTTGACATCATGAGAAAATCTAAAGAAATCAGTGTTAGAGGAATTCTAAATTCCTATATGTTTTAAATCAAAAATCAAATTCGCACTCTCTCTATTTCATTAATGAGTCGTAAATTCATTAATTATGCATGAAATAGATCGAGACCAGTCTTAAAAGTCAGGTAACAGCGTTTATTACAAGAGAGTACTGCCTACATACACATTTTACCACAGGTTATAAACTGAAAATGACGTCAGCTTTTTCCTAAATGTTCTATCTCTTCATAACACCGGTAGAGAGGCCCCATAGTTCTCGAGCCTCCTCTCCTAAACCCAAGGTCAGTCAGTATAAATCAGCATTCTAGACAGTCTGGAGATAGTCCGTTCCTGCCACCTGGAGATAGTACATTCATTTGTACAAGGAACAGACCATCATTGTTACTAAACTCCTGACTACATTATATACAATTGGGAATGGGAGAAAGAGAGAGAATTCATATATGTACAGTACATTATAGCATATGGACTAGTCAGTTCTGATTGGAATGTATACATAATTAGTCATTTCAACCATAATTTCCTCCAACAATCAGCCAAGACCTCCACAAGTTTGGGTCATCCTTGAGTTTTCCAAATGCCTGAAACCCCATGGGTGTCACAACTTCCGCCGAAGTCCGTCCCTCTCTCTCCTTGTTCGGGCGGTGTTCGGCGGTCGACGTCACCGGCCTTCTAGCCATCACTGATCAATTTTTCATTTTCCATTGGTTTTGTCTTCTCCTCCTTCATACCTGGATCCAATCCCATCAATTACATGTTGTGTATTTAACCCTCTGTTTCCCCTCATGTCCTTGTCAGAGATTGTTTTGATTGTATGTGATGTGCGACGGGTTTTGTACCCACTTTGTTATTTTGTACATGTCGGTTGTTTTGGAGTTTTGTCAGAATTTATTAAACAACTCAGTTTATACCAAGTTCGTTCTCCTGCGCCTGACTTCCTTGCCACCAACAATGGGACCACACAGCCATCATACCGCTCAGGAAGGAGACGTGTTCTGTCTCCTAGAGATGAACGAACTTTGGTGCAAAATGTTCAAATCAACCTTGTGATGATGCTGGAGGAAACAGGCACAAAAATATCTATATCCACAGTAAAACGTGTCATATATCGACATAACCTGAAAGGCCGTTCAGCAAGGAAGAAGCCACTGCTCCAACACCGCCATAAAAAAGCCAGACTACGGTTTGCAACTGCACATGGGGACAAAGAGGGGGGGTTTGAAAGACAAACCTGGAACATGAATGTCTGGCAGATACAAATCAAATCAAATCAAATCAAATTTTATTTGTCACATACACATGGTTAGCAGATGTTAATGCGAGTGTAGCGAAATGCTTGTGCTTCTAGTTCCGACAATGCAGTAATAACGAGCAAGTAATCTAACTAACAATTCCAAAAAAAAACTACTGTCTTATACACAGTGTAAGGGGATAAAGAATATGTACATAAGGATATATGAATGAGTGATGGTACAGAGCAGCGTAGGCAAGATACAGTAGATGATATCGAGTACAGTATATACATATGGGATAAGTATGTAAACCAAGTGGCATAGTTAAAGTGGCTAGTGATACATGTATTACATAAGGATGCAGTCGATGATATAGAGTACAGTATCAACGTATGCATATGAGATGAACAATGTAGGGTAAGTAACATTATATAAGGTAGCATTGTTTAAAGTGGCTAGTGATATATTTACATAATTTCCCATCAATTCCCATGATTAAAGTGGCTGGAGTAGAGTCAGTGTCATTGACAGTGTGTTGGCAGTAGCCACTCAATGTTAGTGGTGGCTGTTTAACAGTCTGATGGCCTTGAGATAGAAGCTGTTTTTCAGTCTCTCGGTCCCAGCTTTGATGCACCTGTACTGACCTCGCCTTCTGGATGACAGCGGGGTGAACAGGCAGTGGCTCGGGTGGTTGATGTCCTTGATGATCTTTATGGCCTTCCTGTAGCATCGGGTGGTGTAGGTGTCCTGGAGGGCAGGTAGTTTGCCCCCGGTGATGCGTTGTGCAGACCTCACTACCCTCTGGAGAGCCTTACGGTTGAGGGCGGTGCAGTTGCCATACCAGGCGGTGATACAGCCCGCCAGGATGCTCTCGATTGTGCATCTGTAGAAGTTTGTGAGTGCTTTTGGTGACAAGCCGAATTTCTTCAGCCTCCTGAGGTTGAAGAGGCGCTGCTGCGCCTTCCTCACGATGCTGTCTGTGTGAGTGGACCAATTCAGTTTGTCTGTGATGTGTATGCCGAGGAACTTAAAACTTGCTACCCTCTCCACTACTGTTCCATCGATGTGGATGGGGGTGTTCCCTCTGCTGTTTCCTGAAGTCCACAATCATCTCCTTAGTTTTGTTGACGTTGAGTGTGAGGTTATTTTCCTGACACCACACTCCGAGGGCCCTCACCTCCTCCCTGTAGGCCGTCTCGTCGTTGTTGGTAATCAAGCCTACCACTGTTGTGTCGTCCGCAAACTTGATGATTGAGTTGGAGGCGTGCATGGCCACGCAGTCGTGGGTGAACAGGGAGTACAGGAGGGGGCTCAGAACGCACCCTTGTGGGGCCCCAGTGTTGAGGATCAGCGGGGAGGAGATGTTGTTGCCTACCCTCACCACCTGGGGGCGGCCCGTCAGGAAGTCCAGTACCCAGTTGCACAGGGCGGGGTCGAGACCCAGGGTCTCGAGCTTGATGACGAGCTTGGAGGGTACTATGGTGTTGAATGCCGAGCTGTAGTCGATGAACAGCATTCTCACATAGGTATTCCTCTTGTCCAGATGGGTTAGGGCAGTGTGCAGTGTGGTTGAGATTGCATCGTCTGTGGACCTATTTGGGCGGTAAGCAAATTGGAGTGGGTCAAGGGTGTCAGGTAGGGTGGAGGTGATATGGTCCTTGACTAGTCTCTCAAAGCACTTCATGATGACGGATGTGAGTGCTACGGGGCGGTAGTCGTTTAGCTCAGTTACCTTAGCTTTCTTGGGAACAGGAACAATGGTGGCCCTCTTGAAGCATGTGGGAACAGCAGACTGGTATAGGGATTGGTTGAATATGTCCGTAAACACACCGGCCAGCTGGTCTGCGCATGCTCTGACATGCTCTACATAACCACACAGTTTGCTCATCCTGCTGTGGATACATGTGTATATGTGTTTGTGTTGCGTACTGAACACTAACAGCCCTCATATGACGGAACAGGTCAGCCGTGACAATGGCCACAAGCTGTTCCTGATTCGCATCATGCCTTCCACAACCTTTCGACCTCTCCCCTTTCACCCAGAACATTCTCCTTTACGCCACTGCTGCTTTGGCTTATACAGGCCCTTGGGCTGAATGACAGGCCACCGCTCCGACTGTCCGCCTACTATTACTTCAGCCGAGCATGCAAAACAGGCCACTGACCCAATAACACACAGTGCATGGTACACTCGAACAATTATTCAACTTTGAGTCTGGCCTCACAAAGTTCACATCTCACCTCTTTTTCCAAAGTATAGTACCTTTAAATTATGGGGGGAGGGAGTGAATTGATGGTTTCAAATGTCACCTGTTGTAGCACCTGTCCACGTTGGTAAATCTGGTCTTGTATTTAGTCTACACAATATCAACTACTCACCTTCAACTTCCCCAAAACAATGACTTCCCTTGAATCTCCCATTTCTCTCAAACATTTTAGAAAAAGCTGTTGTGTAGCAACTCACTGCCTTCCTGAAGACATAAATTACGTATATGAAACGCTCCAGTCTGGTTTTAGACTCCGTCATAGTACTGAGACTGCACTTGTGAATGTGATGAATTACCTTCTGTCCTCGTGCTCCCAGATTTTAAGTGCCGCTTTTGACACCATCGATCACCACATTCTTTTGGAGAGATTGGAAACCCTAATTGGCCTACACGGACAAGTTCTTGCCTGGTTTACATCTTATCTTTCGGGAAGATATCTCTGTGGATGGTTTGTCTTCAAAGGTCCGTTTTAGGACCGCTATTGTTTTCACTATATATTCTATATATTCACCATATATTCTACCTCTTGGTGATGTCATTAGGGAACGCAATGTCAACTTTCACTGCTATGCAGACGATACACAGCTGTACATTCTGGTTAAACATGGTAAAGCCACAAAATGTGCTACCCTGGGAGCCTGTGTTTCAGACATAAGGAAGTGGATGGGGCATTTTTTTTAACTTTTAACCTCAGACAAAACAGAGATGCTAGTTCTAGGTCCCAAGAAACAAAGTGATCTGTTGTTTGATCTGACAATTCATCTTGATGGTTGTACAGTCTTCTTGAATAAAAATGTGAAGAACCTCTACGTTCCTCTGGACCCTGATCTCTCTTCTCACGAACATATCAAAAATATTTCAAGGGCAGCTTTTTTTCGTAACTGTCACACTGATCTGTTTCACCTGTCTTTGTGATTGTCTCCACCCCCTCCAGGTGTCTCCCATCTTCCCCATTATTCCCAGTGTATTTATGTGTTCTCTGTTTGTCTGTTGCCAGTTCATTTTGTTTTTCTTCAAACCCACCATCGTATTCTCCTGTATTCTCTAGTTCCTGCTATCTAGGTTTCCCGGTTTTGACCATTTTGCCTGCCCTGACCATGAGCCTGCCTGCCGTTCTGTACCTTGTAACACCTCCCTGGATTACTGACTTGTGCCTGCCCTGCCTTGAACCTGAGCCTGCCTGCCGTTCTGTACATTTCGGACTCTGCTCTGGAATACTGACCTCTGCCTGCCCTTGACCTGTTGTTTGCCTGTCCCCCCTGTTTTTGTAATAACTTTTGTTACTTTTAAACTGTCTGCTTCTGGGTCTTCTCCTGAGCCTTGACAGTAATATTGCAAAAATCTAAACATTTTGTCCAAAAATTATGCAGAAAAGCGAATACTTCTAGATTAGACTAGTGCAGTACTCTACACTCTGGCTACCCGGATAAAGCACTAAATAAACTTCAGTTAGTGCTAAGTACGGCCGCTAGAATCTTGACTAGAACCCCAAAATGTTATCATATTACTCCAGTGGTAGCCTCTACACTGGCTTCTTGTTAAGGCTATGGCTGATTTCAAGGTTTTACTGCTATCCTACAAAGCATTACATGGACTAGCTCCTGCCTATCTCTATACTTTTGTCCTGCCTTACATACCTACATGTACCCTACGTTCACAAGCCTCCTTATTGTCCCTAGAATTCCTAAGCAAACAGCTGGAGCCAGAGTTTTCAGAATCTGGAGCAACATTTTTATGGAATGGTCTGCCTATTCATGTGAGAGATGCAGACTCTGTCTCAACCTTTAAATCTCAACTGAAGACTAATTTCTTCAGTAGATCCTATGATTGAGTACAATCTGGCCCAGGGGTGCGAAGGTGAATGGCAAGGCACTGGAGTGATGAACTGCCCTTGCTGTCTCTGCCTGGCCGGCTCCCCTCTCTCCACTGGGATTTTCTGCCTCTGACCCTATTACGGGGGCTGAGTCACTGGCTTACAAATAAATAAATATTAATTAATTAATTAAAATCAAACTAGTACTAGTTCTCTTCCATGCCGTCCCTAGGAGGGGTGCGTCACATCTGCCAGGCTTTTTTCCCGCTATACTCAACTTGAGTGGGTTGAGTCACTGACGTAACCTTCTTGACCGATTTTTGCGCCCCCCTCATGCTCGTGCGGTGGAGGAGATCTTCGTGGGCTACAGTCAGCCTTGTCTCAGGGTAGTAAGTTGGTGGTCTGTTGATATCCCTCTAGTGTTGTCCGGGGGTATCGTCTGACAGTACCATAGTGTCCCGGCCCCCCCCTGTCTCAGCCTATAGAATGTATGCTGCAATAGTCTATGTGCCAGGAGGCTAGGGTCAGTCTGTCTATCTGGTAAAATTCCCCTGTCTTATCTGTTGTCCTGTGTGAACTTAAATATGCTCCCTATAATTCTACCATCTCTCTCATTCTCGCTTTCTCTCTCTCTCGCGCGCGCTCTCTCTCTCTCTTTCTCTCCCCTCCTGGAGTACCTGAGCCTAAGGACCATGCGTCAGGACTACCTGGCCTGATGACTCCTGGATGTCCCTGTCCCCAGGCCACCAGTTCGTGCTACTGATCCAGTTTCTGATGTTTTTCCTGTGGCTATGAAACCCTGACCTGTTCACCAGACGTGCTACTTTGTCGTGCTGCTGCTCCAGTTTCAACTGTTCTGCCTGCGGCTATGGAACTCTGGCCTCACCGGATATGCTACATTGTCCCGGACCTGCTGTTTTCGACTCTCTCCCTTCTTCTCTCTCCCTCTATCTCGCTCTCTCTCTCTCCCTCTCTCTCTCTTTCTCCACCGCAACTGCTGTCTCGACCTCTGAATGCTCAGCTATGAAAACCCAACTGACATTTACTCCTGAGGTGCTGACCTGTTGCACCCTCTACAACCACAGTGATTATTATTTGACCCTGCTGGTCATCTATGAGCATTTGAACATCTTGAAGAACGATCTGGCTTTAATGGCCATTTACTCTTATAATCTTCACCCGGCACAGTCAAAATAGGACTGGCCACCCCTCAAAGTCTGGATCCTCTAGGTTTTTTCTTAGCTTCCTGCTTTTCTAGGGATTTTCTCCTAGCCATTGTGCTTCTACAGTACATCTGCATTTGTGCTGTTTGGGGTTTTAGGCTGGGTTTCTGTATAAGCACTTTGTGACATCTGCTGATGTGAAAAGGGCTTTATAAATAAATGTGATTGATCGATTGCCTGACACCTGTAGTTACCTCAACATATAGAGATTAGAAAGACTGATGCCCTGTGCACTCATGCCTGGTGCGTGTCCCCATCTGTCTGGGCATTGGGGGACACATAGTAAACTGGTTGCACAAATATGGAGAGCACACTATTGAAATTCAAGAATTACCAGGAGCAGGACATCACAGCGAGGAAGATTAAGAAGTTTGAGCAGCACTCCAATGACTATGAACAAAATGAGGTGTATCTGTAGAGAGGGAATCCACATCGAGGACATGCAGTGATGTCAGAGACTACCCAAAACAGGTTACCCTACCTCCACACTTAAGTGCATCTTCTCTTGATGCAGATTCAGATTACAGCTATGATTCCCATGGGAGTGGATCTTTTTTAGGACGCAAGCGAGGGGGAAGAGGATACCCTCAATGGCCCGACAGGGGTCAGCAGCACCGTGGATGTGGAGGAAGTGTAGGAGGGGCAAGAAGAACGGAGGAGCAAGGCTGCAATTGGACACGCAGTCAGAATGCCTGAGTGTGATTAACCTTTCTTCACGTCCCATCATCACTTCATGTGAGTTGGCGTTGAGTAAGGGTTTATCTTTCATCCCCACTGCATCATGTAACTTTGACACCACAATAGAATTTCAGAAATTATTTCCAAATGTGGATGTGTCAAGTATGGGTGAGACGAGTGTTCAGACTATGGGTGACACAATAGAGAATGACATTTCCACCAGAACGAATGCCCCGTTTTGAGCCAAATCCACCTTTTTTCGGCCAGATACAGAAATCCCTCCCTAGAAACATACTGCAGATTGGTGGAAAAAGATGTCTCAGATTTGGAATATTAAAGTGAGAATACAGAGTCTGCAATAATCTCCCTAAACAGAGACAAGCATCGGATGTTTTAAAAAATGATTCCACTTTGATAGTACGTAATTGCTGTCAAGGGCGGAGCTGTGGTGTTGTTAAACCGTGATGACTATGTGAATGAGATCTGGGGACAATTGAACACCACCACTTTCTATCAGAAATTGTCACATGACCCCACACCACTGTTCAAAGAAGAGATTCACTGCAAGCTGAAGTCTCTTGTGGAAAGTGGAGACATTATGCAAAAAGAATATGAGTTCATGAAAGTAGACTATCCAGTCATTATCTTTATTCATGCCTTACCAAAATACACAAACTACTGGATAAGCCACCAGGGAGACCTATTGTGGCCTCCATTAGCTCATTGACTGAAAATATTTCTGCTTTTGTAGATTTCTTTCTAAAAACCCATTGTGGTGTCACTCTCACCCTATTACGGGCAAGGCCATTAAGATTAAGGCCATCATGTTCCACAAAAAATGTGCTATACCTGATCAAGTGTATTTGTGGTCTATGCTATGTAGGAAAACCAAAATTAGCTCTGAAAACAAGGATAGCAGAACACAGGAGTAATATCAGGACACTTGACCAGAGAAACCCGATGGCTGCGCATTTCATGGAGGCTTGTCACACCATTAGCTCTTTGAGAGACATTGGCATCGAACATGTTAAGACTCCTAGGAGGGGGAGAGATACTGATAATCTATTATTGAGAAGAGAATTGTATTGGATTCACCATTTGTGTACCATGTCTCCTAGAGGTCTGAACCAAGAGTTTGATATCAGACCATTTCTTACATGAATATGTCACTTTGATTTGTCTTGCCTTCCAGGTAACCCACTTGGTCATTTTGTAAATATATATTATTTTCTGGAACTACTACATGTACCCATCTCATTGTTATTAAATGATTAGAGGTACACAAATTGCTTTTGCACCCACCATGCGTCATGTCCGCAATGGTCATGTGAGGTGAAATGTGTATATTTTGGGATGTGAGCACTCAATTTGTTTGACCTGATGAAGATCCGTTTCGGTTCGAAACGTTGTCAATAAATCTGTGAATTTGTAGCTTTAACAGTGTGCGGGCCTTCTTGTTCTTTAATAGTATTCTTTATTAGCCCAGCACCTATGTTTTTAAGGATGTGCTTATGACCACAAACTTGTCTATGCATGTTGAGTCTGCCAGAAAGTAGTTACGGCAGTCAGTCAACCCGCAAAAACCCTTCCGTCCCCCTCCATTTACAAATGCAGCCTGCCCCTTCGCAAACACTCATTATCGAATTAGACAAAATGGCAGAATACTGTGTGCCCCCTTCTGCCCAAAGCCCTTCACACCTGGGGGGTTTGGGTCAGGGTGAAAAGTGCATCACCTTTTTCTAAATGTTGAGCTAATTACAAGGGTCAGACAAAAGGCAGTAATTGCTTTGGGAAAGTAGTATTGGAGGGGAGTAGCTGTAGTTATTGTTTAGTCTACATGCAAGATTAGTTTACCAACATGTACAGGTGGTACCACAGATGACCTTTTAAGCCATCAAACCACAGAATGCCAAGATGAGGACAAATGGGCCATCCCCCTGCCCCAATTCAAATACATTATTTTACCTTTTGTTATTCTTTGACACCAGTCATGACAACATTTCAAGAGAGAGTTGACAACCACTGTTCTCTACCTTAACACAAAGCAGCACAAGGCACACGCAGCCTGTATCTCCACCTGCATTGTCATTAGAGGGTTTATATATTCAGTGACAGAATTTGAGACAACCATGTACCACATGGCAACACCATATCAAAGTATTGGCCATATCAAAAACAATTAAAGTAGAACTTGTGCAGTACAATAAATCTTTGTCTGTAAGAACAAAGTCCTCGCCTACAATAAAGCAACCACCCATGTGCAGAGTTGGTGGAACATAATATCTAATAGCTATTGGCTGGTGTGGCTTGCTGTTTGGATAATACTGCTTAAAGCGTGGGGAGTGGGGAAACCCCACTCAAAAGCTGTCACACCCTAATCTGTTTCACCTGTTCCTGTGATTTTCGTTTATTTACATTTTTACAGGAATAGCGCACATTAATCAACGTTTCAGTAAAAGTGCTGGTTTTAGCCAGCAGGCTAATTTTCAACCACAGTCCCTGGGCAAGCTATTAAAAACATTGTTGATTGTCCAGGTGTCGCTTATTTTCCCCAGTGTATTTATCCCTGTGTTTCCTGTCTCTCTGTGCCAGTTTGTCTTGTATGTTAGTCAAGTCAAAATGCAGTGCATTTTTCCCGTTTCGCCTTTTGCTTTTCTCTTTTTGATAGCCTTCCCGGTTTTGACCCCTGTCTGACTCTGGACTATTTCCCCGCCTGCCTGCCCTTCGGTACCTTTTGGACTCTGAACTGGTTTTGACCTTTTTACCTGTCCACGACCATTCTCTTGCTTTACCCTTTTGGATTAATGAATATTGTAAGACTCCATCCATCTGTCTCCTGTGTCTGCATCTGGGTCTCGCCTTGTATCATAAAAATAAACTATATTTGGGGTATTTTGTTCATTAGTATTTTGTTTATTAGTACCGGCAGTCAAGTTAAGATATTGTCAAGAATGCCGGCAGTCGAGTTTTTAAGATATTGTCAAGTATGCCGGCAGTCGAGTTTTTAAGATATTGGACTTGAAAAGCTAAGTGTCTCCGGCCACGTCATCATAATTATGCAAAATGCAGAGAGATCATTCAAGTTTCACCCGCTCTCTCTCTCTCTCTCTCTCTCTCTCTCTCTGTCCATCTTACATGGGCACACTTCAGTTGCCATGGCAACCTCACAAACCACCGAAAATGATTGTATGGTTGCTCAGAGAGAGCAATAGAAGCAGGCGGAGGGAGGACTGACTTCTCCTTATGTTCCAACAACAAGATGGGGAATTAGCCATGTCTGCAGCCCTGTGTTCATGTCTAACTGGATTATTCACTGTACTGTAGACACATATACTGTAGAATAGGATACAGAGAGCACTGCTCTAAAGAATTACCTGTATAATCATTTGGTGTGTGCTTATATTTGTCTTATTTCAAACAAGTGTGTATTATACACATTTCAGAATTGGAAATGTTATTTTTGCATATTCGAACTCTCCCTGGGCCACCCTCAGAAATGAGTGTTAAGTGATTTGCTGAAGGGCACATAAACAGATATTTCACTTTGTCGGCTCGGTGATTCAAACTAGCAACCTTTCAGTTACTAGCCCAATACTCTAACCGCTAGGTTACATGCTGCCAGTAATGTGCAGTCAAGGTAGGCAGGATAGGTGAAAATAAATGAAAAGGGAACTGTAATGAAAAATAAATATACCTTTTATCAATCATTTTGCCTTGTTTTTTCTGCATGATAAATTTGATTTTGGAACTAGTACAAATTAGTGGTGATCTGGTACAAAATGCTCATGGAGGCCAGGGGAAAGGCAACCTTGCCATGTGTTTTTCTTCCACCCTTCAAACTCCAAACTACCTTATACTGCCTACTAATGGACACATAAAAAAGCAAGATTTTGAGAGTTTCTATGAGCGATTTGAGCAGAAATGCAATGAACTGGGCCTGGCAGAAAGCAAAACTCATAGTAACAGCCGATCAGAGTAAATATCAATGTTTAGCTGAGAGCCAGGTTTGAGCACTTTGGTGAACTTAATTTCCTTCGCTTAGTGGACTGAATTGTTTTTTAAACAATGTCACAAAAGTTCGACACAGCAAACGAGAGCCTGTAAAATATGCCAAGTACTTAGATTTTGTTTGAGTTAAGCCTGATCTTGTCGGATTGTACAGTAAAAATGTTTTGAGACAAATTGGACAGCTCCTCAGCTTTTTGTTCCAGTATGACCTGACACAGACTGTCCCCAAGGCAACAAAGTTACTGCAGCTGGTCCTCACTATACCAGCCACAACAGCATCCGTTGAGAGGTCATTTTCTGCATTGAAATGAATGAAGATATACAGTCGAAACCAGACCGATCAAGGACAACTCCCATCCCTTGCTATCATCTCCATCTCATCGACACTGAGACACTTTTAACACTGAGGGCCAACAGGGAGTATTTTTACAGTTCCACCACTGATGCCTTTACCCAGAAAGATAGACGGCTGGACTTCATTTACAAGTAAGTGCAAGTGTTTATTTACAGTAGCGCTGTAAACTAAATGGGTGTACCATTTAAACTGGCCGGTGAGTGTATATCTCAGTCAATAGAAAGTGCTTACCGGCCTGTTGTGTTGGTACCCGAGGTATAGTAAACCTGAGATATTAACCACTGGTATTGATTTGAGTGTTGAGAAAAGGGCAAAATGCAGCAAACCAGAAGCCTGCTTCTATATTGTATCTCTACACTCTTTATTTCCACATCATCAGTCCATCCACTTACGGAAGACTAATGTGAATGTTTGAAACAGTTGACTGTTTGACCGAATGACCGCCGAGACATTGAAGCCACACAATCCCATTCTAACTTTCTGTAACGTATTTACTATGGGTACAACAAAATTTAACCAAAAACATCAACCAACCTATCACAATAACCTGTCTGCTATTCCTATAACTCAGTGCTTGTGGCCATACATGTGCTTCCCATGTTTTCTGAGAAGGAGAGTAATGACAGAATAATGTTCACGGCTACATCAACATGACGTAAAAGCTATCAGGCCTCCACTCCTCTGAGGAGCAATAGCCAATTGATTTTGTAGCTTCCATTGTATTGTTCACTGCTATAATCCATCATTATGTTATGAATGAACATATATTATGCAGCCAATGTTGCTTGCTGTGGTAATCTCTCAGAGAAACATAGACTGTAACAGATGTATGTTCATTGAACCGACTCGAAAATAGTTTAACCACCACTTCATCATGTATACAGCGTGACCACTGGCTCCTGTCAGATTAAGCACTTGATGTCTGCCAGGCATGCCATCTGACTACACTGCCTGTGCTGCAGCTTTGAATCTTGTCACTGAAAGCCACAAAGCTTAAAATATTTCTATCTGACTGGTTTATTCTGATACCAAATCTGACTATATTTGAACTATACATCTTTCTCTTTACTTTATTGGTTTGCTAGATATACGGTATGCTAGGTACAGTATCAAAAATAAGAGTGAAAAATCAGCTGGGATGTCTAATGGCCTGCCGACTGCCACCCCAAAGTCAGCCAGCCAGTATAGCCATCCTCTCTTGGACATTTAAACAGTTCAGAAACAATGAACTGCAGTATATTGGGAGCTAGATGATATACCAGAGCCAATCAGTCAACTCCTTAACACCATGGGTCCTCAAATAAGAGGGTATTCTTATTTATTAACAGCTGATAAGGACCATTGGAAGATTAGAATGATCAAGCAATTCCTGCTGCTTCCATTTCTAAATGATCCCTTTCATAATTTTCTGAGAATCCTTTTGTTGTAAACGCCAGCAGACTTGAGAGAAGGAAAATGTTCATTGTGAAAAGGTTTTATTTTTTAAGAGAGAAGATAATGCACATTTTACAACCCACATAATTACATTGGTATTTTATTTCTGTTTTATCTTCAAAGTGCTGATATGATTTAAACCAACCTTGCGAAAATATCAAATAAAACATTTAATTATTTATTGACATGATTCTTATACAGGAGGCAAAAGCTGAGAGATTTCCTCTAGATACTTGATGGGACAGCTGCAAAGTCAACATTGTGTCACGCCCTGACCATAGAGAGCCATTGTTTCTCTATGGTGTAAAAACTCAGGGTGTGACTAGGGGGTATTCTTGTTTGTTATTTCTATGTTGTGTTCTAGTTTATTTTTTCTATGTTGGTGTTTTGTATGATTCCCAATTAGAGGCAGCTGGTAATCATTGTCTCTAATTGGGGATTGTATTTAAGTAGCTATTTTTCCCACCTGTGTTTGTGGGATATTATTTTGTGTTTGTGCATGTGCACCACGTAGTCACGTTCCGTTGTTCGTTTATTTGATTTATTTGTTTTTGGCTAAAGTTTCACTTTGGAATAAATATGTGGAACTCAATATCCGTTACGCCTTGGTCCCGTTCTTACGACAACCGTGACAATTGGCTATATAGTATACAGTGCCCTGCAAACGTATTCATCCCCCTTGGCGTTTTTCCTATTTTGTTGCATTACAACCTGTAATTTAATTGTATTTTTATTTTTATTTCATGTAATGGACATACACAAAATAGTCAAAATTGGTGAAATAAAATACTTGTATCAAAATATTTTACAAAATTAAAAATGTAAAAGTGGTGCGTGCATATGTATTCACCCCCTTTGCTCTGAAGCCCTTAAATAAGATCTAGTGCAACAAATTACCTTCAGAAGTCACATAATTAGTTAAATAAAGTCCACCTGTGTGCAATCTAAGTGTCACATGAGCTGTCACATGATCTCAGTATATATACACCTTTTCTGAAAGGCCCCAGAGTCTGCAACACCACTAAGCAAGGGGCACCACCAAGCAAGTGGCATCAAGAAGACAAAGGAGCTCTCCAAACAGATCAGGGACAAAGTTGTGGAGAAGTACAGATCGGGATTGGTTTATAAAAAAATATCAGAAACTTTGAACATCCCACGGAGCACCATAAAATCCATTATTAAAAAATTGAAAGAATATGGCAACACAACAAACCTGCCAAGAGGGGCCGCCCACCAAAACTCACAAACCTGCCAAGAGAGGGCCACCCATGAAAACTCAAGGACAAGGAAAGGAGGGCATTAATCAGAGAGTCAACAAAGATACCAAAGATAACCTTGAAGGAGCTGCAAAGCTCCACAGCGGAGATTGGAGTATCTGTCCATAGGACCACTTTAAGCCATACACTCCACAGAGCTGGGCTTTACGGAAGAGTGGCCAGAAAAAAAGCCATTGCTTAAAGAAAAACATAAGCAAACACGTTTGGAGTTCGCCAAAAGGCATGTGGGAGACTCCCCAAACATATGGAAGAAGGTACTCTGGTCAGATGAGACTAAAATGCTATGTCAGGTGCAAGGAAAATGCTATGTCAGGTACAAACCCAACACCTCTCATCACACCGAGAACACATTGGCAGGGACTGGGAAACTGGTCAGAATTGAAGGAATGATGGATGGTGCTAAATACAGGAAAATTCTTGAGGGGAACCTGTTTCAGTCTTCCAGAGATTTGAGACTGGAATGGAGGTTCACCTTCCAGCAGGACAATGACCCTAAGCACACTGCTAAAGCAACACTCAGTGGTTTAAGGGGAAGCATTTAAATGTCTTGGAATGGCCTAGTCAAAGCCCAGACCTCAATCCAATTGAGAATCTGTGGTATGACTTAAAGATTGCTGGTAGGCATGTTACCACCAAAGTGGGAGGCATGTTGTGTAAATCAAATGATTCAACCCCCCCCAAAAACATTTTTTTAATTCAAAGTTGTAAGGCAACAAAATAGGAAA
This sequence comes from Oncorhynchus tshawytscha, assembly GCF_018296145.1. Taxonomy (NCBI): domain Eukaryota; kingdom Metazoa; phylum Chordata; class Actinopteri; order Salmoniformes; family Salmonidae; genus Oncorhynchus; species Oncorhynchus tshawytscha. Next base: position 39,279,069 of record NC_056437.1, on the reverse strand, counting down.
ATTGCCAAGGGGGGTGAATACTTTCGCAAGCCACTGTATCATAAAAATGTATGAACATGAATGTTTATATGGTTAGTAGTGTGGTTAATGTTAGGGTTAAGTTAAGGGTTAGGTTTAAATTCTGATTTTATGACTTTGTGGCTGTGCCATCAGAGCCGCCTCCAGTACATGAGTCATCCCAATATGCCAACCTGCTTTCAAAACAGCTTCGCTCATTTGACTAATTGACATGTATCTGCTCATATCAGCCACAAAGACAAGAAAGGAGGAAATTGGAAGACGGAGGAAAGGAATTGATTTGTTTGGCCTGCGCTCCAGAAACAAGCCAGAGAGCTACAGGATGAGTCAAGAAGCTGGGGACAGATAACTCTCAGAGCAGTTTCCTAGCAGGATCATTTCTAGTTTACTCTTTGACCCAACCTTTAAATGGGCCTGTTTTGAATGGATGCATTCAAGCTCCCATTATCAAGTGCCCTTTTTCTTAGGATTTTCCTTCTGTTCTACAAAAAAACAACAGTATCAGCCCAGAAACTGCAGTGCAATGATTTCTCACATTACAGCAAGGCCAGATAAACTCTCACTGCAGCCTGTGCGATTTAAAATAGAAAGTTGCAGTCAGACCTTCCCTGGAACACAATACAAAAATCGAATGTGATTTACAGACAAACAAGCACACTTCCTGCTTTGCATAATAATGTGCAACAAACAGACCTTACTCTTAGCTCAATTGTCTTACTCTTCAGCTCAAATCACACAAGCGCAGTTACAGTACGACACCCTGCAACGCTTAGGTACCTTTAGAACCGCTTTTCAGGGATACCATCTACAGAAATATTGTTCCAGAAAAAATCTTGAATGCAAATGTCCTTAGTGTGTTAGCATTTTGTTTGCAAAAATGTTAAACAAGGCCCTGTGTTTTGAATGTGTGTGCACAGCCTCTGACAAGCTGCCAAATTCAATCGTGTCTATCCCTCTTCAGGGCTTCCCTGTTACAGTAGATCCCTGTGTGATGTGTTGCGTTGGAGCTGTGCAGTGAAAGGCCCTCTGTGCCTGATAGAGAGTGACTCACTCACATTAATGTTACCTCACTAACTCAACATGAGAATTCACAGGCCGAAGCACATGTGGAGACCTGCTTCTCACCCCATCAAGTCACTTAGCTGCTTTTCTGCTGCCTCTGAAAAGATAAAGTCACTCAGCCTTAGCAAATCCTCACTGAAGCTCCTTTGAAACAGTTTAAATTTATGAAGTGTGTGTTTGTGTTTACTCTGTTTATTCTGACAACCATGTCTTGCTTCCAAGGTTTTGTTTTGTCTAAGTGAAAGTCAAGGAAACTCAAGGTAAACATAACCTTCAAAGAAAAAGTAATTGAATTCCTCCCAACAACAGGATAAAATGGTCTTCTAGCAAGATGCACAATACATCTGGTATCTGGACTGGAAATAATTAGTCTGGAATTCTGGAAAGGCATTGCACTTTATTTCAGTAACACATGGATATCATGACGTTTCCCTATTTGGGTACAGCAAGCACCATCCCCGCTCTCTGCTTCTACAACCAGACTGCTGTGGTCAGAGTGAGGTCATAAATTCCTAGGGAAGACCCTGCCTCATGGCCACACAGTAGAGATAGAGTGAAGTTTCATAGAGAACAAAGGAATTTCTTCCACCTCACAGAACTTGAGGTCCGAACAAATTTCATGTTCTGGAGAAGGTATAAAAGATCGGTGAAGAATCCAGCTACGAACCGGTCCGTTTGTTACAACTTGGGGAAACTCATGGGAGACGGTGCGGCCACATTACCATAACGCTGTTTATATAATAGCCTCAGATATGAGGTTTACATCTAATTGTTGTATAAGATGAATGAGTGAGTATGATACTGTTTGTAAAATTGTGTAATGTGATTTTGGACTGTTCAATGAAGGAAACTCCAATTCCCTTTTAACTAAATCAGAGGACCGCCCATGAGCCCAGTTAGGGTCAGGCATCCTGGAACAGCCCTTTTCTGCAATTCCGAATAAAACCCAACTCAGTAGACCATATTTCTCTCAATCACGGGAGGACAAAGGTTGCAGACCATTGCTGAATCTTTGAACCATACCACGTGGTTAAACTCTTAGACTATTGATACCAACAGAATAAGAACAAGTCTTTGATATTAATTACTAGTCTGCAGCTAGGAATTTGGTATCATTGAACGCGAAGAAGGACAACCGCCGAAACATCCATTCTACAACAACATTAATGAATGTCGCTCTGAACTATCCCCTCTAACCACGACAGACAGAGAGAGAGAGAGAGAGAGAGAGAGAGAGAGAGAGAGAGAGAGAGAGAGAGAGACAGAGAGAGAGAGAGAGAGAGGACGGAAACTCTCCAACAGAAACAAACTTTTCAACAGCGATTAAGACGACACACTGAGCATAAATATATATATATTGATTGCAATTGTTCCCGAATGAGTGAGCGTTCATGTGTAAAGGATTAGCATTTCAATTGTTATAATTATTAACTCTGTAGTGACTTCTTAGTCGACCCCCACTTCCCTTTTGTCTAACAATCCGCCATGCCGGTTTAGCCCATTAGGGCACATTCTCCTATCATTTCTTGTAACCATATTTACTTTGTTTGTTTATGAATTTCTGTGAATTACTTAGTTAGTAATAAATAAATGATTTAAGACAATTGATGTATGGTTGACTCATAGTGAAGACTGGGTTTGTGCAGATAACCAACAATTTACGACATTTGGAATGAGACTAACGTGAGGTAAAGTAAATAATTCATTAATCAGAAGACTATGGATCAGATATGAAAATATCTGAAAGGTTATATTAGGAAATTATAACTTTGTAATCTGAATAATTTCCTTGGTGCCCCGACTTCCTTGTTAATTACAGTTACATGATTAATCAGTTTGATCGCGTAATACTAATTATAGAGAATCTTTGATAAAAACTAAGTCTTCAATTTAATGATAGTAAAGACACGGCACGGACATGCACTGAGGTCAAGCCAAATCAAATGCTGCAAAGCTAGACCAACCAACAAATAGCAAATTGAGGCAAGAAAAACATATTCACCTCACAATGGATACAATGAATACCTGTCTTGTGTGTATGTTTGTGTTAAATAGTTTGTGTGTGTAATAAGTGTATGTTTTTTCATATAAATGCCAAAGGAAAGAAATCTGTGCTCTCTAACCTGTAACACCTGGCTGGCTGCACTGTGCCTCTTAGTTTTATTCCACACTGAACACTCTTTACTGCTTGTGTAATCAAGCAAAAGTGTCTGCAGACAGTGCTTACAATGGTCCATGTGGTTACACAACCAGGGATGCACCAGCCTTTTCCTATTGGTAATAACGTCTGATCTTTTTTGCATCTCCTGCACAATAAGCTTATTGTGCAGCTGATAACCTAACAAAAGGTTGTGGGGCAACCCCATGGTGCACATACAGGACCGGATCAATGCAGGGGTTTACTGGGGCTGAAGACCCTGGGGTCAGGCCCGTGGGGAACCCAAGAGGCAGCAAAAAATTAAGAAATAAAACATATAGACAGTATATATTATACAGTATATATTGGATATGTAGTATATATATATATATTTTTTTTTTTTAATGTATTTTTTTTTACTGCAACCACAAACCACAGTAGGATTCAGGAGCAGGCTCTCAATTAATATATACAGCCTGCTGCCGTTCTGGTAGATGGGTGGAGAGGAGGTAGGGGGCCCAAGTGGGTAACCGGGGGGCACTGCCTTGATTTTGTAACTGATTAATAAATATAAAATAAATAAACTGCATAATAAATGTGATAAAAGTATATATTTTTATAATTTTTTTATTATGAATATAATTTTTTATCCAACTATAGAAGCTCGCTCTCAATGTTCAAAATACACCAGATAGCATAATTTAGCCACAGAGGATCAATAGTTTCTGAAAAATAACTGTGGATAAAATTATCACAAGCGTACAGGTAACTACCAGAATAAAGGAAACACCAACATAAAGTGTCTTAAAAGGGTGTTGGGCCACAATGAGCTGCCAGAACAGCAAGTGTACCTAAACCATGCCAGAAAAATGCACCCCACACACCATAACATAAACTTTGTATCCCTCATTTACTCAAGTGTTTCCTTTATTTTGCCTACAGTCGGGAAGGCCCGCAATTTGGGCAGCATTCGCGCCAAATATACAGCTTGTTGCATTGTGGGAATAGACATATAATCCATAGAAGGGTTTTGGGGCCACTTACCCTGGTGTTAAAGTCATGGGTACACTAGCAACGGCTGCCAGTCCTGACTGTCTGGGAACTGCCATCTATGGAATATATTTCTATGGTTGGTTGCGGCTGTCTGTTTACCCTTTTCAAATTTCAAAATACCATCGCTGGAAAAACATAGTTTGGAAAGCAAAGGCCTACCGTTGAAAAGAGAAGATTAATCTGTCTGTAGAACTAATATAATGTATTTTTCTCAACAACTCCCAATTTTTTGCAAACAGCAGCACTGTTTTTCAAAGTAGCTCATCTTGAGATATTGCCAAGAGGAGCGCATCGGCCATTACCATGAGTAATAGCCTATGGTTTCTGCTGTGTGTTGCTTCAATGGCCTGGGCTATTGTTTGTTAGAATTCAAGACCAGTTTGATCTCAGTTTGTCAGAGTAGTTACTAATTCCGGTCATTTGTGTGGTATTAAAAAAGATTCAGCTAATGTCTTCTGTCATATAAATGACATAGAATTGCGTGAAATGCGTTTTTTAAAAGGCACATTTTTTGGGGGGAGACCCTGCTAACAAATGTTCCACATGTGTGGAAATCCTACAAATGCCTCTGCTCAACTGTAGCCTATGCCACATCGCAAATATTATTATGGCTTTATTATAAAAGTTGTTCTTCTTCAACAGTGAATAAAAAAAGCCCCAGGCCTATGATTTCATAATCTGGCCCTGTGCACATAAGGGCTGAATCTAGATTATTTTAATTATATCACATTGTCTGTTTTCCCTCATGCCTTTCAATGACTCCCTCTCAAACCTCAGTGGAAAACAAGGTACGAAGAAAAGGAGAGGAGACAAGTACACATGAATTCATTATTATAATAAGAGATGAAACATCCTTGTTCACTTCTGCATAATCCATGAACTACTAATGCAAATCAGTGGTAACATATGACTGGACGATGAGCATGGTCTTTGCTACTGTATAAAATGACTAGAATTATTGTCATAGCTAATACAACACCAACACACAAATTAAATATATATTATCAAACTGCAGAAAAGTTTCAGTTTAACTAGGTGAAATCTGCTAATAAGGAAACAAAGTGAAAGAAAAATTGGTTAATTAAACCTGTAATTTATATGTTTGATGCTGCTTACCTGTAGCCTCCACCATGCCCTCCAGAATGACCACGATCTCCAGGTCCTCTTTGTCCAGGTGGGCCTGGGAGATCTCCCAGAAGGGACTGTTCTGGTTGATCTCATGACAGATGATGAGCGGGGACACCAGGAAGAGCCTGTCGTCCCCTGTGTCATAACCCACATTCATGTCTGTCTGGTTGAGGGGTATGAACTCCCCTTCCTTGGTCTGCTTGGACTTGATCAGCTTGGCCCTGATGGAGGCCTCCACGATGTGCGAGTTCCGAAGGTCCCCCACCCTGAACATCAGGCACAGCCGGCCATCCCTCATGGAGATGACAGTGTTGGTAGAGAATACCAACGTCTCCGCCCGCTTCTTGGGCTGCGAGATCTTAACAAACATGCAGCCCACCATGAAGGCATTAACTATGGACCCCAGCACCGACTGAATCAACAGCAGAAGGATCCCCTCTGGGCATTGGTCTGTTATAACCCTATAGCCATACCCTATGGTGGTCTCTGTCTCTATGGAGAAGAGAAAGGCTGAGACAAACCCATTGAGGTTATTGACACAGGGAGTCCACTGGTTGTCCCCTATGTGTTCCAGGTCACCACGGACATAGGCGATGAGCCACCACGCGAAGCCGAATAAAAGCCACGTCACTGTGTACACCAAGACGAAGATGAAGAGGTTGAACCTCCACTTGAGGTCCACCAGTGTGGTGAAGATATCCGTTAGGTACCGATAGGTCTCCTGGACGTTGCCATGGTGGACATTACACTTGCCGTCCTTACGGACATACCGCTGAATCTTCCTCTTTGCTCGCACCTGGTCCCCCAGCTGCTTGGGCAGGTCCTCACAGGCTTGCTTGGGGAGCTTGGCCTTTCGGATGGTGATTGCCGGACTCTCCACATCCTGCTCCATTGGGGCTTTAGAAGGAGTCAAGCCTACAGGGAGAGAGAGAAGACAACAAAACAAAAAGGGCAGGTTAGATTGCTGTTCAGCTAATGTACTGCACAACCCTACTGGGCACAAACTGGTTGAATCAATGTTGTTTCCATGTAATTTGTCAACCTATTGTGACGTAGAATCTATGTGAAAAATAATCCTGTGGTTGAAATTTTAAACACAGGATTTATTTTTTTATGTTTTATTTATTTCACCTTTATTTAACCAGGTAGGCTAGTTGAGAACAAGTTCTCATTTGCAACTGCGACCTGGCCAAGATAAAGCATAGCAACACATACACATACAACAACACAGCGTTACACATGGAATAAACAAAACATACAGTCAATAATACAGTAGAAAAAAAGATAACAAAAAGTCTATATACAGTGAGTGCAAAAGAGGTAAGGAGGTAAGGCAATAAATAGGCCATGGTGGCCAAGTAATTATAATACAGCAATTAAACACTGGAATGGTAGATGTGCAGAAGATGACTGTGCAAGTAGAGATGCAAAGGGTGCAAAGGAGCAAGATAAATAAATAAATACAGTATGGGGCTGAGGTAGATAGATGGGCTGTTTACAGATGGGCTATGTACAGGTGCAGTGATCTGTGAGCTGCTCTGACAGCTGGTGCTTAAAGCTAGTGAGGGAGGTATGAGTCTCTAGCTTCAGTAATTTTTGCATTTTGTTCCAGTCATTGTTCCAGTCACCTGTAGCCAGTGGGTTTGGCGACGAGTATGAAGCGAGGGCCAACCAACGAGAGCGTACAGGTCGCAGTGGTGGGTAGTGTATGGGGCTGTGATAGCACTGTGGCACTGTGATAGACTGCATACAATTTGTTGAGTAGAGTGTTGGAGGCTATTTTATAGATGACATCGCCAAAGTCGAGAATCGGTAGGATGGTCAGTTTTACGTGGGTATGTTTGGCAGCATGAGTGATTGATGCTCTGTTGCTATATAGGAAGCCGATTCTAGAATTAATTTTGGATTGGAGATGCTTAATGTGAGTCTGGAAGGAGAAATTACAGTCTAACCAGACACCTAGGTATTTGTAGTTGTCCACGTATTCTAAGTCAGAGCCGCCCAGAGTAGTGATGCTGGATGGGCGGGCAGGTGCGGGCAGTGATCGATTGAAAAGCATGCATTTAGTTTTACTTGCATTTAAGAGCAGTTAGAGGCCACGGAAGGAGAGTTGTATAGCATTGAAGCTCATCTGGAGGTTAGTTAACACAGTGTCCAAAGAGGGGCCAGAAGTATACAGAATGGTGTCGTCTGCGTAGAGGTAGGTCAGAGAATCACCAGCAGCAAGAACGACATCATTGATGTATACAGAGAAGAGAGTCAGCCCAAGAATTGAACCCTGTGGCACCTCCATAGAGACTGCCAGAGGTCCGGACAACAGGCCCTCTGATTTGACACACTGAACTCTATCAGAGAAGTAGTGGTAAACCAGGCGAGGCAATCATTTGTGAAACCAAAGCTGTCGAGTCTGCCAATAAGAATGTGGTGATTGACAGAGTCGAAAGCCTTGGCCAGGTCGATGAATACGGCTGCACAGTAATGTTTTCCCCCATCCTTCTCTCCTCCTGTGTATGACAGTTTTTTCCTACCTCACTCACGACACCTTTTGCCTATTCCCTGCCTGTACTGTTGCCATTTTTGGACCTACCGTGTATGACCTTCTGCCTGCCCCTGGACCCAGCTACCTGCCTCCTCCTATGGTCTCTTTCATTAAACACCTGCTGCGCTCTGCGCTTGAAACCAGTCTGCCCCGTGTTGAAACTGTCTCCCCCGTGTTCATTACACTCATACAGTTGAAGTCAGAAGTTTACATACACTGAGGTTGTAGTCATTAAAACCATTTTATAAACCACTCCACAAATGTCTTGTTAACAAACTATAGTTTTGGTAAGTCGGTTAGGACATCTACTATGTGCATGACACAAGTAATTTTCCCAACAATTGTTTACAGACAGAGTATTTCACTTATAATTCACTGTATCACAATCCCAGTGGGTCAGAAGTTTACAAACACTAAATTGACTGTGCCTTTAAACAGCTCGGAAAAATCCAGAAAATTATGTCATGGCTTTAGAAGCTTCTGATAGGCTAATTGACATCATTTGAGTCAATTGGAGGTGTGTAACTGTGGATGAATTTCAAGGCCTACCTTCAAACTCAGCGCCTCTTTGCTTGACATCATGGGAAAATCCAAAGAAATCAGCCAGTACTTCAGAAAATAAATTGTAGACCTCCACAAGTCTGGTTCATCCTTGGGAGCAATTTCCAAACGCCTGAAGGTACCACGTTCATCTGTACAAACAATAGTACGCAAGTATAAACACCATGGGACCTCAGGAAGCTCAGGAAGGAGACGCGTTCTGTCTCCTAGAGATGAACGTACTTTGGTGCGAAAAGTGCAAATCAATCCCAGAACATGTGAAGATGCCGGAGGAAACAGGTACAAAGGTATATATAGCCACAGTGAAACGAGTCCTATATCAACATAACCTGAAAGGCCGCTCAGCAAGGAAGAAGCCACTGCTCCAAAACCGCCATAAAAAAGCCAACTGCACATGGGGACAAAGATCGCACTTTTTGGAGAAATGTCCTCTGGTCTGATGAAACAAAAATTAAACTGTTTGGCCATAATGACCATCGTTATGTTTGGAGGAAAAAGGGGGACCCATGGGGACAAGCTGAAGAACACCATCCCAACCATGAAGCACGGGGTGGCAGCATCATGTTGTGTGGGAGCTTTGCTGCAGGATGGACTGGTGCACTTCACAAAATAGATGGCATCATGAGGGAGGACAATTATGTGTATATATTGAAGCAACATTTCAAGACATCAGTTAAAGCTTGGTCGCAAATGGGTCTTCCAAATGGACAATGACCACAAGCATACATCCAAAGTCATGGCAAATGGCTTAAGGACAACAGAGTCAAAGTATTAGAGTGGCCATCACAAAGCCCTGACCTCAATCCTATAGAAATATTGTGGGTGGAACTGAAAAAGTGTTTATGAGCAAGGAGGCCTACAAACATGACTCAGTTACACCAGTTCTGTCAGGAGGAATGCACCAAAATTCACCCAATTTATTGTGGGAAGCTTGTGGAAGGCTACCCGAAACGTTTGTCCCAAATTAAACAATTTAAAGGCAACGTTACCAAATACTAATTGAGTGTATGTAAACTTCTGACCCACTGGGAATGTGATGAAATAAATAAAAGCTGAAATAAATCATTCTCTCTACTATTCTGACATTTTACACTCTTAAATAAAGTGGTGATCCTAACTGACCTAAAACAGGGATTAGGATTAAATGTCAGGCATTGTGAAAAACTGAGTTTAAATGTATTTGGATAAGGTGTATATAAACCTCCGCCTTCAACTGTACTTAATCAATAATGATATTTAGGGCTATATAACATTTGTCATCAAGAGATATATATATTTTAATTCAACTCGGAATTCAACAAAAAATAAACAATTTAACAGGGTTTCAAGCTCTGGTGTATTTCAAATGTAATGATATTGAGTGATACTGAATTGTGTTTGATTCCAACGCAACCAAATATCCTACATGTACCAGGAGATGTATCTTCTGCTTCGATAGTTCCATCTGTGCCACTGACTTAGTCTGGATTTAATTTCAGTGTGTCAACAAATTAATTGATATGTTGGATTAACGTCTCCATCTCAAACAAAAATCTCATGTAAAGAATAGGATTAAATCTAATAAACCTTTATTTAAAGTGCATTTTTTTCTATGCTTGTTTATTTTTTATTGTGTCTGTGTTTTTGCTTGCTTATATATTTTGTACGTTAAACTTTTACTGCAGTTGTCTAAATCAGGGTCACTGTAATGTGTGCGCTGGGAGTCAGGAAGCAAGTTCAGGGAGTGAGTAATTTTATAAATAAATGAAACATAATACAAAACAAGAAACACAAACAACGTACAGACAGGAAACTCACACAGAAACAATAACGCCTGGGGAAGGAACCAAAGGGAGTGACATATATAGGGAAGGTAATCAGGGAGGTGATGGAGTCCAGGTGAGTGTGATGACGTGCTGGTGCGCATAAGGATGGTGACAGGTGTGCGTCATAATAAGCAGCCTGGTGACCTAGAGGCCAGAGAGGGAGTATACGTGACAGTCACAAAAAGTGTTTATTGGTAGTCAAACAAATCGACTTTGAAACGAAAGAATACACCTCACACACATGGCTATGGGTTTACAAAAATAATACATGGCATATACAGTGCCTTGCGAAAGTATTCGGCCCCCTTGAACTTTGCGACCTTTTGCCACATTTCAGGCTTCAAACATAAAGATATAAAACTGTATTTTTTTGTGAAGAATCAACAACAAGTGGGACACAATCATGAAGTGGAACAACATTTATTGGATATTTCAAACTTTTTTAACAAATCAAAAACTGAAAAATTGGGCGTGCAAAATTATTCAGCCCCTTTACTTTCAGTGCAGCAAACTCTCTCCAGAAGTTCAGTGAGGATCTCTGAATGATCCAATGTTGACCTAAATGACTAATAATGATAAATACAATCCACCTGTGTGTAATCAAGTCTCCGTATAAATGCACCTGCACTGTGAGTCTCAGAGGTCCGTTAAAAGCGCAGAGAGCATCATGAAGAACAAGGAACACACCAGGCAGGTCCGAGATACTGTTGTGAAGAGGTTTAAAGCCGGATTTGGATACAAAAAGATTTCCCAAGCTTTAAACATCCCAAGGAGCACTGTGCAAGCGATAATATTGAAATGGAAGGAGTATCAGACCACTGCAAATCTACCAAGACCTGGCCGTCCCTCTAAACTTTCAGCTCATACAAGGAGAAGACTGATCAGAGATGCAGCCAAGAGGCCCATGATCACTCTGGATTAACTGCAGAGATCTACAGCTGAGGTGGGAGACTCTGTCCATAGGACAACAATCAGTCGTATATTGCACAAATCTGGCCTTTATGGAAGAGTGGCAAGAAGAAAGCCATTTCTTAAAGATATCCATAAAAAGTGTCGTTTAAAGTTTGCCACAAGCCACCTGGGAGACACACCAAACATGTGGAAGAAGGTGCTCTGGTCAGATGAAACCAAAATGGAACTTTTTGGCAACAATGCAAAACGATATGTTTGGCGTGAAAGCAACACAGCTCATCACCCTGAACACAGCCCATCCCCACTGTCAAACATGGTGGTGGCAGCATCATGGTTTGGGCCTGCTTTTCTTCAGCAGGGACAGGGAAGATGGTTAAAATTGATGGGAAGATGGATGGAGCCAAATACAGGACCATTCTGGAAGAAAACCTGATGGAGTCTGCAAAAGACCTGAGACTGGGACGGAGATTTGTCTTCCAACAAGACAATGATCCAAAACATAAAGCAAAATCTACAATGGAATGGTTCAAAAATAAACATATCCAGGTGTTAGAATGGCCAAGTCAAAGTCCAGACCTGAATCCAATCGAGAATCTGTGGAAAGAACTGAAAACTGCTGTTCACAAATTCTCTCCATCCAACCTCACTGAGCTCGAGCTGTTTTGCAAGGAGGAATGGGGAAAAATTTCAGTCTCTCGATGTGCAAAACTGATAGAGACATACCCCAAGCGACTTACAGCTGTAATCACAGCAAAAGGTGGCGCTACAAAGTATTAACTTAAGGGGGCTGAATAATTTTGCACGCCCAATTTTTCAGTTTTTGATTTGTAAAAAAGTTTGAAATATCCAATAAATGTCGTTCCACTTCATGATTGTGTCCCAGTTGTTGTTGATTCTTCACAAAAAAATACAGTTTTATATCTTTATGTTTGAAGCCTGAAATGTGGCAAAAGGTCACAAAGTTCAAGGGGGCCGAATACTTTCGCAAGGCACTGTATAGCGTGGATATGTATTACATTTTGAGTTTGCATCCCAATATTACACTCTATATACATCACTGAAATATAACCAAACCGTTTGACATAGAAACACTGGATTTTCGGTGGGTTATGAAATTATGAAAAATATGAATAACATTTCACCCATGAGGCCACTACAGGGCAATTTGGTAATTTGACTGCAGGAAACATCTACCTACAGTGCCTTCAGAAAGTATTCATACCCATTGACTTATTCCACATTTTGTTGTGTTACAGCCTGAGTTCAAAATGTATTCAATATATATGTTTTTAGAAGTTCAACAGGACAATGACCTAACACACCTCCAGGCTGTGTAAGGGCTATTTGACCAAGAAGGAGAGTGATGGAGTGCTGCATCAGATGACCTGGCCTCCACAATCACCCAACCATAACTCAATTAAGAATGTTTGGGATGAGTTGGACCGCAGATTGAAGGAAAAGCAGCCAACAAGTGCTCACCATATGTGGGAACTCCTTCAAGACTTTTGGAAAAGCATTCTAGGTGAAGCTGGTTGAGATAATTCCAAGAGTGTGCAAAGCTGTCATCAAGTCAAAGGGTGGATACTTTGAAGAATCTCACATATATTTAGATTTGTTTAACACATTTTTGGTTATTACATGATTCCATATGTGTTATTTCATAGTTTTAATGTCTTCAGTATTATTCTACAATGTAGAAAAAATACAAATATAGAAAAACCCTTGAATGAGTAGGTGTGTCCAAATGTTTGACTGGTACTTGAGCTCAGGTGCATCCAATTTCCTTTGATCATCCTTGAGATGTCACTACAACTGTGGAAAATGTAATTATCTTGGGAAGGGTATAACACAATTTCTAGAGTGTTGAAAGTTTCCAAGAGCACATTGGTCTCCATCATTGGGAAATTAAAAAAAATATGGACCTACACAGACATTGACTAGAGCTGGCTGTCCGACCAAACTGAGCAACAGGGAGGCCATAGGAGAATCTGCCAGAAGGTCTATACAGCACTTCACCAATCTGGGCTTCATGTGAGAGTGGCCAGATGGATGCCACTCCTGAGAAAAAGTCACATGACAGCACGTCTGGAGTTTGCAAAAGGGTATGTGAATAACTCTGAGAGCATAAGGCAAAAGAGTCTATGGTCTGATGAGACAAAAATATATCTATTTGGTCTGAATGCAAATAGCTTTGTCTGGAGAAAAGGTACAGGTACAGCTCATCCATCATCTGTCTAAAACATGGTGGTGGCATCATCATGCTATGGGGATGCTTTTCAGCGGCAGGGACTGGGAGACCAGTAGAGATAAGAGGGAATAATGAATGAAGCCAAATACAGAAAATCCTTAACTTCTTTGGGGTAGGGGGCAGTATTGGGAATTTTGGAGGAAAAGCGTGCCCAAATTAAGCTGCCTGCTACTCAGCCATAAAAGATAGAATATGCATATAATTAGTTGTTCTGGATAGAAAACACTGAAGTTTCTGAAACTGTTTGAATGATGTCTGTGAGTATAACAGAACTCATATGGCAGGCAAAAACCTGAGAAAAAATCCAACCAGGATGTGGGAAATCTGAGGTTTGTAGTTTTTGAACTCAGCCCCTATCAAATACACAGTGGGATATTGGTAATTTTGCACTTCCTATGGCTTCCACTAGACGCCAACAGTCTTTAGAAACTTGTTTTATGCTTCTACTCTAAAGGAGGGGCTCAAAAGAGCTCTTTGAGTGAGTGGTCTGGCAGAGTGCCACAAGCTCAGTCTCGCTCGCTCACGTGAAAGGTAGCTACGTTCCACTTCATTTCTGAAGTCAAAGGAATTGTCCGGTTGGAACATTATTGAAGATTTATGTTAAAAACATCCTAAAGATTGATTCTATACATCGTTTGATGTGTTTCTACTAACTGTAACAGAGCTTTTTTGAGTTTTCGTCTGAAACTAGTGAACGCGCTTTATGAATGTGGATTACTGGACTGAACGCGCTAACAAAAGGAGCTATTTTGACATAAATGATGGACATTATCGAACAAAACAAACATTTATTGTGGAACTGGGATTCCTGGGAGAGCATTCTGATGAAGATCATCAAAGGTAAGTGAATATTTATAATGCTATTCTGACTAATGTTGACTCCACAACATGGCGGGTATATGTATAGGCTCTGAGCGCTCTACTCAGATTATAGCATGGTGTGCTTTTTCGGTAAAGTTTTTTTGAAATCTGACACAACGGTTGCATTAAAGAAAAGTTTATCTAAAATTCCATGCACAACACTTGTATCTTTTATCAATGTTTATTATGAGTATTTTTGTCATTGATGTGGCTCTCTGCAAAATCACCAGATGTTTTGGCACTACTGAACGTAACGCGCCAATGTAAACTCAGATTTTTAGATATAGATATGAACTTTACCGAACAAAACATACATGTATTGTGTAACATGAAGTCCTATGAGTGCCATCTGATGAAGATAATCAAAGGTTAGTGATTAATTTTATCTATATTTCTGCTTTTTGTGACTCCTCTCTTTGGTTGGAAAATGGCTGAATGCTTTCTGTGACTAGTTGATGACCTAAGCATATTTGAAATCGGACAATGTGGTTGGATTAACGAGAAATTTATCTATAAAATGGTGTAAAATACTTCTATGTTTGAGGAATTTTAATTATGGGATTTCTGTTGTTTTGAATTTGTCGCCCTGCAGTTTCACTGGCTGTTGAGAGGTGGGACGCTCACGTCCCGAACGGTCCCAGAGAGGTTAATGAGAACCTGCTTCAGAGTGCAAACGACCTCAGAATGGGGCGAAGATTTACGTTCCAACAGGACAATGACCCCAAGCATACAGCCAAAGCAATGCTGGAATGCTGGAATGTGAAAGTCTTTGAGTGGACCAGCCAAAGCCCAGAATTGAATCCCATTGAAAATCTGTGGAAAGACTTTCACTGTTCACCGCCTCTCCCCATCCACACCGAACAAAAATCTAAATGCAACATGTAAAGCGTTGGTCCCATATTTCTTGAGCTGAAGTAAAAGATCTCCGAAATGTTCCATACGCACAAAAAGTTTATTTCTCTAAATATGTGTGCACATTTGTGTCATGCCCTGATCTGTTTCACCTGTCATTGTGCTTGTCTCCACCCTCCAGGTGTCGCCCATCTTCCCCATTATCCCCTGGGTACTTATACCTGTGTTCTCTGTCTGTTGCCAGTTCGTCTTGTTTGTCAAGTCAACCAGTGTTTTGTCTCAGCTCCTGCTTTTCCCCAGTCTCTCTTTTTCTTGCCCTCCTGGTTTTGACCCTTGCCTGTTCTAACTCTGAGCTCGCCTGCCTGACCTCTCTGCCTACCACTGACCCTGAGCCTGCCTACCGTCCTGTACAGTTGCCCACAACTCTGGATTCTCGGCCCCTGCCTGCCTTGACCTGCCATTTGCCTGCCCCTGTTGCTGTCTGTATTTGTCTGTATTTGGGTCTTACCTGAAACCTGATAATTTGTTTACATCCCTGTTTGTGAGCATTTCTCCTTTGTCAAGATAATCCATCCACCTGACAGGTATGGCATATCGAGAAGCTGATTAAACGGCATGCTCATTACACGGGTGCACCTTGAGCTGGGGACAATAAAATAGCATTCTAAAATATCTTGTCTCCTCCTGGGTGGAGGAGTGGTCTAAGGCACCAGAGATTCTGGGTCCGAGCCCAGGCTCTGTCGCCGCTGGCCACGCCCGCATGGGTCCATGACGAACAGTTGGCCCAGCGTCATCCGGGTTAGGGAGGGTTTGGCCGGCAGGGATATCCTTGTCTCATCGCGCTCTAGCGACTCCTGTGGCGGGCCGGGCGCAGTGCATACTGACCAGGTCTCCAGATGTACGGTGCATCCTCCGACACATTGGTGCGGCTGGCTTCTGGGTTGGATGTGTGTTGTGTCAAAAAGCAGTGTGTCTATGTTGGGTTGTGTTTTGGAGGACGCATTGTTCTCGACGTTCACCTCTCCCGAGTCTGTACAGGAGTTGCAGCGATGAGACAAGACTGTAACTACTACCAATTGGATACCACGAAATTGGAGAGAAAAAAGATAAAAAAATAAATAATAATAAAATCAAAAATCAAATGTTTTGTCACACAACATAATGCTACAGATGTCTCAAGTTTTAAGAGAGCTTGCAATTGGTTGACTGACTGCAAGAATGTCCACCAGAGCTGTTGCCAGATAATTTAATGTTAATTTCTCTACCGTAAGCCGCCTCCAACGTAGTTTTAGAGTATTTGGCTGTATTTCCAACCAGCCTCACAACCGCAGACCACGTGTAAACACGCCAGTGCAGGACCTCCACATCCGGCCTCTTCACCTGCGGGATCATCTGAGACCAGCCACCCGAACAGCTGATGAAACTGTGGGTTTGCACAACAGAAGAATTTCTGCACAAACTGTCATAAACCGTCTCAGGGAAGCTCATCTGCATGCTCGTTCATCTGCATGCTCGTTGTCCTCACCAGGGTCTTGACCTGACTGCAGTTCGGCGTTGTATCCAACTTCAGTGGGCAAATGCTCACCTTCGATGCTGTAGAAGTGTGTTCTTCACAGATGAATCCCAGTTTCAACTGCACCAGGCAGATTACGTATATGTCGTTGTGTGGGCTAGCGGTTTTCTGATGTCAACATTGTGAACAGTGCCCCATGGTGGCGGTGGGGTTATAGTATGGGCAGGCATAAGCTGCGGATAATGAACACAATTTCACTTTATCGATGGCAATTTGAATGCACAGAGATACCGTGATGAGATCCTGAGGCCCATTGTCTCTCTTGAGAGCCCCTTTCCCGCCTGAACCCAGTGGGATCCGTCTCTCCATGCCACAGGAGTACGACGGGAGTGCTGCCTACTGCCAGGGTTTCCTCCTCCAACTAAACCTCTATCTGGCCACGGTCCACCCAGCTCAATCGGACCGCGAGATGGTGTCCGCCCTCGTCCCGTGCCTCACCGGGAAAGCCCTGGAGTGGGCCAACGCCTTGTGGAGAGAGGGAGATGCGGCGTTGGACCATTTTGAGGAGTTCACCCGCCGTTTCCGGGCAGTCTTCGATCACCCACCCGAGGGCAGAGCGGCGGGTGAGCGCGTCTACCATCTGAGACAGGAGACGAGGAGCGCACAGGAGTTTGCTCTGGAGTTTAGGACACTGGCTGCCGGCATGGTATGGAACAACAGGGCCCTGACAGACCACTACCGCTGCAGTCTGCGCGAGGACGTCCGTCGGGAGCTGGCCTGCAGAGACACCACCCTCACAGTCCATCCGACTGGACAACCTGCTGGCTACTCGCGGACGTCCAGATCGGGGTCTGGTGGTTCCATCCTCCCGCACCCCCTCTCCGATACCCCTGGAGCTGGGAGGGGCGGTGCGCAGGGAGACCGGAGGGGGTACCCGCTCGTGCACCATCTGTGGCCCCAGAGGTCACACTTCCGGTCTGTGCCAGGTGGGGTCCTCTGGGAATCGAAGCAGCAGGCAGGGCACTCTGGCGTCACCCCAGGTGAGCCGGCACTATTCTCACCCAGAGTCCTCTGTTGCACATATGTTTGTGTCTGTCCCTTTTCCTGAGTTTTCCCCGCATTCCCAGCATAAGGCGCTCGTAGATTCAGGTGAGGCTGGGAATTTAATTGATAGAGCGTTAGCTCATAGTTTAGGGACCCCCATTGTTCCTGTGGATGTGCCCTTCCCCGTTCACGCCTTAGATAGTCGACCATTAGGATCAGGGTTAATTAGGGAGGTCACCGCTCCTTTGGATATGGTGACTCAGTGGGGTCACGTGGAGAAAATGTGTCTTTTCCTTATTGACTCTCCTGCGTTTCCCGTGGTGCTGGGCCTACCCTGGTTAGCTTGTCATAACCCCACTGTTTCTTGGCCACAGAGGACTCTCACTGGGTGGTCGCGAGACTGCTTAGGTAGGTGTTTAGGGGTTTCCGTTGGTGCTACTACGGTGGAGAGTCCAGACCAGGTCTCCACGTGCGCATTCCCCCTGAATATGCCGATTTGCTTCTCACCTTCTCTAAAAATAAGGCGACTCAATTACCACCTCATCGACGGGGCGATTGTGCGATAGATCTCCTGGTAGACGCTGCACTTCCCAGGAGTCACGTGTATCCCCTCTCACAGGCGGAGACAGAGGCTATGGAAACATATGTCTCCGAATCCCTGCGTCAGGGGTACATTCGGTCCTCCACTTCACCCATCTCCTCAAGTTTATTTTTTGTGAAGAAGGAGGGAGGCCTGCGTCAGTATATTGACTACTGGGGTATAAATCAGATCACGGTGAGGTATAGTTACCCGCTACCGCTCATAGCTACAGCGATAGAGTCAATGCACGGGGCGAGCTTCTTCACCAAACTAGATCTCAGGAGCGCTTACAATCTGGTGTGTATCTGAGAGGGAGACGAGCTGAAGACGGCTTTCAGTACCACCTCTGGGCACTATGAGTACCTCGTCATGCCGTACGGGTTGATGAATGCGCCATCAGTCTTCCAAGCTTTTGTAGACAAGATTTTCAGGGACCTGCACGGGCAGGGTGTAGTGGTGTATATTGATTACATTTTGATGTACTCCGCTACACGCGCCGAGCATGTGTCCCTGGTGAGCAAAGTGCTTGGTCGCCTGTTGGAGCATGACCTGTACGTCAAGGCTGAGAAATGCCTGTTCAGTCCGTCTCCCTCCTAGGGTATCGCATTTCCACATCAGGGGTGGAGATGGAGAGTGACCGCATTGCAGCCGTGCGTAATTGGCTGACTCCCACCACGGTTAAGGAGGTGCAGTGATTCTTAGGGATTGCCAACTACTACCGGAGGTTTATCTGGGGTTTTGGTCAGGTAGCGGCTCCCATTACTTCACTGCTGAAGGGGGGCCCGGTGCGCTTGCAGTGGACAGCTGAGGCGGACAGGGATTTCAGTCACTTGAGGGCTTTGTTTACCTCGGCTCCCGTGCTGGCCCATCCAGATTCCTCTTTGGCATTCATAGTGTAGATGGACGCATCCGAGGCTGGGATAGGAGCTGTGCTCTCTCCGCGCTCGGATACGCCACCGGACCTCGGCCCTTGTGCTTTCTTCTCGAAGCAGCTCAGCCCGGCAGAGCGAAACTATGATGTGGGGGACCGGGAGTTGTTGGCTGTCGTCAAGGCCCTGAAGGCGTGGAGAAATTGGCTTCAGGGGGCTAGACACCCTTTTCTCATCTGGATTGACCACCGCAATCTGGAGTACATCGAGGAGACTGAACCCTCGCCAGGCAAGGTGGGCCATGTTTTTCACCTGTTTTTTGTTTACCCTTTCTTACAGGCCAGGCTCCCAGAATGTTAAGGCAGGTGCATTGTCCCGGCTGTATGACACAGAGGAGTGGCCATGGATCCCAGTCCCATACACCCCACCTCTTGTTTGGTGGCGTCGGTAGTGTGGGAGCTGGACGCGGACATTGAGCGGGCGTTACTTGCAGAGCCCGCTCCACCTCAGTGTCCAGCCGGGCGTCTGTACGTTCCGTCTGCTGTCCGCGATCTGCTGATCTATTGGACCCACACATCATCCTCCCCTGGTCATCCTGGGATCGGTCAGACGGTGCGCTGTCTTAGTGGGAAGTACTGGCTGCCCACTTTAGCTAAGGACGTGAGGGTTTATGTTTCCTCCTGCTTGGTGTGCGCCCAGTGCAAGGCTCCTAGACACCTGCCCAGAGGTAAGTTACAACCCTTACCCGTTCCACAACGGCCGTGGTCACACCTGTCGGTGGATTTCCTCACCGATCTTCCATCTTCACAGGGTAACACCATGATCCTGGTCATTGTGGATCGTTTTTCTGTCGTCTCCTCCCGTTGCCCGGTCTCCCGCCGGCTCTTCAAACTGCGGATGCCCTGTTTACACAGGTCTTCCGGCACTACAGGGTGCCTGAGGATATAGTTTCTGATCGGGGTCCCCAGTTTACGTCAAGGGTCTGGAGGGTGTTCATGGAACGTCTGGGGGTCTCGGTCAGCCTTACCTTAGGTTTTCACCCCGAGAGTAACGGGCAGGTGGAGAGAGTTAACCAGGATGTGGGTAGGTTTCTGAGGTCCTATTGCCAGGGCCGCCGGGGGAGTGGGCAGCGTTCATGCCCTGGAAACATGGGATGCCACATATGTCCACCTTCAGCGCGCCTTGCTGCGCCAGAATGTTGGCACAGACTGTCATCGCAGTGAGGCCCCGGTGTTCGCACTGGGGGACCGGGTCTGGCTTTCGACCCAAAACATGCCCCTCCGCCTGCCCTGTCAGAAGCTGGGTCCGCGGTTTGTGGGGCCATTTAATATCCTGAGGAGAGTGAACGCGGTATGTTACAGGTTACAGCTTCCCTCCAATTACCGCATTAACCCCTCGTTCCATGTGTCTCCTCAGGCTGTTGGTGGCTGGCCCGCTCCAGGAGTCTGAGGTGCGGGTGGCTCCTCCTCCCCCTCTGGACATCGAGGGGGCTCTGGCGTGCTCTGTTCATTCCATACTGGATTCGAGACGTCGGGCTAGGGGCCTTCAGTACCTCCTGGACTGGGGGGGTATGGGCCGGAGGAGAGATGCTGGGTTCCGGTGGAAGACGTGTTGGATCCTTCTATGTTGCGAGAGTTCCACCGTCTCCATCCGGACCGCCCTGCGCCTTACCCTTCAGGTCATCACCGAGGTCGGTGTCGACGAGCTGCTGGAGCCACGTGTCAAGGGCTGGAGCCACTGTCACGACTTCCTCCGAAGTTGGTCCCTCTCCTTGTTCGGGCGGTGTTCGGCGGTCGACGTCACCGACCTTCTAGCCATCGCTAATCCATTTTCCATTGGTTTTGTCTTGTGTTCCATCACACCTGGTTCCAATTCCATCAATTACATGTTGTGTATTTAACCCTATGTTTCCCCTCATGTCCTTGTCGGTGATTGTTTATTGTAGTGTATCTGTACGTCTGTACTGCTGTGCTTCGGGTTATGTTACTCATTGATTTTTACTATTATGTTTTCCGGTGTGTTCCTGTAAATAAACTGCGCAGTTGGAAACACAGTTATTTCTCTCCTGCGTCTGATTTCTCTGCCGCCAGTTCACACCCTTACAGCCTGGTTCCTCTCCAGGTTTCTTCCTAGGTTCCTGCCTTTCTAGGCAGTTTTTCCTAGCCACCGTGCTTCTCCATCAGCATTGCTTGCTGTTTGGGGTTTTAGGCTGGGTTTCTGTATAGCACTTTGTGATATCTGCTGATGTAAAAAGGGCTTTATAAACAAATTTGATTGATCGATTTCTGAAGCACAGTGATAACATATTAGTCTATTGTATGGTTTTAAATGGTGGAATAAGCAATGATAGATAATTGGGTGACCACTGAACCAAAAATCTTACAATTGGAATTTGGTTGTGCTTTTAGATGGTTAAAACATAGTGACATCAAATTAGACATTCAATTAATGTATGTCTGTCTTTTTGAGTGGGCGGATATTGGTTGTAATCTCACTGATCAATGTCTCAACCAAATTATGTGGTGTACCAGTGGGACCTATAAACCTTGTGATGGTCATTTCATCCTAGATCTCACTATGTCACACTTCAAGTTCTGTGGTAGGACCTTGCTATGGTTTGATTTATCTTATACAATTCTGACTTTTTATTTCTCTTTGAAAATCTGTGCTCTAAATTCCTAGTCTTCATACAGTGCAAGACACAACACAGTAAATATAATGTTTATTTGACAAATGTTTTACTGCTGACAATCTCAGACAGATTTTGATCATGAGGGGCCTAAAAAATAGATAATCTGTCAAGGTCAAAAGGTTAATATACTGGCTCTCCAATGCTACTCTCTAAATTCCATGATATTTACCAAAACAGTATCCCCACAGCACTTTTGAAGATCCTCTTCAATTTATAACATTTTCTGTCGTGCTTCAACTTTGAAGAGGCTGGCAGAGAGTGTTATAGGGATTTTTTCACCAGTAGAACTATGGAACTGGTAGTGGTTAGGTCATCGTGGGCTGAGAGGAGTGATGAGTAAGGTTATAGCGAGGCTTCTGCTCAATCCCCAACCAACCCTCTAACTCTCTCCACATGGGGTCCTTTGAGGTCTTGGGCAGATGGACGGTCGTCCAGTTAAACCATGACCACATCTCCCTCTTCTGCGCTTCTGGATACCACCAGATTAGAGACCGGTCACAGTCCATTCTGTCTCTGAGAGAACTGCCAAGAAGGATCAAATGAATGCTCACTATGTTGAAATTAAAGCTACTCTATTCCAATTAGTCGGATGAGTCAAGAATTCAACCGGGGTCTCGGTCCTTTGTTGCTTTTCCACAATATTTTTGAAGAGATATCTATTAAATTCCACAAACTTTAAGTAGTCATCGCAGGATTATTTTCTCTCCAAAGTTTTTATTAAAGGTCGCTAAGCAAGTGTTTTGTTGAAAATATAGACATACACTGAGTGTACAAAACATTAAGGACACCTGTTCTTTCCATGACATAGACTGACCAGGTGAATCCAGGTGAAAACTATGATCCCTTATTGATGTCACTTGTTAAATCCACTTCAATCAGTGTAGATGAAGGGGAGGAGACAGGTTAAAGAAGGATTTTTAAACATTGAGACAGTTGAGACATGGATTGTGTGTGTGCCATTCAGAGGGTGAATGGGCAAGACAAAAGTTTGAGGTGGCTTTGAATGGGGTATAGTAGTAGGTGCCAGGCACACTGGTTTGTGTAAAGAACCGCAACATTGCTGGGTTTTTCATGTCCAACAGTTTCCCCTGTGTATCAGAATGGTCCACCAGCCATAGGACATCCAGCCAACTTGACACAACTGTGGGAAGCATTGGTGTCAACATGGGCCAGCATCCCTGTGGAATGCCTTCGACATCTTGTAGAATCCATGCCACAACAAATTGAGTCTTTTCAGAGGGCAATTCACCTTTACTGCCCCTGGGCCTCCATGAGTGTCAAACTGCTCAGGTCAGCAAAGGCTTAGCATGCGTTACAGATCTGATGAAAGACTAGAAAGCAAAATGCAGATATGCCTTGGCAAACAAAGCTGTGGCCCTGGCTCATAGAGAGTGAGGGGCAGGGAGGCTTCTGTGCCCATGAATTATCCCTATTTCACTGGCTGCCGGCAGTCATACAGACTAGAGCCAGGTAATTCAATTACTCCAGCTTCACTAGGCCCTCCTCACATCCCTCAGATTTGTCATCTGCATCAGAGCTCCAGCTAGGGCAAAATGGAGATGGATGTTGAGCAACAGTTCTTTGTGGAGATGAGTACAATACACAACATGGAGTGTGTCCTTACATTTTTGTCTTCAAAAGACACAAATAAACACATTCAGCGTAATGGTATTGTCTTGATGGACAGATTTAATTTTGTTGCTGTAACTTCGTTGTTATTTTTGTCCTAGAAATGTATGCTATATTTAGCTTTAATTGGCTGGACCCAATTTAATTACAACCGCCTTACAGTGGTTCTTCTCCCCTTCATTATTTTCAGCATTGTCAGTAGGCTGCATAGAGAGAATGTATGTATGCTCTTTCCTGCCCTTATCCTGATTGACCAGCATCTGTTTCCACTCGTAGCCATGTCTTCTATTTCAAACGACTTCAAACGATCTCTGGGTCACCATCACTCTAAATCCATAGAACTGGGTAATCTCCTTTTCACAGCGACAGTTGAAATGATTCAAACTGCCAAAGATAAGGGGATCCAGTGGATGTGGCCTTGTGGAACAACACTCATCATGTTTCAGACACTGAGTATCGTTTATGATGGTCTTTTACAGCCGTCCACCAAAAGAGTATATGGGTCAATGAAATGACCTACACTGACTGTTATCTAATGTGACACACATTTCTTTTACACCCAGCAATGCAGTGACTGACCCACCTTAACATGATTACAATTGTTTTATTTTATTGTAGCACCTACATTCATATATACACAGCTCAAAAAAATAAAGGGAACACTTAAACAACACAATGTAACTCCAAGTCAATCACACTTCTGTGAAATCAAACTGTCCACTTAGGAAGCAACACTGATTGACAATAAATGTCACATGCTGTTGTGCAAATGGAATAGACAACAGGTGGAAATTATAGGCAATTAGCAAGACACCCCCAATAAAGGAGTGGTTCTGCAGGTGGTGACCACAGACCACTTCTCAGTTCCTATGCTTCCTGGCTGATGTTTTGGTAACTTTTGAATGCTGGCGGTGCTTTCACTCTAGTGGTAGCATGAGACGGAGTCTACAACCCACACAAGTGGCTCAGGTAGTGCAGCTCATCCAGGATGGCACATCAATGCGAGCTGTGGCAAGAAGGTTTGCTGTGTCTGTCAGCGTAGTGTCCAGAGCATGGAGGCACTACCAGGAGACAGGCCAGTACATCAGGAGACGTGGAGGAGGCCGTAGGAGGGCAACAACCCAGCAGCAGGACCGCTACCTCCGCCTTTGTGCAAGGAGGAGAAGGAGGAGCACTGCCAGAGCCCTGCAAAATGACCTCTAGCAGGCCACAAATGTGCATGTGTCTGCTCAAACGGTCAGAAACAGACTCCATGAGGGTGGTATGAGGGCCCGACGTCCACAGGTGGGGGTTGTGCTTACAGCCCAACACCGTGCAGGACGTTTGGCATTTGCCAGAGAACACCAAGATTGGCAAATTCGCCACTGGCGCCCTGTGCTCTTCACAGATGAAAGCAGGTTCACACTGAGCACATGTGACAGACGTGACAGAGTCTGGAGACGCTGTGGAGAACGTTCTGCTGCCTTCAACATCCTCAAGCATGACTGGTTTGGCGGTGGGTCAGTCATGGTGTGGGGTGGCATTTCTTTGGGGGGCCGCACAGCCCTCCATGTGCTCGCCAGAGGTAGCCGGACTGCCATTAGGTACCGAGATGAGATCCTCAGACCCCTTGTGAGACCATATGCTGGTGCGGTTGGCCCTGGGTTCTCCTAATGCAAGACAATGCTAGACCTCATGTTGCTGGAGTGTGTCAGCAGTTCCTGCAAGAGGAAGGCATTGATGCTATGGCCTGGCCCGCCCGTACCCCAGACCTGAATCCAATTGAACACATCTGGGACATCATGTCTCGCTCCATCCACCAACGCCACGTTGCACCACAGACTGTCCAGGAGTTGGCGGATGCTTTAGTCCAGGTCTGGGAGGAGATCCCTCAGGAGACCATCCGCCACCTCATCAGGAGCATGCCCAGGTGTTGTAGGGAGGTCATACAGGCATGTGGAGGCCACACACACTATGGTTCCTTGAGATGTGTATAGGCTGTGGCCTTAGCCCCGGTCACTCCCTAGCCACATCCATAGTCAATTCCTGGTTTAAATGAATTAGAAAGTGGGTACATAATCTGTGTGTTGACAAATACAGGTTCTTGGCCTTCATTGCGATGGTCGTGAATTGTGCATATTATAAAAATTGCCATTATTATAGGATCTACAGAAGATGTAAGAAGAAGAAGTGCTACCCTCCCCGGCCCATGGGCAGAGGAGGGATTAATTTACCTGATCTCTGTCGTATGACTAGTGGGCAGTGTAGTGTATGTAGTTTGGGTGGATTGTATGGGTTTGGATGATTTCTAGCTAACAGAAGAGTAGAAGAAGTGGAGATACAGTTGGTTCCGGTAATGCAACATTAATATTGGATGCCAACCGCAGTTAAACCCCAATGAAGGAGAAGAAAAAGGAAGTGGGTGTGTCAATTAGGGAAGAAGCCATGTTGTGGTCAGTAATGTTTGGTTTGATAGTTTATAAGACTAGTTTTCTCACTCCATACAAGTGAGAACTTCTCAAAGACTTTTAAGCCTCAGACGTAGGAATTTATGACTTTCCTACGCACACCTCAGTATTTAGTATTCAGACTCATCTTATTCAGTGGCGTAAAGCACTCTGCAGGTGTGGCTACCTTGCACACTCTGAATAAATTTAACTCAACCGCTGAAAGTCCTACCACTTGCTGGTCAACAGATATTCTCGTGGAGTTTTCATTCAATAGGGTTTTCAGTACATTTGTCTTAAGCCATTCGTGGTGCAAGTTTGACTTTTGTTGACAGATTCACGAGAATGTATTGAGAGAACGGGTTCAGAATATTAGGGATCAATGAAAAATCCATCTAAATATATGCATATTTGTCTCAGTTTCAGCATCAATACTCTGTTCTTGTAAATTATTTACGTTTATGGAAGTATTTACTCTATGAATCTCAAAAAACAGGTTTAGAGAGCCTTTAGTCACAAAAGAAAGAAAATGGTGGTTCGATTCATTCTGCAAATTGCCACATTCAGTTCTTTAAACCATGGTAATATTGGAAGATTAGTGTACATATAATAATAGAGAGAATAGTGTACAATAGTAGGCTATACCCTTGTCTATTGCTTGCACTAACCATGGAACTGTGTGATGACATGGCCAAGTATTACACCATGCGTAGCTTTCAAAATGTTACGGCTTGGCCTGTGCTCTGCTCCATAACAATTTAATTAACCTACATGTCTTTTTTAAAATATTGTCAACTGTTACTTATGGTCCTCATCAACAACCACACGCCAGGACGGCATTTAGAGGAAACAAATTAACCAAACAACATAAATGGAATGATAATGTAGGCTATACCAACGGAATGGAACTATCAGTACATTGGCAGTTGAATACACTTCCTTCAGAAAGTATTCAAACTCCTTGACTTGACCAAATTATGTTGCGTTAAATAATCTCAAAAATCTCACCCATCTACAGACAATACCCAATAATGACAAAGTGAAAACATGTTTTTAGACATTTTTGCTAATTTATTGAAAATGAAATACAGAAATATGGAATTTACATAAGTATTCACACCCCTGAGTCAGTACTTTGTAAAATCACCTTTGGCAGTGAATACAGCTGTGAGTTTGAGTAAATCTCTAAGAGCTTTCTACATCTGGATTGTGCAACATTTGACCATTATTCTTTTCAAAAGATTTGGTTGTTGATCATTGCTCGACAACCATTTTCAGGTCTTGCATTGATTTAAGTAGATTTGAGTCTATACTGTAAATTGGCCACTCAATAACATTCACTGTCTTCTTGGTAAGCAACTTCAGTGTAGATTTGGCCTTGTGTATTAGGTTATTGTCCTACTGAAAGGTGAATTCCTCTCCCAGTGTCTGTTGGAAAGCCGACTGAACCAGGTTTTCCTCTCGGGAATTTGCCAGTTGCTTAGCTCCATTTTGTTTATTTTTTGTCCTGAAACACTCTCCAGTTTTTAATGATTACAAGCATACACATAACATGATGCAGCTACCACTATGCTTGAACATATGGAGAGTGGTACGCAGTAATGTGTTGTGTTGGATTTACCCTAAACATAACACTTTGTATTCAGGACAAAAACTAAATTTCTTTGCCACATTTCTTTGCAGTGTTACTTTAGAGCCTTGTTGCAAACATGATGCATGTTTTGGAATATTTTTTATTCTTTACAGGCTTCCTTCTTTTCACTCTATCAATTAGGTTAGTATTGTGGAGTAACTAAAATGTTGATCCATCTTCAGTTCTCCTATCACAACCAATAATCTCTGTAACTGTTGTAAAGCCGGTGTAGCCTATAAGACATTCAAGAGTGCCCATCCCTGCAAGTTAAAATGATGTACAATTTCAATTCTGCATAATGGAATTAACTTTAATGTGGGAAAGTTGATGTATTACAAATCCCCCGGTACTGCTGCTCATTCGGTTCCAAACGCAGAATGGTTGCCAGCACGCTGTCCATGGCGCTGCCGAGTCTTGAGACAGTCCAGCGTCATGAGGACTGTCAACAACGGTCGACAGCTCGGCCTTTCCCACCGTCTATATTTTCACTGGGTCGATTATTCTGTCACGCTGTATAATGATAGGAGACAGCCGCAGGAATACGTAATAGGGTGTTTTATTTCTCCACCAAAAATAAAGTACGTAATGAAAACGACAGGGATAAGCCCAAAAACACACACACACACATATATATAAAAACAGGGATGTAACCCAAACAAAAGAGCGAGGTGTAAAACCTCTAAATAATACATGGGAGGAGACCCGTAATAACAAGTGCACAATAACACGTAGCACGAAAGCCGCTACAACAGCGCACAGGTACTCACAAGATCAACGGACATGGGGACAATAACCGACCAGGAGAATGGGGAACAAAGGGCACATATATACACATACTAATCCGGGGGAATGGGAACCAGGTGTGCGTAATGAGACAAGACAATCCGTGGTTGGTGGTAATGAATCCAGTTCAGTGACACCTAGAAGGCCGGTGACTAGACCTCCGGAGCTGGTAAACGGAATGAGCAACAGTACGGGGGATCCGTGACAATATGCTTCAGTTTGCTGCCAAATGCTTTGTCTCCAGCGACTATAAGGTAAAATAGATCTAAAACAAGTGTCATTTATATTTACAAGTCCCATATCCAAACAAATTACTAATTTATAAAGCTCTTATCAATAGTTCTTATCAAGATGTAAATTACAGTGCATGGAGAATGGAGTTATTTCTTTCTGGATTTTTGTTATTGTTGATGCTTGCTTTTTCTACTTGGAACCGGTAGGTTTGTTAGACCTTATTAAATGGTTGTCTCGTGTGTATAGGTGGTGGAATTATTAGGGAATTAGGTCAAAGTCAGCATACGGTGTAGACACACCTCCGCCACACCTTCTTTAAGACACGGGTGTTTCATGGTAAAGTGGGGTGTGCAAAATGGGTCCATTTTGGGTCAAAATGGGTCAACACTTCCCCCATGGGCAAACACAGGGCTGGCCCTAACATTGGGCAAGATTAGGCCGCCCTCCGAGCCCCTGATCGGCTACTACACCGCCCGCGGCACCCCAGCCACCAGCTCATAGCGTTGCTGCAGTTCCCGCCCCCACCCCATTCCCGCTTCTCCCGAAGTTCACTCCTATTATCTTTGGCAGCTATGGTGATGTGTGTGTTTTATATGGGATTATCCAATTGTGAAACATTAATAAAAATGAATCTGCCAATTAAATGGTTGTATTTATGTTCATGTTTGTGTGATTAAGGCAGTTGTCATGCCCTGGTCTAAGTATTTTGTGTTTTTCTTCATGTATTGGGTCAGGCCAGGGTGTGGCATGGGGTTTTTGTATTGTGGTGTGTTTTGTCTTGGGGTTTTTGGTGTGTATGTATTGGGATTGTAGCTAGTGGGGTTATCTAGCAAAGTCTATGGCTGTCTGGAGTGGTTCTCAATCAGAGGCAGGTGTTTATCGTTGTCTCTGATTGGGAACCATATTTAGGCAGCCATATTCTTTGAGTTTGTCGTGGGTGATTGTCCTATGTGTCGTTGTTCCTGTCGCAGTGTTAGTTTACACAAGTATAGGCTGTTTCGGTTTTCGTTAAGTTCTTTGTTTTGTAGTGTTTGTTATTGATTCGTGTTTTACGTTCGTTCATTAAACATGGATCGCAATCTACACGCTGCATTTTGGTCCGACTCTCCTTCACCACATGAAAACCGTAACAGAATCACCCACCACCAACGGACCAAGCAGTATGTCAACAGGCAGGAGCAGCCCAAAGAGGAGATGCGCTATAAGGATTTCTGGACATGGGAGGAAATCCTAAACGGAGAAGGACCCTGGGCTCAGCCTGGAGAATATCGCCGCCCAAAGAATAACTGGAGGCGGCGAAAGCGGAGAGGCGCTGGTATGAGGAGGCAGCACGGCGACTCGGAAGGAAGCCTGAGAGTCAGCCCCAAAACTTTCTTGGGGGTCTCAGGGAGAGTGTGGCAGAGTCAGGAGTCAGACCTGAGCCAACTCTCCCTGTTTATCGTGAGGAGCCAAGGAGGAGACCAGAACCAGAGCCGGTGTTGGAGGTGAGCGAAACAGAGACTGTGAAGGAGTTAATGGGGAAATTGGAGGAGAGAGAAATGAGGGAGTTGCTGTGTTGGTGCTTTTTGCATGGAATTCGCCCGACGGAACGTGTCGGGGATTTGATGGCACCTGGGTTAGCGCTCCATACTCGTCCTGAGGTGCGTGTTAGTCGGCTGGTGAAGTTGGTGCCAGCCTCACGCACCAGGCCTCCTGTGCACATCCCTAGCCTTGCACGTCCTGTGCCAGCACTGCTCTCAAGATCTCCAGTACGCCTTCACGGTCTAGCCCATCCTGTGCCACCTCCACACTCCAGCCCTCCGGTAGCAGCTCCCCGCACCAGGCTTCCTGTGTGTGTTCTCGGTTCAGTACCACCAGTACCAGCACCACGCATCAGGCCTACAGTGCGCCTCGCCTCTCCAGCGCTGCCGGAGCCTTTCTCCTCTCCTGCGCTGCCGGAGTCTCCCGTCTGTTCAGCCCTGCCGGAGCCTTTCTCCTCTACAGCGCTGCTGGAGTCTCCCGCCTGTTCAGCGCAGCCAAAGCCTCTCTCCTCTCCTGCGCTGCCGGAGTCTCCCGACTGTTCAGCGCAGCCGGAGCTGCCAGCCTGCATGGAGCAGCCAGAGCTGCCAGCCTGCATGGAGCAGCCAGAGCTGTCAGTCTGCATGGAGCAGCCAGAGATGTCAGTCTGCAAGGAGCTGCCAGTCTGCAAGGAGCTGTCAGTCTGTAAGGAGCTGCCAGTCTGCAAGGAGCTGCCAGTCTGCACGGAGCTGTCAGTCTGCATGGAGCTGTCAGTCTGCATGGAGCTGTCAGTCTGCAAGGAGCTGTCAGTCTGCAAGGAGCTGTCAGTCTGCAAGGAGCTGCCAGTCTGTAAGGAGCTGCCAGTCTGCACGGAGCCGCCAGAGCTTCCAGTCTGTAAGAAGCCGCCAGAGCTGTCAGCCTACATGGAGCAGCCAGAGCCGCCAGTCAGCGTGGAGCAGCCAGAGCCGCCAGTCAGCGTGGAGCAGCCAGATCTTTCAGTCTGCCAGGATCCGCCAGTCGGCCAGACTCTTCCAGATCCGCCAGTCGGCCAGACTCTTCCAGATCCGCCAGACTCTTCCAGATCTGCCAGTCAGCCAGACTCTTCCAGATCTGCCAGTCAGCCAGACTCTTCCAGATCTGCCAGTCAGCCAGACTCTTCCAGATCTGCCAGTCAGCCAGACTCTTCCAGATCTGCCAGTCAACCAGACTCTTCCAGATCCGCCAGTCAGCCGGGATCTGCCAGAACTGCCAGTCGGCCAGGATCTGCCAGTCGGCCAGGATCTGCTGAAACCACCAGCCAGCCAGGATCTGGTAGATCTACCTACCTTCCCGAGCTTTCTCTCACTCCCGAGCTTTCTCTCACTCCCGAGCTTTCTCTCACTCCCGAGCTTCCTCTCACTCCCGAGCTTCCTCTCACTCCCGAGCTTCCTCTCAGTCCCGAGCTGCCTCAGTCCCGAGCTGTCCTTCAGTCCCGAGCTGTCCTTCAGTCCCGATCTGCTCCTCAGTCCAGTGGGTTTCTGGGTGAGGACTACTAGGCCATGGTCGGCGGCGAGGGTGGACTATCCAGGGACGCGAGGAGAGGGGACTAAGACATTGACTGAGTGGGTTCCACGTCCCGCGCCGGAGCCACCACCATGGACAGACGCCCACCCGGACCCTCCCTATTGTTTTGAGGTGCGTTCGGGAGTCCGCACCTTAGGGGGGTTCTGTCACGCCCTGGTCTAAGTATTTTGTGTTTTTCTTCATGTATTGGGTCAGGCCAGGGTGTGGCATGGGGTTTTTGTATTGTGGTGTGTTTTGTCTTGGGGTTTTTGGTGTGTATGTATTGGGATTGTAGCTAGTGGGGTTATCTAGCAAAGTCTATGGCTGTCTGGAGTGGTTCTCAATCAGAGGCAGGTGTTTATCGTTGTCTCTGATTGGGAACCATATTTAGGCAGCCATATTCTTTGAGTTTGTCGTGGGTGATTGTCCTATGTGTCGTTGTTCCTGTCTCAGTGTTAGTTTACACAAGTATAGGCTGTTTCGGTTTTCGTTAAGTTCTTTGTTTTGTAGTGTTTGTTATTGATTCGTGTTTTACGCTCGTTCATTAAACATGGATCGCAATCTACACGCTGCATTTTGGTCCGACTCTCCTTCACACCTAGAAAACCGTAACAGCAGTAGCCTAATCTAGCCTGTTAAGGTTAGCTAACTACTACTAGTGGATATAATTTCAGCTAAAAGTAATCTATAGAGATTTGAAACAATTTGCTACCATGTCTAAGAGACAAAATCCATCAGGAAGTGAATATGTTTTTAAAAACAATGATAAAAGAAGCACAATCTCTAATCCAAAGACATTTGCTGGTGAAATGTATCAGCGTGCAGCAATGTCCATCAACTGGTATGGAGAATGACAAGCCTACAAGGAAAGGCCATTCATTCGCAGAGAACACGCTGATTCTAGTAGCGAAGACGGCAAAACGGAGGACTCCGAGTCATGCACTTCCACCGACGATGACAGCTCTCTGGCTGGACAAGAACAGGTGGTCGCACCACGCCTAGAATCACCTCCAAACAATGCCCAGACTCAGATTCGTCACTCCCCGTCCCCAATGACAGTGGTGGTGGTGGTGCTAAATCCAACTACCAGACAAAAAACATAAAAGATCCCAGTGAGTGGCCAAAATATATGTATGGATCTTTACGGGATATGTTAGTGCAGGCTGGGCCACATCAGGGTAAGGAGGGGAATTTCCGAAGAGACGAGGAGCAAGGGAAGTTGTCGGTGGCCCACTACAATTGGAGGATGCCAAACCGGGAGAGAGTGGCGAGACCAAGGCTTGTCTATTCCAAGCAAAACGTTGCAGCCTTCTGTTTTCACACGAGTGCAAATCTGTAATGGTCAGGGATGGAACCAGGGACTGGAAGAATCCGTGCCTCCTCCTCAGCTCGCATGAGAAGTCGCATGACTACCTAGATAGTTTCCAGAGGTGGAAGGAGCTGGTGATCAGGCTTGAGTCCAAGCAAACTTGATTTGATTTCAGGACCATGGACATCTACCGACAGAAAACATCGCTGACTGCAATGCAGCACCACAGGAAAGGAAAGAGGCCACTCTTGGTGGAGACAAAATAAATAAATGCTGAAACTGATGTTGGACAATCAAATTGGATATGTAAATAAACAAACCTTGTTAAGGCTGGGTCACTGACATAAAGTTTATTTTACACTGCTCCAGCGAAACGAGGCCCGCCATGCATTCATGAAAGCACTTGTTTCCAAAGCTCAAATGATCTTACTCTATTTTACAGTTCTACAGGAATATTAAAATATATGTTAAATATGTTATATAAAGGGTTATTTTTTATTGTAATTGTAATTGTAACAACGATGGGGTCAAGCATGTAAGAAACTCGTTTTCCTACTATAGGTAGTAGGTTGCATAGTGATAGCAACATTGTAATTCTTTGATGCAGTACAATCCATTCTGCCTGGTAAGGGACCTCCTATATGTGCACGCGTGCACCAAACATTTTATGGGCATAAACATATAATTACATATATACTTGGAGCTTATTTCTTCATCTTCCAAAAAATAAGTGGTCAAGCCTACCTGTTTGACAGACACAATTATCCAATCCATAGATGTCGGTACAGTATAGCCAAATACTCCAATACTGTCACATGCACTGATTAAATACTTCGGTGTCTGGGAAGGGGTTGGTGTGCTTGACTAAAACCAGGGCTCGAATTAAGTGAGGGTCTCACATACTCTTTGTTTTAAAGAAAAGGGCAAAAATGATGTAAATTGTTTGCTTTATATTTTGAAATAAATACATAAAACGTATCCAGATTACATCAAGCGTTCTACAACAATGCTTAACTCGGTGATGCCTTTATGGTAGAAACAAACTGTTAAATGCCCGCGAAAGACGTGACTCCGATGCATATGGGGATATTGATTCCTCTTTATGACGATCTGAAGCTAAACTGCAGCCTATAATATTCGAGGAGATAAAAACATTGAGTTTGCAAATTTGTCCCTATTACTTGAGCTTTTCTCTTTCTGAAAAGATAATATGTTTGTTTAAACCCAGGCAGCTTTTAGGGAAGCACTTCTGTTATTGGGTTATACAACGGACGAGTAGCCAGCAATTGAAGCTTACAGTTTTCTACATCAGTAGAGTCTGTCTGGGTGGAAAGGTAACTTTTGAAAGTGCCATGCTTAGATTCATAAGGATGTCTAAGATGTAATAATGTTGGTCCTGCCTATGGCAGCAGCAGTCCAGGGCATTGGTGATTTTATCAATGTAATCAGATTGAAAATATTAGGTTAAGTTATTGACATTGAACTGTTTATATAGCCTACTAACCAGATGTGTTAAAAATTGTGTTTAATTTGTAGCATAGGCCTATTAATTGGGCTGCTATTATGTTCCTCTGACTTTTAGCTGAGAATTTATTTTTATCTCACCTAGGTTGGCAGAATGTCCAGGACCGGCCCTGGGCAAACATTTATGGAAGGTTTTGTTCAAATCAAAATGGGTGCAGGTCAGAATGTGATTGAAATCATATGGAACAACCCTACAGGCAGAGCATGTAGGAGAGTTAATGGCCCATAAATACTGTGTCCATAGGAGAAGACATCATGTTCTCTGCATTCGAAATCAAGAGGGTCCCTGTGTCTAGGCCACATTTATGTTTCCCGATCAACATGAAGAAGAAATCCACAACAAGTATGGCCATAAAGAGGCCATTGTTCATATTTAGTTGGTGATGAAGAACAGCAGAATCACACGCATAACGGGCCACCATCAGAGAGCCAGAGAGCCACAGCATGATGTCTCATTTACACTGAAGAGGAGAGAGATTCTTTAGAATGAATGGTTGAACTGTAGCTAAGGCTAATGCTTGCGTGGGCACCTCATGGTCAAAATCTCATTTAAAAAAAGCAATTCAATCTCAATGAGATTCATAGTAGAATAAGCAATGGACAGATGAATGATTCAATAGCACTAGATGCATGTTCTATCCATCGATCCTATAGGGTTTGTCGTTGATTATTCAGCTGAAGAAGAGACCACCAGTTTCAATCAATGTCATCAAATAACCCACCCCTGACCTTCTACCTCTTGTGTGCCACTCCATTTCTACAGAAACCCACAATACAGGATTTTGGGATGAGAGGCACTTGAGACCATGCAGTTGACAACTCTGAAATGGGATATAGATGACAGTGGAAAAGGTAATAGGATGACACAGAAACCTGAAATGGTGGAGTTGTGTACTTATATTCATTGCTATTGGATGCCGTTCTTATATTTCTGGTTTATTAATATGTCAGGGATATTCTCTCCAACCCTGGGTCCCTAGATGCATGGCCATGGACTAGGTTGAAATCTAATAAAAATCGTCAGGAACATGATCAGAAATGAAAAACTAAAACATGAATCAGCCTAGTTTCTGTCACTTTAATCCCAGCAAATACCTTTGCGTCAGTGTTGTTCTAACCATTCATGCATTATTCAATGAAGTTACTAATACAGCTATGTACGTATAACTCTGCTATGTAACTAATCCTCGAGGCAACATACTCAAGGCTTCCATCATATATGTAACAGAAGGAAGTGGCAATCATAATGTCTGTCTGTCTGTCTGTCTGTCTGTCTGTCTGTCTGTCTGTCTGTCTGTCTGTCTGTCTGTCTCTGTCTGTCTGTCTGTCTGTCTGTCTGTCTGTCTGTCTGTCTGTCTGTCTGTCTGTCTGTCTGTCTGTCTGTCTGTCTGTCTGTCTGTCTGTCTGTCTGTCTGTCTGTCTGTCTGTCTGTCTGTCTGTCTGTCTGTCTGTCTGTCTGTCTGTCTGTCTGTCTGTCTGTGTGTCTGTGTGCTACAGGGAAGGTGTGAGAGGCGAAGCCTGCAGTGTATCTGAGATGCCGACTGTATGTAAGGCAGCTTGAGTATAATAAGACAGGACATAGTGTGTCAACTCACAGCAAAGCCTAACCACTGATGGCCTACACATTCTGTGAACTATCGTCTCCCTCACTTTTATACTCCCTTCACTCCCAAACTGCTTCTCAACTCTAGACTCACCACCCTCACCCTACCTTAACGCCCTCCCGCTGGCCCTGTCCCCGAGTGAGACCCCGCTGTCTTCGATAAATATCAAATACCCTCTCCACAGCACAAACACAACAGGAAAATCCATACAGCGCTGCTTAGACTACATCACATCTACAAAAACACACACACTGGAAGTGCCAACTGCAACAGCCAAATGCAGCCTTTTTCAGGTGTGGTGCAAATAGTTTCACCCAGAGGTAGCTTAAAGATAGATAGATACACTGAGTGTACAAAACATTAAGGACATCTGCTCTTTACATGACAGACTGACCTGGTGAATACAGGTGAAAGCTATAATCCCTTATTGATGTCACTTGTTAAATCCATTTCAATCAGTGTAGATGAAGGGGAAGAGACAGGTTAAAGAAGGATTTTTGAGCCTTGAGATAATTGAGACATGGATTGTGTGTGTGTGCCATTCAGAGGGTGAATGGGCAAGACAAAAGATTGAAGTGCCTTTAAACAGGGTATGGTAGTAGGTGCCAGGTGCATTGGTTTGTGTCAGGAAATGCAACGCTGCTGGGTTTTTCACGCTCAACAGTTTCCCGTGTGTAACAAGAATGGTCCACCACCCAAACAACATCCAGCCAACTTGACACAACTGTGGGAAGCATTGGAGTCAACATGGACTAGCATCCACGTGGAATGCTTTCGACAAATTGTAGAGCCCATTCCCCGATGAATTGACGATGTTCTGAGGGCGAAGGGGGGCAACTCAATATTAGGAAGGTGTTCTGAATGCTTTGTACACTCAGTGTATTCATCTCCTTCTCTGTGGCTGACATGAGTAAGACTTTTAAAAGGGTTAATACTAGCAAGGCCGCGGGACCAGAAGGAATACCCGTGCGCGTGTCCTCAGAGCATGCACAGACCAGCTGGCAAGCGTCTTCACTGACATTTTTTAACTCCCAGTCTAATCACAACATGTTTCAAGCTGACCACCATTGTTCCTGTTCCCAAGAACTCTAAGGTAACCTGCCTCAATGACTAACACCCCGTAGCACTCACATCTGAAATCAAAAAGTGCTTTGAAAGGCTGGTAATGGCACACACAAACTCCCTAATCCCAGATACCCTGGACCCCTTTGCATCTGCGTGCTTGTTGCGTTCTTCCTTGTTCGCTCGTTCATGAGCTGATTTGGTCATTCTAAATAGTATAATCTAATCTGTTCAAAACAGTGGCAGCATGTGCAGCAGTGGTCATTCGGTTTTTGACATACAAAAGTGCAATAGGTGCATTTCTGCTGTTGTTGAAATGCACAGGTTGCTTTATATATCTTCTCAAATAAACTACCGGTAGTTTGAAAACTTGGCATCATATTTCTGTGATGCTGCTTTGTTGACAACTCCAATCATCTTGCACCCAGTTTATTTAGTCAATCAGCCACCGCCGCTGCTCATACTCACATCCCTCACCCACCCCATAGAGAGTATCTCTCCCTCTGTAATCAAATCAAAATATATTATATTTGTCACATGCACCGAATACAACTGGTGTAGACTTGACTGTGAAATGTTTGCTCACGATCCCTTCCCAACAATACAGAGTTAAAAAATGAAATAGTAACACGAGGAATAAAATTGCAGAGGTGCGAGGTATTTGAGGTAGATATGCATATGAAGGCAGGGTAAAGTGACCAGGCATCAGGATAGATAATGGTAAAATAAAGAATAGAGCAGCAGCAGCAAATTATGAGTGTAAATGTGTGTGTGTGTGTGTGTGTGTGTGTGTGTTGTGTACATGTGTCAGTTTTGTAATAATAAACTCTACAAAAATGTCACGGTTATTTCCTTTTTTTTTAAAGAACAAGTGTGGAGGCTGGCTGTGTTCAAGCTCGGCTTCAGAGGAGGGAGAAACGCTCCGAAAACAATCGCTCTTCTTAAAGGTCATGCCATTTCACGTGGCAATCAAATAATATTAGTGGCGCAGGGTTTTCTGTTGAGGGACATTATGATGGCTCCTTTGTGCTACATCTGTAAAGCTGCCGGGCCAAAGGTTTATGTCACAACACACGCCAAGTTTGTTAACTCCCACCGAGCTGTCAAAGAGGTCCGACCTCGGGGCAGCCCACCTGCCTGCGGATCTGCTTGCACTTCACTCACCCACCTAATCATCTTCCTTGCATTTTCTTCACCAATGCAGTCACGAGTTAGGAGATATGACCACTCTATTGCCCAGGTCCCAGAGTGTCTACCTTCACAGTAACGGCACACTGACTGAGACAGATTACCATGACTCCCTTGTGGAAGAACTCCTCCAGATCTCTGCCATACAAACTATCTTCTTTCTTTCGCTCTCGTTCTTCATCCGTCAGCCAATCTCCTAAGATGGACCTGCCCATCACGACACTAAGTATTTACATTTCTTATATTGCTTGCATCTCAAGAGGTTTGAATGCTAGGATAAATGAATATATATGCATCGACAGATATCCAAGGAGCAGGATAACTGAACCAACTCAGGGTATCTCTGGCCCAGACTCCAACAGTGTGATGGAGGCCCTGTCTTGGGAGCCAATAAGTGGTGCTGATTACTGTTAGAATCTTACTTTAACTGGATAATTTTATCTGGCAAATCAACCCAAGGCAATCTGATCCAAGCTTTTCCAAATGTCCCCCTCTTTCATCCCCGGGCAGATTAGATTTGAGATGTGATTGGTGATATAGTTTTAAGTTTTAATATTATGTGCACAAGTACAGTGCAAGCTCCAAACCCAACAATGCCGTAATCAATATCAATGTAGCACTAAAAATAACATAAGGTAGAACAAAAACACACAATAAATAAATCAAGAAAAACACAAGAAAAAAGAAGAACAGGGTCAGTTCCAATAGCATATTTACATTGTACAGGGATACTGGAGTGATAGAGGTATATACAGTGCCATCGGAAAGTCCCCCCATTTCAAGGTGTCATAAGTATTTGGACAAATTCACTTAAGTGTACTAAAGTAGTCTAAAGTTTAGCATTCTGCCTCATATTCCTAGCATGCAATGACTACATCAAGCCTGTGACTCTAAATGTGATATTTCAGTTTTTTATTTTTTATTTTTATAAATCAGCACATTTTTTTTTTAAACAGTTTTTGCTTTGTCATTATGGGGTATTGTGTGTAGATTGTTGAGGAAAACAAACAATTTACCTTTTACATTTAAAAAAAAAATAAGGCTGTAACAAAATGGGGAAAAAGTCAAGGGGTCTGAATATTTTCCAAAGGCACTGTATGTATGTAAGGTGACTAGGCATCATGATATGAAATCAAATTGTAGTCACATGCGCCGAATACAACGAATACAGTGAAATGCTTACTTACGAGCCCCTAACCAACAATGCAGTTAAAAAAAATATGTACAGTGGGGCAAAAAATTATTTAGTCAGCACCAATTGTGCAAGTTCTCCCACTTAAAAAGATGAGAGAGGCCTGTAATTTTCATCATAGGTACACTTCAACTATGACAGACAAAATTAGATTTTTTTTATTTTTAATTACACTGTAGGATTTTTAATGAATTTATTAGCAAATTATGGTGGAAAATAAGCATTTGATCAATAACAAACGTTTATCTCAATAATTTGTTATATACCCTTTCGAGCAATGACTGAGGTGAAATGTTTTCTGTAAGTCTTCACAAGGTTTTCACACACTGTTGCTGGTATTTTGGCCTATTCCTCCATGCAGATCTCCTCTAGAGCAGTGATGTTTTGGGCCATTGCTGGGCAACACGGACTTTCAACTCCCTCCAAAGATTTTCTATGGGGTTGAGATCTGGTGACTGGCTAGGCCACTCCAGGACCGTGAAATGCTTCTTACGAAGCCACTCCTTCGTTGCCCGGGCGGTGTGTTTGGGATCATTGTCATGCTGAAAGACCCAGCCACGTTTCATCTTCAATGCCCTTGCTGATGGAAGGAAATATCACGATACATGGCCCCATTCATTCTTTCCTTTACATGGATCAGTCGTCCTGGTCCCTTTGCAGAGAAACAGACCCAAAGCATGATGTTTCCACCCCCATGCTTCACGGTAGGTATGGTGTTCTTTGGATGCAACTCAGCATTCTTTGTCCTCCAAGCACGACGAGTTGAGTTTTTACCAAAAAGTCATATTTTGGTTTCATCTGACCGTATGACATTCTCCCAATCTTCTTCTGGATCATCCAAATTCTCTCTAGCAAACTTCAGACGGGCCTGGACATGTACTGGCTTAAGCAGGGGAACACGTCTGGCACTGCAGGATTTGAGTCCCTGGCAGCGTAGTGTGTTACTGATTGTAGGCTTTGTTACTTTGGTCCCAGCTCTCTGCAGGTCATTCACTAGGTCCCTCCGTGTGGTTCTGGGATTTTTGCTCACCGTTCTTGTGATCACTTTGGGTGAGATCTTGCGTGGAGCCCCAGATCGACGGAGATTATCAGTGGTCTTGTATGGCTTCCATTTCCTAATAATTGCTCCCACAGTTGATTTCTTCAAACTAAGCTGCTTACCTATTGCAGATTCAGTCTTCGCAGCCTGGTGCAGGTCTACAATTTTGTTTCTGGTGTCCTTTGACAGCTCTTTGGTCTTGGCCAT
The DNA here is from genome assembly GCF_018296145.1 of Oncorhynchus tshawytscha. NCBI lineage: Eukaryota > Metazoa > Chordata > Actinopteri > Salmoniformes > Salmonidae > Oncorhynchus > Oncorhynchus tshawytscha. Next base: position 39,238,326 of record NC_056437.1, on the reverse strand, counting down.
AGTGGAGTTTGGAGTGTGACTGTTTGAGGCTGTGGACAGGTGTCTTTTATACTGATAACAAGTTCAAACAGGTGCCATTAATACAGGTAACGAGTGGAGGACAGAGGAGCCTCTTAAAGGAGAAGTTACAGGTCTGTGAGAGCCAGAAATCTTGCTTGTTTGTAGGTGACCAAATACTTATTTTCCACCATAATTTGCAAATAAATCCATTAAAAATCCTACAATGTGATTTTCTGGATTTTTTTTTCTAATTTTGTCTGTCATAGTTGAAGTGTACCTATGAAGAAAATTACAGGCCTCTCTCATCTTTTTAAGTGGGAGAACTTGCACAATTGGTGGCTGACTAAATACTTTTTTGCCTCACTGTATAAGAAATAAAAGAAACAAGTAATTAAAGAGCAGCAATAAAATAATAATAGCGAGTCTATATACAGGCGGGTACCGGTACAGAGTCAATGTGCAGGGGCACCGGTTGAGGTAATATGTACATGAAGGTAGAGTTATTAAAGGGACTATGCATAGACGATAACAACAGAGAGTAGCAGCGGTGTAAAAGAGGGGGAGATAGGGGGAGGGGCAATGCAAATAGTCTGAGTAGCTATTTCATTAGGTGTTCAAGAGTCTTATGGCTTGGGTGTAGAAGCTGTTTAATGGCCTCTTGGACCTAGACTTGGCGCTCCGGAACCGATTGCTGTGTGGGAACAAAGAGAACAGTCTATGACGAGGGTGGCTGGAGTGTTTGACAATTTTTATGGCCTTCCTCTGACACCTCCTAGTATACAGGTCCTGGATGGCAGGAAGCTTGGCCCCAGTGATGTACTGGGCCGTATGCACTACCCTCTGTAGTGCCTTGCGGTCGGAAGGCCGAGCAGTTGCCATACCAGGCGGTGATGCTCTTGATGGTGCAGCTGTAGAACCTTTTGAGGATCTAAGGACCAATGCAAAATCTTGTCAGTATACTGAGGGAGAATAGGTTTTGTCGTGCCCTCTTCACGACTGTCGTGGTGTACTTGGACCATGTTAGTTTGTTGGTGATGTGGACACCAAGGAACTTGAAGCTCTCAACCTTCCCCACTGCAGCCCCGTCGATGACAATGGGGGTATGCTCAGTCCTCTTTTTCCTGTAGTCCACAATCATCTCCTTTGTCTTGATCACGTTGAGGGAGAGGTTGTTGTCCTGGCACCACATGGCCAGGTCTCTGACCTCCTCCCTATAGGCTGTCTTGTTGTGGTTGGTGATCGGGCCTACCACTCTTGTGTCCTCAGCAAACTTAATGATGGTGTTTGAGTCATGCCTGGCCATGCAGTCATGAGTGAACAGGCAGTACAGGAGGGGACTGAGCATGGGCCCCTGTGTTGAGGATCAGCATGACGGATGTGTTGTTACCTACCCTTACCACCTGGGGGAGGCCCGTCAGGAAGTCCAGGATCCAGTTGCTGGGGGAGGTGTTTAGTCCCAGTCTCCTTAGCTTATTGATGAGCTTTGAGGGCACTATGGTGTTGAACGCTGAGCTGTAAGTCAATGAATAGCATTCTCACATAGGTGTTCCTTTTGTCCAGGTAGGAAAGGGCAGTGTGGAGTGCATTAGAGATTGCATCATCTGTGGATCTGTTGGGGCGATATGCAAATTGGAGAGGGTCTAAGGTTTCTGGGATAATGGTGTTGATGTGAGCCGTGACCAGCCTTTCAAAGCACTTCATGGCTACAGACGTGAGTGCTATGGGTCAGTAGTTATTTAGGCAGGTTACCTTAGTGTTCTTGGGCACAGGCACTATGGTGGTCTGCTTAAAACATGTTGGTATTACAGACTCGGACAGGGAGAGGTTGAAAATGTCAGTGAAGACACTTGCCAGTTGGTCAGAGCATGCTCGCAGTACACATCCTGGTAATCCATCTGGCCCTGCGGCCTTGTGAATGTTGACCTGTTTGAAGGTCTTACTCACATCAGCTGCGGAGAGTGTGATCACACAGTCTTCCGGAACAGCTGATGCTCTCATTCATGTTTCAGTGTTATTTGCTTTGAAGCAAGCATAGAAGTAGTTTAGCTGGTCTGGTAGGCTTGTGTCACTAGGAAGGTCTCGGCTGTGCTTCCCTTTGTAGTCTTTGTATTGATGCTTTACCTGTGTGATGGTTTGTCGGAGGGCATAGCGGGATTTCTTATAAGCTTCCAGGTTAGAGTCCCGCTCCTTGAAAGCGGCAGCTCTAGCCTGTAGCTCAGTGCGGATGTTGCCTGTAATCCATGGCTTCTGGTTGGGGTATGTACGTACGGTCACTGTGGGGATGAAGTCATCGATGTACTTATTGATGATGCCAATGACTGATGTGGTGTACTCCTCAATGCAATCGGAGGAATCCCGGGAACATATTCCAGTCTGTTGTGAATTTTGACCTACAGTGATATACAGCGTTGTTATACAGTGGCTTCAGAAAGAATTCACACCCCTTGACTTTTTCCACATTTTGTTGTGTTACAGCCAGAACTTAGATTTTTTTTGTCACAGGCCTACACACAATACCCCATGTTCGAAATTTTTACAAATTAATTAAAAAGGAAAAGTTAAAATGTCTTGGTTCAATAAGTATTCAACCTCTTTGTTTTGGCAAGCCTAAATAAGTTCAGGAGTAAAAATGTGCTGAACATGATTTTTGAATGACTGTCTCATCTCTGTACCACACACATACAATTATCTGTAAGCTCCCTCAGTCAAAAACAGTGAATTTCAAACACAGATTCAACCACAAAGACCAGGGAGGTTTTCCAATGTCTTGCAAAGAAGGCTACCTATTGGTAGATATGTAGAAATTAAAAAGCAGACATTGAATATCCCTTTGAGTTATTAATTATACTTTGGATGGTGTATCAATACACCCAGTCACTACAAAGATACAGTCCTTTCTAACTCAGTTGCCAGAGAGGAAGGAAATCACTCAGGAATTTGACCATGAGGCCAATGGTGACTTTAAAACAGTTACAGAGTTTATTGGCTGTGATAGGAGAAAACTAAGGGTCAACAACATTGTGGTTACTCCACAATACAAACCTAATTGACAGTGAAAAGAAGTAAGCCTGTACAGAATACAAACATTTCTAAACATGCATCCTGTTTGCAATATGGCACTAAATTAAAACTGCAAAAAATGTGGCAATGAAATTAACTTTATGTCCAGAATAAAACCCATCAAAACACATCCCTGAGTACCACTCACACATATTTTCAAGCATAGTGGTGGCTGAATCATGTTATGGGTATGCTTGTCATCTGCAAGGACTAAGGATTTTCTTTGATAAAAAGAAACGGAATAGAGCTAAGCACAGGAAAATTCCTAGAGGGAAACCTGTTTCAGTATGCTTTCCTACCTGAAAATACAATCACGTCCCGTGCCCCTCAGCCGGGGAAAAAGACCACTGCAACACTTTGAGGTACTGATGAGGCTATTGACCTTGGTCATCATAGCTGGACCAATCCATGTCTACAGTGCTCCAGCTCAGGCACAGCTTGTGACATATATAATACAAGTTGGCCCTGGAAGATCTAAATGACACTGAGGCAACTGGACAAATATAGTATTGTATAGGCAGAGTGGCCGAGGACAAAGCTGCATGCATTGAGTCACTGACACCAGACCATGTTAGAGTCAAAGTATATACACAATCACACAATCTGCTTGGAAAATCTCAGACAACTTTGAATATACAGTATAATATGAGAAGTTAAAATATGTCTGTGCCATGTTTAATAGATTCCCCTCATGCTTGTTTATACCATACACCAAAGAACTTCTAGCTTGGCTCAAAACGATGCAAACCTACGCAACAGCTCAGGCAGCAGCAACATCAATGCCAATAAATGACCACTATACCATCCATTGCACATACGAAACTGCCTTTGCATTATGATGATGATTCGTTTCGGTGGCTTGCCGCACCGCTGCAGTCTAGTTTTGACAGAATGGTGGCCAAATGTGTTCTGTTTCTGCCCAAGGGAACAGCCAACATTCCAACACCCACACATCCTGTCAAGTGATGTCAGCCCCCAGGTACCGTCCAAAGACGAGGGACAAAACATTATGAAGCACAGCCCTCAACACTTCAAAATGCAGACATCCCCTATTTGTTGACTATTTATCCCAGGCTTTGATGTGTTTTCTATATACAGTTGAACATTTTGACATTTGCTGTATGGTTAGTGAGAAAGTCCATATTGCAAATGTACGGTCCCTTACTAGACGTCCGAAAACATTTGTAAAATTCGCGGTCGGCGTCGGGCCGTGCGGTAGGGCCGGACCCACCGGGAAGTCATCAAACGAACTTTCTCAGACATTCGGTTTCCGTTTTATAAAATAATCAAATTTTGGTCATTTTTCCGCTGTCCTGGAAAATCCCACAAGAGGGCATAAGCAATCGTATTGCAATTTTACAAAACATCACGAATCACGACGGCCTTATCTCCAAAACGGAAAATATTTTGAAGCCGAAACTTGGTGAGCGTAGGTTTGGCATAATGGGCAGTTGGCCCCAAACAAGATGGCGTCTAGGCCTCAATGGTTTTTGAGTTATGGCCATTTCTCTGGGATTAAAGGTCCAAAGTGAAAATAGAGAAATGATTTTTCCACTTCACGTCAAAGTCAAGGAGCCTCCGGTGTCAATAAAAAAAGAACCAGCCATTTATCTATCGTCATTTAAGAGAAATCGTACAATGACAAATTGGTGATGTTCAAAGATAGGTGGGGGGGTTATTCAACAGTTACAGATCCAGTTGCAGGGTGTTCATACGAATCTTTTTAAAGTGTGCTGCGGAGCTCTGCGAGATTTCTGTGATTTTCTATGATTTTCTGAAATAACACACACTCACTAAACCCTCCGTAAATAACTCAGTTCTTAACGTAAAGACTTAAAACTCAGGATTCTGTAAAGGCATACCCCAATCAGGATATGAGTTTATTTATAGCTTCCTGTGCCAACCGGGGTTGCCTTAAATGGTGTCATAGTGGCAGTTTCCAAGGGTTAAAAAGGTCAGATCTTTTCAAAACTTCATATGTGTGATTAGGCAACCCCCATAAACTGTAAGTCAGTCATTTCTCCCAACAGATGTCAAAGAAAAGCTCTCTCTCACACACACACACACACACAGCAAGGATGGAGTGACAAAGTGCGGTGCTTAAAGACAAACAGAGCCTGCAATGGCATTTCCATATTCTCTAGGCCGTGCTGAATTCAACGAGATGCCCCGCTTGACCGTAGCTCGCTCGGTCTAAGCGCAGCGACCATTAGAAAAGTAGGCCCAAAATGAAACCTGCCCCACAACGTCATTTGCTTTTGGGTGACAGTGAGAGAACCGTTAGGGTGAGAAGCACAATTCGACCTCAGGTACGTTCCTAAGGTCCTCCCGATCTGTGCAAGCCTAACCTTGACCGTGTAGCATTAACCCTTAACAGTAAAACAGGGTTTTTTGATCTCACAGATTACAATGACATCTCTCCCCATAGGAATACATTGCCTGCTCCTCTAAATTCAACCTGAGGCCTATGTGGGTTATGAATGCCTTATGAACCTGTCTTCAATGACAGTCCATCAGGACACTATGAGGTCTACCTGTGTCGATTCTAAGCTTCCAACCGGAAGTGGTTAAAATCACCCTAAAAGTGTATATCCATACCATGCCTGCAGTTTGATAGACATAGTGCATTCAACCCTGTGTAAATCAGTCAGTTCTTAACGTAAAGACTTAAAACTCAGGATTCTGTAAAAGCATACCCCATTGGGGATATGTGTTGACTTATAGCTTCCTGTGCCAACCGGAAGTGCCATAATTGGTGTCTCAGGGGCTGTTTCGAAGGGTTAAAAAAGTCAGATCTGTCCAAAACTTCATATGTGTGATTAGGCAACCCCCATGAACTGTAAATCAGTCATTTGTCCCATAAAATTTCAAAGGAAAACTAAATCACACACACACACAGCTTGGAAGGAGGGACGTATTGGGGTGCGTAGAGACAGACAGTGCCTGCAATAGTTAGCTTTGTTCGAGCTAAAAAAGAACCGTCAGACCTAGAGTTCCGAAACTTTAGAAACCTGTTCTAGACCTCAGGTCGATGCGTGGTGAGTTAGGTGGCTCTAGAAGGTTCTCGGACCGAGAAACAGCCTCGTACATTTGCAATGACTTCAATTCATTTAGACCATTACGAAAATGACGACATTTAGAAAAGTCTCAGAGACACAAGACTAGGTGCATTGAAACCGGCTCGGCTCATACAGACGGACCCCAACGTTTCTGTCCGAAACGACGGAACCGTTAGGTTTAGAAGGACAATTCAACCACAGGAATGTTCCTAAGGTCCTCCCGATCTGTGCAAGCCCAACCTTGACCGTGTGGCATTAACCCTTAACAGTAAAACAGGGTTTTTTGATCTCACAGATTACAATGACATCTCTCCCCATAGGAATACATTGCCTGCTCCCCTAAATTCAACCTGGAGCCTATGTGGGTTAATAATGCCTTATGAACCTGTCTTCAATGCCAATCCATCAGGCCACTATGAGGTCTACCTGTGTTGATTCTAAGCTTCCTGGAGCAACCGGAAGTGGTTAAATTCACCCAAAAGGTATTTTAATGTACATAACCTGCAAATGTGAAAATGACTGCATTCAACCCTGTGTAGATCAGTCTATTCTTAACTTAAAGACTTAAAACTCAGGATTCTGTAAGAGGCTACCTCATTCAAAACATGTGTTTACCTATAGCTTCCTGTGCCAACCGGAAGTGGCTTTAATTGGGTCACACTGTCTGTTTTGAAGGGTTAGAAAAGTCACATCTCTCCAAGACGTCATATGTGTGACTAGGTAACCCTCCGAAACTGTAAATCCGTAATTTCTCCCAACAGATCTCAAAGAAAAGCTCACTCACACACACACACAGGAAGGATGGAGTGAAAAAGTGCGGTGCTTAAAGACACAGAGAGCAGGCAATGACATTGCCATAATCCCTAGTCCGTGCCCGAGTTCAACGAGATATCCCGCTTGACCGTAGCTCGCTCGGTCTAAGCGCAGCGACCATTAGAATAGTAGGCCCAAAATGAAGCCTGCCCCACAACGTCATTTGCTTTTGGGTGACAGTGAGAGAACCGTTAGGGTGAGAAGCACAATGCGACTTCTCTCCCCATAGGAATACATTGCCTGCACTCCTAAATTCAACCTGAAGCCTATATGGGTTATGAATGCCGTATGAACCTGTCTTCGGTAACAGTCCATCAGGACACTACGAGGTCTACCTGTGTTGATTCTAAGCTTCCTGGACCAGCCGGAAGTGGTTAAAATCACCCTAAAAGTGTTTATCCATACCCTGCCTGCAGTTTGATAGACATAGTGCATTCAACCCTGTGTAAATTAGTCCCTTCTTAACGTAAAGACTTAAAACTCAGGATTCTGTAAAAGCATACCCCAATGGGGATATGTGTTGACTTATAGCTTCCTGTGCCAACCGGAAGTGCCATAATTGGTGTCTCAGGGGCTGTTTCGAGGGGTTAAAAAAGTCAGATCTGTCCAAAACTTCATATGTGTGATTAGGCAACCCCCATGAACTGTAAATCAGTCATTTTCCCATAAAATTTCAAAGGAAAACTAAATCACACACACACACACAGCTTGGAAGGAGGGACCCATTGGGGTGCGTAGAGACATACACTGCCTGCATTAGTTAACCTTGTTGGAACTTTTAAAGAACCGTCAGGACTAGAGTTCCAAAACTTTAGAATCCTGTTCTAGACCTCAGGTCGATAGTGCGTGGTGAGTTACGTGGCTCTAGAAGGTTCTCGGGCCGAGAAACAGCCTCGTACATTTGCAATGACTTCAATTCATTTTTGCATCACGAAAATGACGACATTTAGAAATGTCCCAGAGTCGCAAGACTAGGTGCATTGCGACCGTCTCGGCCCATATAGATGGACCCCAACGTTTCTGTCCGATAGCTCATTCAAGGACTCCGTTGCAAGTCATGGAAAAAAGTGGATTTTCAGCACCAATTAGGGTCTTGCTCGGACACCAAATTACCTATCGAGCCGAAACTTGGGATTCGGGGTCGCCTCAGCTAGGCCTACACATAATATCAGAACTGGACCCGCGGCTCGAACGTAACTACGTGTTTTACGTTTTTTTTTATGGTTTGAACTGAAGGCGTTGTGAATTTTGGGCCAGCTCTGAAGTATGCGATAGTTGGCTACTAAACGAGTTGGAAAAAGTGGGTTTGGTGTCAGTTTGTATCAGTTTGGTGTCAGAATGATATCTAATTGACTGATGGACGGTGACTTGCTGGTGACTCTTGTCCATTTGCAATATGTTTAAACAGTGAGGTACCATCACCAAAGTGACATTCTGAAATCAACCCTAACGAGCGATTGAGATGAACCACAATCACTGCCCAGCCATCCCAAGTTCATCAGGCCAGTCAATTTCACATTCCTGCAGGATTTTTATAGCATGACAAATTCGGGATGGTAAATGCCCATTGAACCATATTGCAAATGCACATGCACTTGCAATATGATTCAACAGTAAAAAAACATTACCAAATGGACATGATGAAGTCAACACAACAAGTGAGAGAAAGGAGCAACTATCACTGCCCGGCCATCCTGTGTTCATCAGGCCAGTCAATTTTGCATTTCTGCAGGATTTTTGAGCATGCCAAATTCGTGATGGTAAATGCCCATTGAAACATATTGCAAATGCACGTGCATTTGCAAAATGATTCTATAGTGAAAAAAACATCACCAAATGGACATGATGAAATCAACACAACGAGTGATGGAAAGGAACAACTATCACTGCCCGGCCATCTCGAGTTCATCAGGCCAGTGAATTTAGCATTTCTGCAGGATTTTTGAGCATGTCAAATTTCTTATGGCATTTGGCACCAAAAAAAGTGACTTTTGACTTCCTATGAAAACATATTGCAAATGGACAAATCATATTCCTTATGCACAACTAAAAAAAAATTATGATAATAATATTTTACAAAAGTATATTCATACAGTTCTTACACATGATTAATTGACATAAAATCGAAACAATTTCGAAAAACGGTCCAGAAAGCACTTTTTTACGAGGGTGATAAGTTTTTTTTTTTAAAGTTCACATTTTTGACTTTTGACTTCCTATGAAATCATATTCCAAATGGAGAAAACATATGCCTTATGCACAAGTAAAAAATTTTTTTTTAAAATGATGATAATAAAATATGACTAAAGTATGTTGATACAGTTCTTATACATGTGTAATTGACACAAAAATCAAAAGAATGTTGAAAAACGGTCCAGAAAGCACTTTTTTAAGGGTGTGTGAAGTTTTTGATAAAATTTTGCTATTTTTGACTTTTGACTTCCTATGAAATCATATTGCAAATGAACAAAACATATTCCTTGTGCACAAGTACAATTTAAAAAAAAATTATGATAATAAAATTGGACAAAAGTATATTCATACAGTTCTTACACATGTGTAATTGACAAAAAAAATCAAAAGAATTTCGAAAAACGGTCCAGAAAGCACTTTTTGGGGGGGTGATAAGTTTTTGAAAAAAAATTCACATTTTCAAAATTTTGCTTTTGGATGTTGACTTGTGTTGCATTTCCAATATGAAAAACCAAGGTGGAGCGCACTCGCCCCCTGTTGGATTTTTAAAGTGTTACAACTGGCATTTGCCATATGGCATTTGCAATCAACTTTACACGAATCAACGCTGGATTGGGTGGTATTGGACACCGTGTATATGGTTTGTCCAATGCCAATGTTTTCCCATTCATTTTTGTCCATTTCTCATGTCATGGCTTTAGAAGCTTCTGATAGGCTAATTGACATCATTTGAGTCAATTGGAGGTGTACCTGTGTATTAGAGGTCGACCGATTAATCGGAATGGCTGATTAATTAGGGCCGATATCAAGTTTTCATAACAATCGGAAATCTGTATTTTAGGGCGCCGATTTTTTATTCTTTATTTCTTTATTTAATCTTTATTTAACTAGGCAAGTCAGTTAAGAACACATTCTTGTTTTCAAGGAGCGGTGGGTTAACTGCCTCGTTCAGGGGCAGAAAGACAGATTTTCACATTGTCAGCTCGGCGGATCCAATCTTGCAACCTTACAGTTAACTAGTCCAACGCAATAACGACCTGCCTCTCTCTCGTTGCACTCCACAAGGAGACTGCCTGTTACGCAAATGTAGTAAGCCAAGGTAAGTTGCTAGCTAGCATTAAACTTATCTTATAAAAAACAATCAAACATAATCACTAGTTAACTACACATGGTTGATGATATTACTAGATATTATCTATCGTGTCCTGTGTTGCATATAATCTGACTGAGCATACAAGTATCTAAGTATCTGACTGAGCGGTGGTAGGCAGAAGCAGGTGCGTAAACATTCATTCAAACAGCACTTTCATGCGTTTTGCCAGCAGCCCTTCGTTGTGCGTCAAGCATTGCTCTGTTTATGACTTCAAACCTATCAACTCCCGAGATGAGGCTGGTGTGACCAAAGTGAAATGGCTGGCTAGTTAGCGCACGCTAATAGCGTTTCAAACTTCACTCGCTCTGAGCCTTGGGGTGGTTGTTTCCCTTGCTCTGCATGGGTAACGCTGCTTCGATGTGGTGGCTGTTGTCATTGTGTTGCTAGTTCGAGCCCAGGAAGGAGCGAGGAGAGGGACGGAAGCTATACTGTTACACTGGCAATACCAAAGTGCCTATAAGAACATCCAATAGTCAAAGGTTAATGAAATACAAATGGTATAGAGGGAAATAGTCCAATAATAACTACAACCTAAAACTTCTTACCTGGGAATATTGAAGACTCATGTTAAAAGGAACCACCAGCTTTCATATGTTCTCATGTTCTGAGCAAGGAACAGAAACGTTAGCTTTCTTACATAGCACATATTGCACTTTTACGTTCTTCTCCAACACTTTGTTTTTACATTATTTAAACCAAATTGAACACGTTTCATTATCTACTTGAGGCTAAATTGATTTTATTGATGTATTGTATTAAGTTAAAATACAGTGCCTTGCGAAAGTATTCGGCCCCCTTGAACTTTGCGACCTTCTGCCACATTTCAGGCTTCAAACATAAAGATATAAAACTGTATTTTTTTGTGAAGATTCAACAACAAGTGGGACACAATCATGAAGTGGAATGACATTTATTGGATATTTCAAACTTTTTTAACAAATCAAAAACAGAAAAATTGGGCGTGCAAAATTATTCAGCCCCTTTACTTTCAGTGCAGCAAACTCTCTCCAGAAGTTCAGTGAGGATCTCTGAATGATCCAATGTTGACCTAAATGACTAATGATGATAAATACAATCCACCTGTGTGTAATCAAGTCTCCGTATAAATGCACCTGCACTGTGATAGTCTCAGAGGTCCGTTAAAAGCGCAGAGAGCATCATGAAGAACAAGGAACACACCAGGCAGATCCGAGATACTGTTGTGAAGAAGTTTAAAGACGGATTTGGATACAAAAAGATTTCCCAAGCTTTAAACATCTCAAGGAGCACTGTGCAAGCGATAATATTGAAATGGAAGGAGTATCAGACCACTGCAAATCTACCAAGACCTGGCCGTCCCTCTAAACTTTCAGCTCATACAAGGAGAAGACTGATCAGAGATGCAGCCAAGAGGCCCATGATCACTCTGGATGAACTGCAGAGATCTACAGCTGAGGTGGGAGACTCTGTCCATAGGACAACAATCAGTCGTATATTGCACAAATCTGGCCTTTATGGAAGAGTGGCAAGAAGAAAGCCATTTCTTAAAGATATCCATAAAAGGTGTCGTTTAAAGTTTGCCACAAGCCACCTGGGAGACACACCAAACATGTGGAAGAAGGTGCTCTGGTCAGATGAAACCAAAATTGAACTTTTTGGCAACAATGCAAAACGTTATGTTTGGCGTAAAAGCAACACAGCTCATCACCCTGAACACACCATCCCCACTGTCAAACATGGTGGTGGCAGCATCATGGTTTGGGCCTGCTTTTCTTCAGCAGGGACAGGGAAGATGGTTAAAATTGATGGGAAGATGGATGGAGCCAAATACAGGACCATTCTGGAAGAAAACCTGATGGAGTCTGCAAAAGACTTGAGACTGGGACGGAGTTTGTCTTCCAACAAGACAATGATCCAAAACATAAAGCAAAATCTACAATGGAATGGTTCAAAAATAAACATATCCAGGTGTTAGAATGGCCAAGTCAAAGTCCAGACCTGAATCCAATCGAGAATCTGTGGAAAGAACTGAAAACTGCTGTTCACAAATGCTCTCCATCCAACCTCACTGAGCTCGAGCTGTTTTGCAAGGAGGAATGGGAAAAAATGTCAGTCTCTCGATGTGCAAAACTGATAGAGACATACCCCAAGCAACTTACAGCTGTAATCGCAGCAAAAGGTGGCGCTACAAAGTATTAACTTAAGGGGGCTGAATAATTTTGCACGCCCAATTTTTCAGTTTTTGATTTGTTAAAAAAGTTTGAAATATCCAATAAATGTCGTTCCACTTCATGATTGTGTCCCAGTTGTTGTTGATTCTTCACACAAAAAATACAGTTTTATATCTTTATGTTTGAAGCCTGAAATGTGGCAAAAGGTCGCAAAGTTCAAGGGGGCCGAATACTTTCGCAAGGCACTGTAAGTGTTCATTCAGTATTGAACAATTTCCAAACGCCTGAAGGTACCACGTTCATCTGTACAAACAATAGTACGCAAGTATAAACACCATGGGACCACGCAAGTGTCATACCGCTCAGGAAGGAGATGCGTTCTGTCTCCTAGAGATGAACGTACTTTGGTGCGAAAAGTGCAAATCAATCCCAGAACAACAGCAAAGGACCTTGTGAAGATGCTGGAGGTAACATGTACAGAAGTATCTATATCCACAGTAAAACAAGTCCTATATCGACCTAACCTGAAAGGCCGCTCAGCAAGGAAGAAGCCACTGCTCCAAAACTGCCATGAAAAGGCAGACTTTCTGGAGAACTTTCTGGAGAAATGTCCTCTGGCCTGATCAAAGAAAAATAGAACTGTTTGGTCATAATGACCATCGTTATGTTTGGAGGAAAAAGGGGGAGGCTTGCAAGCCGAAGAACACCTTCCCAACCGTGAAGCACAGGTGTGGCAGCATCATGTGGGGGTGCTTTGCTGCAGGAGGGACTAGTGCACTTCACAAAATAGATGGCATCATGAGGGAGGACAATTATGTGGATATATTGAAGCAACATCTCAAGATATCAGTCAGGACGTTAAAGTTTGGTCGCAAATGTGTCTTCCAAATGGACAATACTTCCAAAATTGTGGAAAAATGGCTTAAGGACAACAAAGTCAAGGTATTGGAGTGGCCATCACAAAGCCCTGACCTCAATCCCATAGAACATTTGTGGGCAGAACTGAAAATGCGTGTGCGAGCAAGGGGGCCTACAAACCTGACTCGGTTACATCAGCTCTGTCAGGAGGAATGGGCCAAAATTCACCCAACTTATTGTGGGAAGCTTGTAGTAGGCTTTCTGAAACATTTGACCCATGTTAAACAAGTCAATGCTACCAAATACTAATTGAGTGTATGTAAACTTCTGACCCACTGGGAATGTGATGAAAGAAATAAAAGCTTAAATGAATCATTCTCTCTACTATTATTCTGACATTTCACATTCTTAAAATAAAGTGGTGATCCTAACTGACCTAAGACAGAGAATTTTTACTAGGACAAAATGTCAGGAATGATGAAAAACTGAGTTTAAATGTATTTGGCTAAGGTGTATGTAAACTTCCGACTTCAATTCTATGTCTGTCACAGCGCGCAACGTATGTGACTCGGAAGCCATTTTCTTGCCCATTTACTTCAACATATACCAGTTAATGAGTTTCTCCATAGAAACTAACGGGATAATTATTTTTCTTTCTGGGGAACAATGACATATGTCAATATGTCTTTGTTGTAAATGTTCTGTGGCCAAAGTTGCTGAGTTAATTGAAAATAATGTCATTGTTGATTATATGCTTTTTCATTAGGCCATTTTCTCTTGAAACATATGGTCTTTCCACAAGAATCTCATGGAAACATATATATATTTTTAAAGTTAGTAATTTATAAAGTACCAAAATTACCATAGATTGCCATAGATTACTTGTTAATAACCAAAATTACAGAAGGTAAATTACCATAGCTTTGCAACCCTAGATTTTCGGTATACTGTCTGTCAATACGGACTTCACGTCATATCATGTCACATCACCCATTTTGCCAGGGAAAGAGCTTACCGGTCTGGCTGCCATTTTCAAACCCAGCTTGTCAACTCTTCTTCCCTTTCTATCTCTGTGAAAACGTGAAAGAGCCCTCAAACCAAATCTGACCTGTTCAGGATTTGCCCTGTGATATTACAATGGTTGAGAATAATTTGAGCTCGGCTTCTCCTTCACTTCCGTGAAATAAATAATGGAGACTTAGCTGTTCCTTTTCTCTTATTACATTTTTCTTATCAAGCCATGGTGAAGATGTTTTGAACGGACTTCAGTAACACGAGGGTTATATTTTTGGTTTTATGTCTGTCTGGAAGCGAACACTGATAAGAAAGACAGAAAGTACAAAAACTACTGACATTTCACTCTGGGCTACTCAGTGCAATGCCAGCCATGTCTGCTCCACCTCTCCCACAGTAAAGGCTTCCTGCAGTCTGTGTACAAAGGTGACTGTAGCAATGTGTCAGCCATGGTGACATGTGACAAGCCTTTAATTCTCCTTACATGACTCTGTTGCAGCCAGAGTGTGAACGAATGATTAATGTGAGAACAGTTAGGTGACACCAGCCATGTTTTACATCCAACGTCCAAGTACACAAGACTATTTAAAAAGTTCTGTTAAAAAAAAAAGTTCCAGTTAATTACTGTAACCTCTAGATATATGCTATTTTTCCACACAAAAGTCACTGAAAATAAGTCATTATAAAAGCACTGCTGGGGTTTTGAATCAGTAGTGGTAACAAGAGTAAAGACAGCTACCTAATGGATAAAAAAAACTCCATATACAGTACCAGTCAAAAGTTTGGACACCTACTCATTGCAGGGTTTTTCTTTATTTTTAATATTTTCTACATTGTCGAATAATAATAAAGACATAAACACTATGAAAAAACTCATATGGAATCATGTAGTAACTAAAAAAGGGTTAAACAAATCAAAATATATTGAAAATAGATTCTTCAAAGTAGCCACTCTTGATGACAGCTTTGCACACTCTTGGCATTCCCTCAACCACCTTCATGAGGTAGTCACCTGGAATGCATTTCAATTAACAGGTGTGCCTTGTTAAAAGTTCATTTGTGGAATTTCATTCCTTCTTAATGCATTTGAGCCAATGAGTTGTGCTGTGACAAGGTAGGGGTGGAATACAGAAGATGGTCTTTTACCAAATAAGGCTAAGTCTATATTATGGCAAGAACAGCTCAAATAAGCAAAGAGAAACGACAGTCCATCTTTACTTTAAGACATGAAGGTCAGTCATTATGGAAAATGTCAAGAACTTTTAAAGTTTCGTCAAGTGCAGTTGCAAAAACCATTAAGCAATATGTTGAAACTGGCTCTCATGAGGACCGCCACAGAAAAGGAAGGTGCAGAGTTACTTCTGCTGCAGAGGATAAGTACATTAGAGTTAACTGCACCTCAGATTGCAGCCCAAATAAATACTTCATAGAGTTCAACATCAACTGTCCAGAGACTGTTATTCAGGCCTTCATGGTCGATTTTCTGCAAAGAAACCACTACTAAAGGACACTAAGAAGAAGTGACTTGCTTGGGCCAAGAAACACGGGCAACAGACATTAGACCAGTGGAAAATCTGTCCTTTGGTCTGATGAGTCCACACTTGAGATTTTTGGCTCCTCATCAATCTACACATAATACCCCATAAAAGTGTTATTTTTCCTCATTCATCTACACAGAATACCCCATAATGACAAAGCATAAACTATTTTTTATAAATGTAGGCTAATTTATAAAAACATAAAAATTGTAAAATCACATTTACATAAGTATTCAGACCCTTTACGCAGTACTTTGTTGAGGCAGCTTTGGCAGTGATTACAGCATTGAGTCTTCTTGAGTATGACGCTACAAGCTTGGCACACCTGTATTTGGGGAGTTCCTTCCATTTCTTCTCTGCAGATCCTCTCAAGCTCTGTCAGGTTGGATGGGGAGCATTACAGCACAGCAATTTTCAGAGATGCACAACTCTCCAGAGATGTTTGATCGAGTTCAAGTCCGGGCTCTGGCTGGGCCACTCAAGGACATTCAGAGACGTGTCCCGAAGCTACTCCTGTGTTGTTTTGGCTGTGTGCTTAGGGTCGTTGTCCTGTTGGAAGGTGAACCTTCGCCCCAGTCTGAGGTCCTGAGCGCTCTAGGAAGAGTCTTGGTGGTTCCAAACTTACTCCATTTAAGAATGATGGAGGCCGCTGTGTTCTTGGGGACCTTCAATGCTGTATAATCTTTTTTTGTACCCTTCCCTAGATCTGTGCCTCAACATAAACCTGTCTTGGAGCTCTACGGACAATTCCTTCGACCTCATGGCTTGGTTTTTGCTCTGATATGCACTGTCAACCCATAGGACCTTAGATAGACAGGTGTGTGCCTTTCCACATGTCCAATCAACTTAATTTACCACAGGTGGACTCCAAGTTGTAGAAACATCTCAAGGATGATCAATGGAAACAGGATGCACCTGAGCTCAATTTTGAGTCTCATAAGAAAGGATCTGAATACTTATGTACATTTTTTTATTTTACCTTTATTTAACTAGGCAAGTCAGTTAAGAACAAATTCTTATTTTCAATGACGGCCTAGGAACAGTGGGTTAACTGACTGTTCAGGGGCAGAACGACAGATTTGTACCTTGTCAGCTCGGGGGTTTGAACTTGTAACCTTCCGGTCACTAGTCCAACGCTCTAACCACTAGGCTACCCTGCCGCCCCAAATAAGGTATTTCTGTTTTTATTTTATTTTAATACATTTGCTAAAATAAAATAAAAACGTTTTTCTCTTAGTCATCATGTGTTATTGTGTGTAGATTGATGAGGAAATGGTTTTATTTAATCCATTTTAGAATAAGGCTGTAACAACAAAATGTGGAACAAGTCAAAGGGTATGAATACTTTCCGAAGGCACTGTATGGTTGTGTGTGTGAAATAAAGAGATAGAGAGAACAAATGAATAATGAGTGCATGATAAATGGAAAGGGGAGAGAGAGAAAGAGAGAGAGAGAATCTGAGAGAAGGCATGAGGATGGTTTAATGGTGGAATTGTTGAGTGACAGACAAGGTGATGATGGGGACTAACACAGAATGCCTGGCTTATCATGGCTGACACAGAGAAGACACATCCCACATTGATGGCGAGTGATGTAATAATGATGATATTATGGATATCAAGTAAATTTACGCCTAGTCAAATGCTACATTGGCTGTCACAATGCTGTTGCTAGCCACACTCTCCTTTCTGAAGAAAATGACCATATCACACAACTGTTGGTAAAGCATGAAAGAATGGAATATACTTATGGAATGCACTAAAATGCATAGGTTTTTCTTTAAAGGAGCTATATGTAGTTTAAACAATAATTGAGTAAATAGCTGAAGGATGGGCCTGGAGAAATGTAACCCCATGTTTGAGGCAATACAGTGTTTGTTTACATGGTTATGTTGTTTACAAACAAAGGAGTAAAACAAGCTTATATTTTGGGTTCTGATGGGCTAACACAATTGAACTAAGCTCATTCGGCATGTATAAGTTATATTATTCAAGAATCAATAGGTATATATCATGAATTTAAAGATAAAACAAATGATGCAGCAATCACAGATTGCCCCTTTAAGTAAAGAAGGATATATACTGAACAAAAATATAAACGCAACATATAAAGTGTTGGTCTCATGTTTCATGAGATGAAATAGTAGAATTTCTGGGGTCTTTTAAGTTCTACTAAGCTATATGGAATTGTTTTAAGAAGGTCATACCAAGGATAATTTTGCTATTTGAATTAGAATGTTAAGACCCCTTGAAGTATCAAAAACAAATATAAAAAAACAAATTCACTACACGGAACGACAGAGAGTCCCCCAAAAAATACAAAAAGGACATGTACTTAACCCCTTGTTTTTTGTATTTTTTTTCTCTCCAATTCCGTGGTATCCAATTGGTAGTAGTTACAGTCTTGTATCATCGCTGCAACTCCGTATGGACTTGGTAGAGGTGAAGGTCGAGAGCCATGCGTCCTCCGAAACACAACCCAACCCAACCCAACCAAGCCGCACTGCTTCTTGACACAATGCCCATCCAACGCGGAAGCCAGCCGCACCAATGTGTCGGGTGAAATACTGGACAACTGGCGACTGTGTCAGTGTGCACTGCGCCCGGCCCACCAAAGGAGTCGCTAGTGCACGATGTGACAAGGATTTCCCTGCCGGCCAAACCCTCCCCTAATCTGGACGACGCTGGGCCAATTGTGCGCCGCCCCATGGGCCTCCCGGTCGCGGCCTGGCTGCAGCAGAGCCTGGACTCGAACCCAGAATCTCTAGTGGCACAGCTAGCACTACAATGCAGTTCCTTAGACCACTGCGCCACAACCTCTTATTTTTGGCACTAAACAGTCTCCATGCATTTTTTCAGCTGGCACCAGGAAACCTTCAGACAAGTCTTGTGAGGGGGCAAAACAATCGACATGTACGTGTTCATGAGAGTCTCACCTTTCAACAAAGTGGTTATATTAGTGTGTATTCCAAACTGTTTGGACGCTACAGACAGAAGTTGGCAGATCAGCTGTACCAAATTCAGATGAGTTCCAAGACACTCGTATGGCAAAATGGAGAACACCATAGCGTTCATGACAGTAAGCCAAATCGTTAAGACACAACAGACGTTTTTATGAGAAAAAACATTTTCAAGATGTTTCATGGTCTGACAAACATCGCTCTAGCTCTTTCACCGCAGATGCGGATGTGCGATATAGTTTTTAGGGAGCGAGCAATTGGCATGCTGAATGCAGGAATGTCCACCAGAGCTGTTGCCAGATAACTGAATGTTAATTTCTCTAGCATAAGCTGCCTCCAATGTCGTTTTAGAGAATTTGTCAGTACTTCCAAACGGCCTCACAACCGCAGACCATGTGTAAACACGCCAGCCCAGGGCCTCCACATCTGGCTTGTTCACCTCCGGAATCGTCTGCGACTAGCCACCCAAACAGCTGATGAAACTGTGGGTTTGCACAACAGACACATTTCTGCACCACCTGTCAGAAACATCTCGGGAAGCTGATCTGTGTGCTTGTCTTCCTCACCAGGGTCTTGACCTGACTGCAGTTCGGTGTCGGAACTGACTTCAGTGGGCAAATTCTCACCTTCGATGGCCACTGGCACGCTGGAGAAGTGTGCTCTTCACGTATCAATTCTGGTTTCAACTGTACTGTGCAAATGGCAGACAGCGTGGGCGTCGTGTGGGCAAGTGGTGTGCTGATGTCAACGTTGTGAACAGAGCACCCCATGTTGGCGGTGGGGTTATGGGAAGGCATAAGCTACGGACAAGGAACACAATTGCATTTTATCAATGGCAATTTGATTGAACAGAGATACCGTGACGAGATCCCGAGATCCCGAGGCCCATTGTCGTGCCATTCATCTGCCGCCATCACCTCATGGTCACACCAGATACTGACTGGTTTCCATAGATTAGGACCTAATGAATTTATTTCAATTGACTGATTTCCTTAAATGAACTGTAATTCAGTAAAATCGCTGGAATTGTTGCATGTTGTGTTTATATGTGTGTATAGTGTAGTTATGTTAAAAAGCTTAAAGGTCAAGTTATCTTTTTTTTAAAACAAATCTCTATTTTTATCACTGGTGGGGTAAGTTTCTCAAAACTAAGTGAAATTCCAATTTACATAAAAAAAGACATTTGATTAATAAAAAAAAGTGAACTTTCCTTTAACAATATTACCAGTTAGCACATTGTGCTTATACAGTATACCTTTACTGATTTACATGCTTTGATTTTCAAATAGTGTTAATAACATGCATTTACACAAATGTCAATTAGCTTCTGTGCATTAACAAAGTGGATTGGAAAAAAAGGTGCTATCTCGAACCTAAAAGTGTTATTTGGCTGTCCTCATTGCAGAACCCTTTGAAGAACCCTTTTTGGTTCCAGGTAGAACCATTTTGGGTTCCATCTAGAGCCCTTTCAACCTCCCTATTACCCTTGTGAGAGTGAGGCCAAGAGAGAATCCTGTTTGAAGGGTGCGGGCAATGGTGTATTAAATTAATTGTGATTAGTGGGGAAAGCTTGGTGGGACATCCAAAGAAATAGAGATATCCTTATCGGTGTCACACCATTCATGCTAAGCAGCACACAGACAAATGAGATGATATATCTAATCGTGTGAACCTGCAAGAATCAGGTCAGGTCTCCCTTTGCAGTGCTCACTCTGACTCAAAGTAAACTGTATGGAATAAATAAACATAGAATTAACTGGAAATTGCAATTGAAGTAACATTTAAAGCCCCCATGCAGTGTTTTAAGTGTTTCAATCATCAATGTATGTCTAATCAATCTCTGTGTGTGTTTATTTCATGAAAATAACTCTAAATATATTTTTCTAATTTATTTCCCAGAGCCAGGTATTGCCATTGAAATGCTCAATCTGATCGTGTGGCGTGTTGATACAAATTGAAATATATTTACATACACAGCCCAGATTGGCAGATGGGATCATCTAGACTATTAAGCCTATCCTGCTTACGCCTTCAAAACAGGAGGATGCATATGCAAATAAAACATGACTGGTCATTGGTCAGAATATTCAGATCAGATTGTGATGTCATGCTCTGGGCCAAAAACTCTATCCCACCTGAACAGGCAGTTTTTTCTCTCCAAAACCTCTTACACTAAAAGGCCATTATCATAATTTTCACAATTTCAGAGTGTTATTTCAACCTCATAGTGTGAAAATATCATTAAAAAAATCTGGAAATCACGTCATTACATTTCAAGTATTGAGTCTTAGAATTTCCCTAAGTCTTCTGCAGCAGTGGAGACTCCTCAGAGGACAAAGGGGAGGACCATCCAACTCAGTGAATTTCCTAAAAAAATAATAATAATAAACTGGATAAAACTATACTAAACATATTCACGTTACCAAATAACTGATTAAAACACGCTGTTATACAATGGTCTACAGTAGTTTTAACAGAACCCTCTAGGGTAGCACCATGATGTAGCCGGAGGAGAGCTATTTTCCATCCTCCTCTGGGTACATTGACTTCAATTCAAAACCTAGGAGGCTCATGGTTCTCAACCCTTCCATAGATTTACACAGCAATTATGACAACTTCTGGAGGATGTCTATCAGAGCTCTTGCAACCTATCAGAGCTCTTGCAATATGAACTGACATGTTGTCCATCCAATCAAATGATCAGAGAATGAATCTAATACTGAAAGCATAGGCTAAAGCTAGCTAGCACTGTAGTATAAAGTGAGGTGAGTAGTTGACACAAAGAGAGAGAAAGACAATAGTTGAACAGTGTATGTATAGTTGAACAAATGTATTTCTTCAAAAATTAAGGTGAAGTAGCAGAATGAGAGAGAGAGAAAGAGAGAGAGCTAGCTAGCCATATTTCATTGTATTTGTTTCTTCTTAGTTTACCTTTCACTTTAGTAGCTAATGCAGCAAATTTATCCCACTCAACAAACAGAGAGGAATGTTATTTATGATAGCTAGCTAGCTAAGGCTATCCAACACAGCAACTCTTCCAAGTCAAGGTAAGCTTTTGGTTTTCTTAATGTATTGCCACCGGGGCCCACAGGTGTAACTGATGTACTGCTTGTGTGACAGGTTAAAGGAAATATTCATAGCCTGTTATACATTAAAAAGTATTAGTAAGTTCATAGTATGTGAGGATCTTAAAACATCTAAGGTTAAACAGATGCATTCAGTATTAGTTGATAGAGATTGATAACATTCATATAATTGTGTTAAAGTTCAAATCCGTCAAGCATACAAAGGGTACGAATTGTGAGAGTAATGTGTAAATGTTATATTGATTACTTTATTTTGTGGTGCCTAAAAGTGTTAATCTGTGATCTACGAAATGCTCTTAATCTATGAGCCGGAGATCGATTGCTCTGGTCTCCACCCATATTTCCTGGGGAAATCGCGGTATTTTCTCATTGAACTAAAAGTTGAATTGAGAATACAACAACGTCGTGATTATTTCTCCCCTGTTTTCAGGTACTTTATTGATGATAAAAAAGGAGTAATTTAAATGTAATAACTCGCTAACGTTAAGAGTGTTTAAGGTGTGTCTTAGTAACATCTTGAGGAAGTTAGAGTTAAGTTTGCAGAGAGTAATATTAGCCCTGCTCGGTTGTAGCGAAGAATAGCATCGTACTGAGAGTAGCTGCCATCTTATGTCGATTGTGAATGAATATGTGCGTTGTTAATAAGATATTTTGCTGTGTTATTTGTATAATGGTTTTTCTGTTGTTTTGTAATGTGTTACTTTTGTGAAATGATTGAACTAAAAGTTGAATTGAGAATACAACACCGTATCACTCTCGTGATGATTTCTCCCCTGTTTTCAGGGGCGTAACACTTGCTGTTGTACACATGGATTGGATTGTGGGTTTACGACGTAGGCTGTGTAGTGGTTAGAGGTTATGGTATGAAGTTTTGGCTTCAGAGGTTTTTGCGCCTGGTCACAGACAGCTGTTGTGTTGTGCACTGAAGTCCACATGCGAATGGAAAAGGTGAGAGGAAGAGAGCACATAGATGTGAGAAGGAATTATATAACAAACAAAGTGATGATGCGGTATGTGGTTACTATGAAAATGAACTGTGTGTGCAGGTGATATGGGGTGTATTCCATCTGCCGATTTGAAAACATTTCTTAAATGGAAGCAAGCGGAATGAAAAGGGGAGGGACCTACCCGAATTTGTCCAATAGAAGCTATTATTTTAGTTTCAGAATGGAACGTTTTGCAACTGTTTGGACTAATGATTACATTCCAGATCAGCTAGATGCAGGCGAGAGTACAGTTGTAGCAACCTCATGATGGGCATAGGGCAAATTTGAGTATCATGTAGTAGCCTAAGCCTATCGATGTTTACATTGAGCTGGGTGGATGGAATATGAATGACAGTCATCCAAAAAAACCTGGCCTCCCTAATTTTAAACGGCACCGACTTGGCTAAATCCAATAAAGCAAAGACTTCAGATATGAAGAATTCAGAAACCCAATATAGCCTGTATCAGGTGTATACTTTTTCAATCGTCACTCCAAGGATTAGGAGCAACAATCCACCACATTGAGTCTGTGTTCTCTGCTGCTTTTCTGCACTGCAAGAGGCGGAGATGAAGCTGAAGAAACATCCTCTTATCTTTGGTCCTCATGTGTTGGGCTGTTTTGTGTTAGATCGTGTGAGGTCAACCAATCAAATCAAACTTTGAGATTGTCAATAAATCCTATGGAGGTTTCTTTTGTAGATTGTTTCCCTAGTCTTCCACAATGGATGACATCGTGATGTTCCAACGAGCCAAAAGAGTAGATGATTTAAAGCAGCAATCAAATCTATGCTAAAAACACTAAAACTAGCATCGGAGACGGACCCAAAAATAGCAACGCCGTCAAAGGTTAACGCATGCTAGATTCAGCATCGTGGGCACGAGTGGCAAGGATTTTTTTAAATTCTGTAGATAATCCTGGAAAATTTAGCCTTACATAACATCATGCAAAATGTACTCATATCTAACAGCTATGCCAGTTGTGGTAAGCTCTAACCTTAAGTACCTACATTGTCATATTGATTTTGTATCCGCATTGACTACTATTAGTTTCATTATGAACCAGCAAAGTAGGCCTATATTCTCTGTAGTGGAGCCATGAAGTAAGTCTCATTCTCCTAATTGAATAGAGGGCATATGGTCACAGCACAGCAGCAGATGTGTAAACATTTGTTGTGATTAATTAGATCCCTCTCTCTCTCCCTCCTCGATCGCTGTTTAGCAGGCCATCACCTGAGTCCAGCACATTCATGTCATCACTCTCTCACTCCCTCCTTCCATCTCTCCCTGTCTCTCACCCTCTTTCTCTGTGAAGATTGAAATGAATGCTGAGGCACAACCCTCTACTCCTTCTTTCCTGCTAACTGTTTGTCTTTCCTCAGCTCAGATCTGATCTGTTAGCTCCTGTCACTCTCCTGTTAGCCTCCTGCCTCTGTCTATCTATCTAAAGAGGGGCTTACAGAAAGGTTTTGTAATTATGTTCCTATCAATAGGAGGCAATTGAAGTTTGGACACACTGACTCGATTGGTTTCTGTTGAAGAGGAGCTGAAGAGGGATGATGTCATCATGCCATGCATAAGGGAGTTATTTAATGTGTGTGTGTGTATAATGTTCGCTGCATAACACTCGTTCTGTAGCTGCATTTCCTCTTTTCCTCTTCTTACACACTAACACTGAACTTTTAAGGTTTGTTATGAGCATTTCACATCCAGCAAATTTTTATCCAAATGCTCAAATGATTAACCTCTTTTATGCTATGTGGTTGGGTGTCAATGTCCTGTCACAGACAGAAATTGAAAAATACAACACAAAAATAACTAATATTCCTAAAGCCTTTCAAAAAAAGATGCACACTTATAAAAAAGGGTTCTTCGGCTGTCCACATAGGAGAACCCTTTTTGGTTCCAGGCAGAACCTGTTTTTGTTCCGGGTAGAACCCTTTTGGGTTTCATGTAGAACCATCTGTAGAAAAGGTTCTACATGGAACCCAAAAGGGAACCTGGAACAAAAAAGGGTTCTTCATAGGGTTCTCCTATGGGAACAGCCGAAGAACCATTTAAGGTTCTAGATAGCACCTTTTTTTTCCCCGAAGAGTGTAAAAGCCAGAGCTTGACATTCAGGTAAATTTGCCAGTGCCAACTGAAAGCTACTGGCCCGAATTAAAGTGTTTGACATCAACAAGCTCACATCTCCTGAAATAAATAAAAGCTTTAACCGTTGAGTGAAGAAATCGCTTCAGTCCATTAGCCAGTGCAGAGGAAGAAGACCAGGGCACAGTTGAAACCACGTGGAGTAACATCAAGAATGAGTACACAGAAACCGCAAAGAAAGTTATTGGCATTTTAAAGAAAAAGGGCAAGAAGTGGTTAACACAAGATACATGGAAGAAACTAGATGAGAGAAAGCTGGCCAAAGATAAACTGCGGAGCACAAAATGATTGAGTGAGCACAGCAAGAATATAAGACCAAGGACAAAAAGGTAAAAAAGAGTGCTCTAAGGCAGTGGATCCAAAATGTTTATAGTCCCCTACCTCTTCAAACATTCAACCATCAGCTGCGTACCCTCTCTAGCATCAGGGTCAGCACACTCTCAAATGTTGTTTTTGCCATTATTGTAAGCCTGCCTGCCACACACACACTATACCATACATTTATTAAACATGAGAACGAGTGTGAGGTTTTTGTCACCCGACGGCATTGCGCGTGCCCCTGTTTGGGAATACCTGCTCTAATGGATAAGAGAGCCGTTCTCTAGGAATTGGCCAGTGAGGCAGAACCCTTGGTTTAAATTTCTTAAGTAAAAATACTTTAAAGTACTCCTCAGTGGTGGGAAAAAGTACCTAATTGTCATAATTGAGTAAAAGTACAAATATCGCCATCCCTTTGGCAAATCAGATCACAACTCCATCTAACTCCCTTCCTATAGGCAGAAACTCAAACAGAAAGTACCTGTGCTAAGGTCTATTCAATGCTGGGCTGACCAATCGGAATCCATGCTTCTAGATTGAGTGGACTGGGATCACACAGCCTGGGATATGTTCCCGGTAGCATCCGAGAAGAACATTGACGTATACACGGACACGGTGACTGACTTCGTCAGGAAGTGTATAGGCGATATTGTTCCCACTGTGACTATTAAAAACTACCCAGTACATAGGGCCAGCCAAATGAAATTTGAGATATTAGCTAACCAAGCGATAATCATCTCTGTCCCTCGCGTTTTCAGTAGCGTGAGTAGGCCACATTATATTTCTTTGTTTACCGCGAGTTCCGGTAATACATCACAAAAAATAACACAGAAAACGTTAGAATGTAAGACAATTACTAGTAAAACCGTTCCCTTGTTTAAGGGGATCCTATATTATGCTTGAAAGTCTACAAAGTAGGATTGGCTTGCACGAGATGCTAGAGCTAACAAAGGGAGAGCAGCCATTTAGTTTTTCCTATGTCATGTTGAAATTCCTCGGTCTTGGGCGACTGAAGTCCCGCGCTTTGTACTTCCTTTTGATTTCAGCTTTCTGTGATCAGTGACCCCTGGTGGTGAAGAATCGGCAGTAATCTAAAAATATATATTATTTATGTGACACCCAACGTGTATCACGTTTAACTAGTGGTTACTTATGATATCCAGCCAATCTCAACTGACTGGATATCATTGCCTCATTCAATTTAACTAAGAGGTAAAATTGCAAGAATTACCTTTTTCAAATGGACATTTGAAATAATATTCAAATTGATTGTTTTGTACAAATGAGACAATTGAAACGTTTCCACATTAACCTTGATACAGCTACGCTTTCAGGTTAATTAAAGTTTAATTCCCAAATAACCTATACAGGTTTGATTTATCGTTAACATTGATTAATCAGTCAAATTTGCTTTTGCAAAGCTCATTGAGTACAAACCCCCAGTACTGACGGAAGTCCCGCCTTCGCAGGAATCCCATGTGGCTTCAGCCTTAGGGATATGTGAACCTGGTGATGAATGTACCTATCACGCCCTGACCATAGAGCTTTTTATGTCTCTATTTTGGTTTGGTCAGGGTGTGATTTGGGTGGGCATTCTATGTTCTTTATTTGTAGGTTTTGTGTTTCTATGTTTTGCCCAGGTATGGTTCTCAATCAGGGACAGCTGTCTATCGTTGTCTCTGATTGGGAATCATACTTAGGCAGCCTGTTTTGCCACCTTAGGTTGTGGGATGTTTTTTGTTAGCTCTGTGTAGCCTTCAGAACGTGACGTTTGTTGTTCTTTTGTTGTTCTGTTTAGTGTTCAGTTGTAATTAAAGTATGAACACTTATCACGCTGCACCTTGTTCCACTTCTTCTGACGAGCATTACAGTACCCTAACATTTAAAATACTGTTTACACTTCTGATAATCCAGCTAATCTCAATTGATAAGATGTCATCGTCTCATGAAATTTAATAAGTTAAATTGTCGAACATACCTTTTCAGGTTCTTCCAATTAAATGAGACATTTTAAACATTCCCATATTAACCTAGATGAACCAACTTCTCAGGTTAATTAAAGTTGAATTCCCAGATAGCCTAACCAGGTATGATTAATCATTATCATTGATTAATCAATTCAATTTGCTTTGCAAATTCATTCACGTTCAACTCCAACATTCCGGATACAGTAGTGATTGTTCATTAACATCTAGAAATGGATTAAAATAGTTTTTGCAGTTTCCAATGAATTCTCAACCCAAACTTTGAAAAAAATAGGAAACTTTTTCCTCTCAATCTTTCAAATAATGTGCAAGTTATCAGAGGGGGTGGTCTCCACTCCCCCACTCATTTGTGAACTCTCGCCCATTAAAGGATTGATCTCTGACCTCAGCAACGATACCAACCCTAACTATGTCATTGGCGGAAAAACTGTAGAAATCACAACAAACTCTTTCCGAAATCAACCTTCGGGCGCATGCCTTGTAAAGGTTCTCTCCAGTTTAGCCCTGATGTCTTGCCATCCAAGATTGACATCGGGCCAATACCGCAGTGCACAGCTGAAGCACGAGCAGGAAATGGTAGACATAAAGGGACAGGTGGAGAGAACAGGGAAACTAATGACAAAAGCAGAAAAGGGACAAATTATGCTAGCTATGGAACTGCGTTTGAAGACTGAACAATTTAATTAATGTATTTGCAAAAACTTATGACAATGAACGAGCACAAATTCTTCAACAAAATTGTATTCTTCAGGAACAAAATCGTATTCTACAGGATCCACTCGATTTAGCCAAAACTAAATACGACGATGTCCACGCAAAACTAGATAAATCTGACAAGTTATCTACAATCAGGAGAGCAAAACGTGATAACATGCATGCAGTTTTGTTGAACGTTACTCAGAGTAACTCGGAAGCTTATAAGAAATCCTGCTATGGCGTCCGACGAACTATCAAACAGGCAAAGCGTCAATACAGGACTAAGATTGAATCGTACTCCACCAGCCCTGACGCTCGTAGGGTGTTGCAAACCATTACAGCCTACAAAGGGAAGCACAGCCGAGAGCTGCCCAGTGACACAAGCCTACCAGACCAGCTAAACTACTTCTAAACTCGCTTCGAGGAAAATAACACTGAAACATGCATGAGAGCACCAGCTGTTCCGGAAGACTGTGTGATCGCGCTCTCTGCAGCTAATGTGAGTAAGACCTTTAAACAGGTCAACATTCACAAGGCCGCAGGGCCAGACGGATTACCAGGACCGAGTCTGTAATACCAACATGTTTTAAGCAGACCACCATAGTGTCTGTGCTCAAGAACACTAAGGTAACCTGCCTAAATGATTACCGACCCGTAGCACTCACGCATGTAGCCATGAAGTGCTTTGAAAGGCTGGTCATGGCTCACATCAACACACCATCATCCCAGAAACTCTAGACCCACTCCAATTTGCATACCGCCCTACCAAATCCACAGATGATGCAATCTCTATTGCACTCCACACTGCCCTTGAACAAAAGGAACACCTATGTGAAAATGATATTAACTTCTTACGGTACAGGGGGCAGCATTTTCACCTATGGATAAATAGCGTGCCCAATTTCAACTTCCTGCTACTCATGCCAAGAATATAAGATATGCATATTATTAGTAGATTTGGGTAGAAAACACTCTGAAGTTTCTAAAACTGTTTGAATCATGTCTGTGAGTATAACAGAACTTATGTAGCAGGCAAAACCCAGACCTCTAACCGTTCCGATTTTTTTTTTTTAGGTCTCTGTCTGTTCAGTGAGTTCTCATTGGGAAATTATATGTCTTAGGCACTTATTTTCAGTTCCTACCGCTTCCACTGGATGTCACCAGTCTTTTGAATTTGGTTGAGGTTATTCCTTTGTTCAATGAAGAAGTAACACTGTTGAGAGTTGCGCAAGACTTGAAAAGTAGCGTTGGTTTGCTGTCTTCCTGTATTGAACACAGATAGACCCGTCTTCAATTTGATCGATTATTAACGTTTAAAAATACCGAAAGTTGTATTACAAAAGTAGTTTGAAATGTTTTGGCAAAGTTTACAGGCAACTTTTGAGATATTTTGTAGTGATGTTGCGCAAATTGGAAGCAATTTTTTTTCTGGATCAAACGCGCCAAATAAATGGAAATTTTGGATATACTTGTATGGAATTAATTGAACAAAAGGACCAATTGTGATGTTTATGGGACACATTGGAGTGCAAACAAAAGAAGCTCATCAAAGGTAAGGCATGTTTTATATTTTATTTCTGCGTTTTGTGTAGCGCCTGCAGGGTTGAAATATGCTACTCTCTTTGTTTACTGTTGTGCTATCATCAGATAATAGCTTCTTATGCTTTCGCCGAAAAGCCTTTTTTTAAATCTGACATGTTGGCTGGATTCACAACGAGTGTAGCTTTAATTTAGTATCTTACATGTGTGATTTAATGAAAGTTGGATTTTTATATCATTTTATTTTAATTTTCCGCGCTGCATTTTCCCTGGCTTTTGGCCAAGTGGGACGCAAGCGTCCCCTATATATTAAGAAGTTAATTGACCACAGCTCAGCGTTCAACACCATAGTGCCCTCAAAGCTCATCAATAAGCTAAGGAACCTGGGAGTAAACACCTCCCTCTACAATGATCCTGGACTTCCTGACGGGCCGCCCCCAGGTAGTAAGGGTAGGAAACAACACATCCGCCACGCTGATCCTCAACACAGGGGCCCCTCTGGGGTGCATGCTTGGTCCCCTCCTGTACTCCCTGTTCACTCATGACTGCACGGCCAGGCACGACTCAAACACCATCATTGAGTTTGCCAATGACACAACGGTGGTAGGCCTGATCACCGACAACGACGAGACAGCCTATAAAGAAGATGTTAGAGACCTGGCCGTGTGGTACCAGGACAACAACCTCTCCCTCAACGTGATCAAGACAAAGGAGATGATTGTGATCTACTGAAAAAAGAGGACCGAGCACACCCCCATTCTCATCGATGGGGCTGTAGTGGAGCAGGTTGAGAGCTTCAAGTTCCTTGGTGTCCACATCACCAACAAACTAACATGGTCCAAGCACACCAAGACAGTTGTGAAGAGGGCACGACAAAACCTATTCCCCCTCAAGAGACTGAAAAGATTTGGCATGGGCCCTCAGATCCTCAAGGGCCCATTCCAAAAGTAGGAAAACCTAAGTAGGAAAACCTGCAAAATCGGCAGTGCATCAAATACTTGTTCTCCCCACTGTACATATTACCTCGACTAACCGGTTCAAGCAGAAGCACCAGCCTCGGATGAGATTGATGGTATTGAAACTGGCCCACCAGTTGAAACAGAGGTCCAAGCAGCCATCAAGGCTATGAAGAGTGGCAAAGCACCAGGTATTGACTCTCTGCAGGCTACCAAGGTGCTGACTGACCTCTCTCGCAAGATCTGGGACCACAATGTCATACCACAAGACTGGAATAAACAAAAGACTCCACTTCGCCAGATGATTACATGACCCATCAAGTTAGCCAGGTGTGTCCAACGGTGATTACGGCTATCTATTGTATAATAATGCAAAAATATTTGTATCTGGAATTTGTCTCTCAGCATCAGTAGAACACGCCTGACTCTCCTCCACCAGTCATAAAAGGAGAACGGTCTAATGCCCCCCATCAAAAATGGAGCTGGTCCAAGCAAGCACTTGTTCAGAGTGAGCGGTCTGTCTACCAGAGGATGGTTGCTGACTGCAAGACCATCTGTCAAGACCTGCAGCTGTCTCTGGGGGCCCCTCCTGAACCAGCAAGCAAAGACATAGGATGCATTACAGCTTTGATTTTGCTCAACAAGTAAGAAATATGTCCTCCTTTATACTGATTAAGGACATATAGTGGCAAGAGAAAGCATGTGAACCCTTTGGAATTACCTGGATTTCTGCATAAATTTATCATAAAATATGTGATCTTATCTTCATCTACACTACTGTTCGAAAGTTTGGGGTCACTTAGAAATGTCCTTGTTTTTTAAAGAAAAGCATTTTTTTAGTCTATTAAAATAAAATAGCACCCGCAAGACACCAGTCTCAACGTCTACAGTGAAGAGGTGAATCCAGGATGATAGCCAATATGGTTGAGAGGGATGAGGCAAAAGAGATAGCAAATAGGTTTGGCTTTACAACCTATTGGAAACTGTAATGCAAATTGAGAAATCACGTAACATAATTGAATAAAAAGAAGAAACTACACAAAGAATGATAAGAAACAGCTTTGGAGCACCTTCAATGAAATTTTGGCCAAAAAATTTAACTCCACTCCATCATTTATTGAATCAGATGGCTCATTCATCACAAAACACACTGATATTGCCAACTACTTTAATGATTTTTTAATTGGCAAGAAAAGTAAACTCAAATGCCAGCAACAAATGCTGACACTACACATCCAGGTACAGTACCAGTCAAAAGTTTGGACACACCTACTCATTCAAGGGTTTTTCTTTATTTTGACTATATTCTAAATTTCTACAGAATAATAGTGAAGACATCAAAACTGTGAAATAACACATATTGAATCATGTAGTAACCAAAAAAAGTGTTAAACAAATCTAAATATATTTTATATTTGAGATTCTTCAAAGTAGACACCCTTTGTCTTGATGACAGCTTTGCACACTCTTTGCATTCGCTCAACCAACTTCACCTGGAATGCTTTCCCAACAGTCTTGAAGGAGTTCCCACATATTCTGAGCACTTGTTTGCTGCTTTTCCTTCACTCTGCAGTCCAACTCATCTCCAACCATCCCATTTGGTTGAGTTTGGGTGATTGTGGAAGCAAGGTCATCTGATGCAGCACTCTCCTTCTTGATCAAATAGTCCATACACAGCCCAGAGGTGTGTTGGGTCATTCTCCTGTTGAAAAACAAATGATAGTCTCACAAAGCGCAAACAGATGGGATGGTGTATCGCTGCAGAATGCTGTAGTCAACATGCTGGTTAAGTGTGCCTTGAATTCTAAATAAATCACTGACAATGTCACCAGCAAAGCAACCCCACACCATCACACCTCCTCCTCCATGCTTCACGGTGGGAACCACACATGCGGAGATCATCCGTTCACCTATCTGCATCTCACAAATTTGGACTCGTCAGTCCAAAGGACAGATTTCCACAGGTCTAATGTCCATTGCCCAAACAAGTCTCTTCTTCTTCTTGGTTTCCTTTAGTAGTGGTTTCTTTGCAACTGAACAGTTGATGTTGAGATGTGTCTGTTACTTGAACTCTGTGACGCATTTATTTGGGCTGACATTTCTGCGGTTGGTAACGCTAATGAACTTATCCTCTGCAGCAGAGGTAACTATGGGTCTTCCTTTCTTGTGGCGGTCCTCAAGTGAGCTAGTTACATCATAGCGCTTGATGGTTTTTGAGACTGCACTTGAAGAAACTTTCAAAGTTCTTAAAATTTTCCAGATTGACTGACCTTCATGTCTTAAAGTAATGATGGACTGTCATTTCTCTTTGCTTGTTTGAGCTGTTCTTGCCATAATATGGACTTGGTCTTCTACCAAATAGGGCTATCTTCTGTATACCACCCCTACCTTGTCACAACACAATCAATTGGCTCAAACGCATTAAGAAGGAAAGAAATTCCACAAATGAACTTTTAATAAGGCACACCTGTTAATTGAAATGCATTCCAGGTGACTACCCCATAAAGCTGGTTGAGAGAATACCAAGAGTGTGCAAATCTGTCAAGGCAAAGGGTGGCTACTTTAAAGAATCTCAAATATAAAATATATTTTGATTTGTTTAACACTCTTTTGGTTACTACATGATTCCATATGTGTTATTTCTTAGTTTTGATGTCTTCACTATTATTCTACAATGTAAAATTAGTACAAATAAAGAAAAACCCTTGAATGAGTTGGTGTGTCCAATCTTTTGACTGGTACTGTATCTGACCAAATTATAAAAGACAGGTATTGTCATTTTGAATTCTGTAAAGTAAGTGTGGAAGAGGTAAAAAAAAAAAACGTTCTCACCGGGGTCTGAGAACTTGGATGGAAATTACTGAGGATAATCCTATTTGCCATATCTTCAATTTAAGCCTACTAGAAAGTATGTGCCCTCACACCTGGAGGGAAGCAAAAGTTATTCCCCTACCTAAGAAAAGTAAAGCCCCCTGTACTTGCTTATTGCCACCGGGGCCCACCGGTGTAACTGTTTACTGATGTTACTGCATGATTGTAGCGGGTTTACTAACGCGTTAGTTCTATTAGCTATGCTGACTATAAGTTGCTTTAGCTAATACAACGATGTATACTGTGGGCAGCGGTTTGGCTTGGAAAGCTTTTTTGGCCTGGTCACGTACAGCTGTTGTGCATTGAAGTCCACTAGCGAAGGGAAGAGGTGAGAGGCTGCTATGAAAGTGAACTGTGTATGTGTGATCAGAGGTGTATTCATTCCGCTGATTCTGTTGAAAAACATTTCTTAAACAGAAGCACCCTATATCAGCTAGATGCAAGCAAGAGTGTGCAAGTTGGTATTGAATGTCACTGTTTGTCACCTCAAATGTGTCTCTCGACCTGTGTGCACCTACGTTGTAAACTTTCATTAATAGGCTAGGTTGTAGCAACCTCATGATGGGTATAGGGAAAAGTAGAGTATCATGTAGTAGCCTAAATATATCCTGGTTACATTGAACTGGGTGAATGGAATATGAATGAGAGTCATACAATAGAAATAAGGCAATGCTCAATAAAAAAAATTGTCCTGCCTCATCTTAAACGGCACTGACTGCCACCGATGGGAGATAATGTTTAATGTTCATGTTCCAAAGTATCCTGTGGATGCGTCTACAATCACAGACACACAAAGAGAGACCCACAGACAGAGGTAGGTAGGTTTGAGATTGACACTGATGGGAGTGAATAATCCTCTTCCAACAGACAGCTGTATTTAGACCACTGTCCTGAAGAAAAAAAAGCCCAGAGCCAAAGCGAGAAACAGGGGCAGAGAGAACAGAAAAACACAATGTTTGTGACGCTGTGACACAAGACGTACAGAACCGCGGGGGATAGGAAATTAGATTAGCGATTCACCCCCTTTTTTAAATTAATGATTCAGCCATTCATTTAAGCTTGGTACTCTGACTATATCATATTAGCAGGGTGATATAATATTGTGGCGACATATTGTGGAGCATAGGGAAGTTTCCCTGAAATCAGTGCCACTCAGAGCACAGGGACACACTGCTGCATCTCAGTTTGGTGACAGTTCCTGGATTATCAGCTTGATGACTGTTCCTAGATTTAGCATACTTTGGCAGGGAACATGCACTGGATATGATTTGGCCATCTAGAGGCTGGAATTCTAGGCTTACTCAACAGGTTGCTCTTACTAGGCTAGTCCCTGTGACAATACAGTATATACTGTATATAGGAAAGACATGGCAGGAGCAAGCGTTGAGTGGTCTCAACATAAATGAATTAACACGCATTCAGAACAGAGGCTTCGATCCAACAGAATAAATCCAGTAATAGAGTTGGAAGGATTATCTGACTGAACAATGTGCACAATGACTTCTTGCACACTTTTCTGAGGGAGAGGCACAAAGCTAAGGCGCAGCATGTTGCACATTTAAAGTATTTTTGAAACAGACTTTTTATCAAACCATAGACTGTGGACTATTCAGTGGAGTATTCAAGACGAATTAACACAGAGTTAGCAAAACAGTCTACAAAGACTTCCCCCAAACCTAAAAGAAAAAAAGAAAAAAACCCAAAAGAAGGCTCACATGCGATGATTCCTTTCCTCCAAGATGGCGTAGCAGTGCAGACGTGTTTTGTTCGTCCTCTTGTGTACTTTTGTATTTTTTTGTCTTTTTTGTATATATTTCAATTTTATTTTCAATCTCTTCTCCATTCTAGTTCAATTATACCTTCCGGTAACCTGCCTCACCCAATGTGATACGGAACCGCTAATATTTGTAATTTTTAGACCCTTTCTAGAACCACCTAGCCATCAGAAGCTAACCAGCTAATTAGCTACAAGCTATTTAGTCATTGTTAGCCACTGCTAGCGGCCTTTGCCTTCTGCACAGGTACCAGCCCTTTTTTTTAGCTTGTACTCGCCAGCCTACCAGTAACGGACTGTCTCTCCACCACAACGCCGGATTCCTGCCGTAATCCCTGGACCATTCTCCTGATCTTCACAGCTAGCTAGCACCCACCGAGTTACCCAGTACCGAAACTATCCCTGAGGCCCACCTCCCGGCCTACTCAGTTGTTCACCCGGACTCCACCCAAACACGGCTAGAACACACTACTCCACCGGATCCTTAGCGTAAGCTCTGGACCTTGGCAACCAGATCACCGCTGCTACCGAGTGGCTATAGTGGCTAATGCCCCTGCCCCGAAGCTAGCACCAGTTAGCCGTGAGCCAGGCGCATATCCCGGCTAGCAAACTAAATTAATACAACTACAATATCTCTTTCGCCATCTGGCTTGGATCCTTAGTCGACACCGCTCCCGGCCGCACCAACAAGAAAGGTCTGCCGCCGAATACGCCATCCGCTATGCCTTCAACCGGCCTCCGTCGGACGTCGGAGCAGACGCTTCTACTAGCCCCGGGCTACTAACTGTCTACTGGCTACTGGACTGTCCATTAATCACGGTACTCCATTCTGTTTATTTATTTGTATTTTTTTTTAAAATTTATCTGTCGGCCCCAGCCGCAAACTCAGGCTCTGTGTGTAGTTAACCGACCCTCTCTGCCCATTCATCGCCATTTTACCTGTTGTTGTTTTAGCTGATTAGCTGTTGTTGTGTCACCCGTTGTTGTCTTAGCTAGCTCTCCAAATCAACACCTGTGATTACTTTATGCCTCGCTGTATGTCTCTCTCATATGTCAATATGCCTTGTATACTGTTGTTTAGGTTAGTTATCATTGTTTTAGTTTACAATGGAGCCCCTAGTTCCACTCATTATACCTCTGATACCTCCTTTGTCCCACCTCCCACACATACGGTGACCTCACCCATTATAACCAGCTTATCCAGAGATACAACCTCTCAACCTCTCTTATCATCACTGCGTGTCCCCAGGCACCCTCATTTGTTGACTTCTGTGATCGAAAAAACCTTGGTTTCATGCATGTCTGAATCCTGGCTTAGGAAGGCCACCAACAATTCTGAGATTTCCATACCCAGCTACAACATTTTCCGTCAAGGTAGAACTGCCAAAGGGGGAGGAGTTGCAATCTACTGCAGAGATCCTGCAAAGTTCTGTCATACTTTCCAGTTCTATACCCAAACAGTTTGAACTTCTAATTTAAAAAATGAACCTCTCCAGAAATAAGTCTCTCACTGTTGCCACCTGCTATCGGCCCCCCTCCGCTCCCAGCTGTGTCCTGGACACCATTTGTGAATTGATCGCCCACCAT